>NC_056731.1:530409427-530752915 GCF_019279795.1 Protopterus annectens
ATATATATGTATGTGTGTGGTGTGTGTGTACATATAGATATATATATATATATATATATATATATATAGATATATATATATATATATATATATATATACATTCTTAAATACGGTTACCATCCATCCCGTTGTCAGCGGGACACTCACAGGTTGGGCTTTTTCATCCCGTTGCCCACACTGCCAGGCAATGGGACTTTAAAGTCTCGTTTTTCAGTGTAGCTGAATTGCCGTGGAAAAGCCGAAAATACTTCCGGTTATTCCACGGCAATATGGCTACGTCACCAACCCGGACCTGCATTTAGAGGTATTCCCTGTTAGGTCCACGTGGTGTAATTCAAGCAGCAATTGTCTGCAAGTATGGAAGGGGGCGTGGATTCACGTTGGAAGAGCCCTACAAAGGTCGCAGCTGTAGAGCAGTTTTGTATGAATGCTCTACAGCTGCTAATAACTTCAGAATTGGAAAGCATTGACATAAGTCAGCAAGGAAGCCAGCCAGCTAGCCAAGAAGCCAGCAAGGGAGCCTACTAGCTAGCCAGCAAGGAAGCCAGCCAAGAAGCAAGCAAGGAAACCAGCAAGGGAGCCTGCTAGCCAGCCAGCCAAGAAGCCAGCAAGGGAGCCTGCTAGTCAGCCAGCAAGGGAGCCTGCTAGCCAGCGAGCCAAGAAACCAGCAAGGGAGCCTGCTAGCCAGTGAGCCAAGAAACCAGCAAGGCAGCCTGCTAGCCAGTGAGCCAAGAAACCAGCAAGGCAGCCTGCTAGACAGTCAGCCAAGAAGCCAGAAAGGGAGCCTGCTAGACAGCCAGCCAAGAAGACAGCAAGGGAACCTGCTAGCTAGCCCAGCCACTCAGCAGACAGAGAGCCAGTCATCCAGCTAGCCATTCCAGCAGGAAGGAAGCCAGCTAGTCCAGCAAAGACTGTGACAGTGGTAAGTACGTAGTATTTTGTGGCTTTAGTTATTTAAATTGGGAATATCGTGCTTTAAGTTTTTAATGTTTAGAGGTGAGTGGGGGTGCACTACAGTATTTAAATTTGTACAGTGATTATTTTGAGACTTTCAAGTAGTAGTTTTAAATGGGAATATTGTGCTTTATTTAAGGTTTTAATGTTTAGAGGTAGATGGAGGTGCAGTACGCATTATTTAAATCTGTGCAGTGGTTATTTTGAGATTTTCAAGTAGTAGATTTTAAAGATATAACACCTGTGTGTATGTATATGTAATTGTGATTGTTGTTGGGGGTATGATTGTGAAGCATTACTTTTTAAAGGCTGAACCGTGTGTATAGAAGTTTTGTTTATTTCTGGTGGGAGGCAGTCAAATATAAATGAAGTGTGATGTACTTCTATTGCCATAGCTTTTTCAGGGTACTTTCTGTTTGCAGATAGAAAATGTTTGAGCATAGTTTGCCCTTTTTTGTGTGGAAATGTGTGCAATTAATGCTGTTTTCAGGAAGTTAGGATATACTGTTAGGTAATTTTTCCTGTTTTTGCAAGTCAATGTGCATGTGGTACAGGTCTACCTTTTGAGGGGGGATGTTAATAGTTAACGTAGTAATGGTTAAGGTGTTTACCTTACAAACACAAGGTGCAAGGTTTGAATCTCACTTGGGGTAATTGGCTACACTTAAAATGGCTCACAAGGGCAGTTAGTCTAGTATGAATCTGTGAACCTGTGCATTTATTATTCTAGTAGGTACATGTTGCCAACATGCTGAAGCTGTTTCAAGATTGTTTTCATTTATAGTTGTAAATGTGTGCATTTTATTTTTATGCTGCCTTTAATATGGTTAAAATGCCCTGCTTTGCTTGTAATGTGTGAATATGGGGATGCTGATTTTGCTCTGGCCTGTTTATTGCATCACTGTGCTGGGTAAATTACTATTAATTGCTATGTTTTGGGGTAAAAGGTGTCCATGGAGTCTGCGGTACATTGTAGTTTATTTTAGCTGCTCTTGCAAGAAGTATTCTTAATAAATCTTTACGGACTTTTTCCTTTTTTTTTTTTTTGTGGATGCATGCTCAGAAGTTAATGCAGTGGTTTGAGTTTTCAGTATGCTGTAATGTCACAATGTTGTACCCATAACTGTAATACTGCAGCTCTAACACCTCTGGTAATGTTGTGGTGGAGGTGTGGCCAGTGTCATATTGGTCACACCCTGTGTCTTACTGGCCACACTCCCATGTCCCACTTTGGCCTTGTTAAAATGTGGCAACTCTTTTCTTAACATATACACACACATGCAGACATATTTGTACGTGCACGTATACATAAACCTCCTTGCAAAGTTTTTAAATTATATTTTATTTATTAATAAAAGTCTGTGCCAACAAATAGCTCCTTTGTTACAGACATCTGCCATTTTCCTGAAGGCAGAAACACCATCTGATAGGCGAGACTATCTTTATGGTAAAGTGGCACACTGGGGTGTCTGTAACACGATAGTGTATCCTCTCCTCATGTCTTGTTTAGGCTTATAGTTCCAGTGTAATTTTTAAAACTTAATGTGCTGGCATTAGAGTTACAAACTCAAGCCTTGTATTTGTTCATAGGTAAGTATTAGGCTAGCAGTCCTTGTGGGCCATTTTAATGCTAGTTAATTTCCCTTTCAAATGTGAGAATCAAACCTTGTAACTGTGAAGCAAACACCTTAACCATTATATCAATTCCCAACCCAAAACAACTTTTTCATAGGTGATACAAGGTATACAAGGTTGATTTTCATGGCTAACATAATTATGTATACCTTAAATCTATGAAAAAATCATGTTACCATCAAAACTATAATTTCAGTAGGAGAAAAAGACTTCTAAATGCACTGAAGGAAGATAAAATCATATGATAATGGTGAAGATGGGGCAATGCGGTACATTCTACAATGGCTTCAGCACTGGGTCAGATCTTAAAAACTGGCAGTTAATGTAAAGAAATGAAAGACATTACACGTAGAATTTATGAGCCTTTAATTTTTTTTTTTTTTTTTGCTGTGTAGAGAACATCTGTCAATCACAAAAGGACGTGGTCCTGTGGGAAGGCGGCAATTAAAGTTTTGCTAAAAAATCACTTCCAAATGACAAGTAGTAATATATTAATTTACACATTTCCACTCACTTCAAAATAAAGACTTTTGCATAAAGATTTATTAAGTATGTGCAAAGCAGCATATGATTTTTTAAAATTGTGTATTCCAAGAAAGGCAACAATGTGAGAGAGAAAAGGGAAGCTTAGGAAACTTGAGATGACCTCCTTTAAGGAGAGGAAGAACAGAATCAACATAACTGAGACCTTTAGATATCTGTAAGTACTAAATAAAACACAATGGAATAAATGTTTCAGACTGAAGGACAGAAATCATTAAAATTCAGTTGACAAAAGAAAGATAACTGGTGATCACATTATCACAAAAACTGGGACATGTTCTCTAGAATCAAACAGCAAATGTATAAAGACCACCAAGTTCAGCAGATGGTCTCACAACAAAATGGAACAGGGCTAAGTAAAATTAAGCTCAGGAAAGAAAGCAGCATAACCTTCCCATCATGATAAACAAACATCACAGGAGTACACAAACACAACAATGGGGCAGTAAAGCTACAATACTATAACCTACTGTGAGCAAGTCACTTAAACAGACACTCTTCCCAGGCTGCCCTATAAAGGAACAGTTGTGTCCAGTGAGATTACCCAGTTAACAAATAAATTTAAAAAAATCATATCCCCTGAACTCTGCACCTGTATAGACTTGCATGCATCAGATCAGAATACAGGGGTAAGCCAATCACCCGGCTGCTCTCAGTAGGAAAAAAATGTGAGCAACCTTTGTACAGTGATTCGCTGATTTTTTTTTGAACTGTGTGATTAACCATGGAATGACATCAGGCAATTTGATATCAACCAGGCAATTAAGACTTCTCAGTGTTGCAAGATGATAAACATTACCTATTTTTATAATGCACAGACAAACTTAATTCTAAAATGAATCTTGCTGCTGTAGAGATGAAATGTATTAGATGCTATCATGATGGGGAAAAACAACAAAAAAAAAAAACCCCACAGAATACCTATGCTATTACCGTGGTGGACTAGCAATTGAAATAAGCTTATCATACTCAGTTGAATCTGAGAAAGACCAGTTCCTTTACCCACTTAATAAATAAATAAATTAATAAAATATAAACACTATACACAGTAACAACACATGAAATGATCAGTAATTTCAGCCAAATTATACAACTGCTAAGATTTGCTACACTTTAAGCAGTGCAGTTTTACATACAAAAGTTTGAAGCACCTGACTACAATTTACAAAACACAGTGTCCTAGCAGACGACTTGCAAATCTAGGGAGGATAATGGGCGAGGCATCCAGGTTTCATCAAACTATTCTCATTTCATAGACGGAGGGTTTTAACAGAGATCTGGGTGCTTTCCTGTCATTGACAAATGTCAAGTGATGGAGGATACTAAGTGATCTGTACCTAGGAGATAACATAACCTCTATTAAACATTATAAAGAAGGGTGTGTGCACATATCATGCTATCTTATACAACTTCCAAGAGCCAATATTAACTTTCAAGAGGCAACTAACGGAAAGAACAGAGGTAACCCCATGGTTTATGTATGAGTGCCTATGTGAGTGACCATCTGAAATCATCTTTCAGGCAGGGTTTGATTGCTATATCAATTTTCAACAATAAGGAACAACCCGAGGAGGTGAAGTTTGCTTTGAAAAAGACCTTGCTGCGGTGGCAATCAAGCCTAAAGATGAAGGCTGGTTGGCTCAACAGGATAAATAAACAAAGGCAGGGGCATAAAAACCCTATAGTGGCAAACTGTATCAGGTGTGCAGCAATTTTAGCAGAATAAGAATATAGTATAAAGTGCAACCATAGCACCATACATTACAATGTTCAGAGTGACGGGTAACTTAGAAAATATGACTTTTCCTAAAAATACATCTGTCTTGTAAGTATAGAGTCATAAAAGCATATTCTTCTGTCTAAATGTATTCACATAAATATACAGAAAAGAAGAAAGCTTGCAGCTGCTCACATGAAATACAGTACTTTAAAAAAGGCACTGATTTGGAAAACTATCAATTTCCAAGAAAAGTAGCACACAGGCAAAGAGCAAACTGTCTCTCGGTTGGCATTATTTTCTTTCCTGTGTTGCAATTCTGTAGGAGTCATCCTCTAAGAGACTGCCTGTTGCTAAACGAGGTCCTGTTTCAATCTTGCCAGCTGGCACTGAAATAGCCTTCAGACACAGCCATAGTCCCAGTCAGTCCACAGAACTGCATATCTCGATTATCTTCTGGTTAAAGTCTTCTGGCTGATCTGCATATACGTAATGACCTGCACCACGGATAGCCTATAAAAACAGGTACAGGAACACTATTATCAAGTATATAAAACAGTAACAACAACACCGTATAAGTACAAGGTTAGATTAGAATATTTTTGTACATTTATTTATAATAAAGCAGTAATTTGTCCTATTTGTCAAAACTGTCATATCCACTGTACATGCTGAATGTCACTTCACTGAAATAATTGCTGCACTGCCACAAAAATAAACTAAGCAATCATTCATTTAAAGCTAAATAAACTATTACCATTTTTAGAGAGCAAAAATGAACTTGAGGGACAGACATCAAAAAACGCTTTAAAGATGCATTTCCAATCTCTCATGGACTCAGATAAATCAATTATATTTCCTACACTCACCAAAATGGACAAAGCACAATATTTGTGTCTCTTTTAAGACACTACTAGAACATTGTGAAACTACTGCTTCATGCATGCAGGGAAGGATAAAGTCCTGATTACAGCCCAGACAATCCAAATCTAAATACTGGCTTGAATGCAGTATGAGCTAAGTGGGGAAGATGACAGTAAGTGTGGCCAATGCTGGTTTACACATCCTGGGGGGAAGAAGGAGGGATAGTACAATCTGCCGATCAGCTACCAGCAAATGGAAGCTTGCAGGAAATGTAAATACATAAGGTACAGGAATGAGAGTTTGATTCTACCAAGCCAATGAAGCTAGTCCTCATTACTGTACATGTAAATATGAATACCGATGGATAAGGCATAGCAGGCCACTGTAGTGATACAAATGCCCACATCAGACACCCAGAAGCAGGATTAGGGTAATCAGAAAGTCCACATATCCTGCACTGATAAATGCATAAACAACCTTCATCACTGCCCCTCCTGTAGCTCTTGTCTCTGGAATGGAGTTACCCAGCAGATTGGAACGGGGCAAAAGACCAATTAGAGGGCACCTGATGGTCAGCATGGAAAGACAACATTTAAAAACAGTTCAAATCCCGAATGAGCTACTTACTCAAAGTGGATTCATGTCAATCGATGTACTAGCCTTCGAGTGAATGTCAGCACTTCACACAAAGCTTGCTGAAACCACTTTCAGGGATCTTTGCAGAAAGGCTTTTTGTAAAGAAGCAACCCCCCCTTCCTGCACCTTGTATATTGGGGATACCCCTCAGATTAAAATATACCTTCTTTGTAGCTGAAGACCGGAAAAAAGTGAATGTTTCACTGCAGCACAAAGCTACCTTCACAGTAATGGCAAAAAAGTTAAATTTTAAAGATTACTTGACTGAATGACATACTACCACTCAAGGCCACTGAAGGCTCCTTTCTCTAAAACTTTAGCTTGGTCATGGCTGACTGCTGGCTACTCCAAGTCCTTAAAGAAAAGGTGGACCTCAACAAACAAGTTTCTACAATGGGAATATTATACAGAAGTTTGTCATACTTTCTTAATGACAAAAATTGTTAATATAGCCTAGAACCCCCTGAGCTGAGATCATATAGGGGCTAAATGGGCTCTTGGCATGCACATGGCTACAACAATTGTTTACTATTATTTTATTAACTTGTTTTACTGGCAATTCAACAAAACACAAGTGCCTCTATTCATGGGTATGCAGAAAGCATAATTAGGCAAAGTGTGCAAGTAGAGACTAAAGTGGTCAAATCAAGGGATATAGGATGTTTGCTCATTTTACTTTATTTAAATGTTTAACTGTCTAGCAGTATGTAGAGTTAAAACAGAAAAGTTAATATTCAATATAGTACACAAACATAATGAAAAAATGAAAGAAGCTAAACAGAGTCTTCAAAGAATTCACTATTAAAAATAATTACAAGGTGGTAGCATAAAGATTTAGCTTAGGATTCAGGGACATCTTCCTAAAAGCATAGTATCTAAAGAACTTTGGGTCTCCAAAGGAATCACTATTAAAAAAAAATATTACAAGGTGGCATTATAAATACCAGAACTTGGGATTCAGTTACACTGTCCTAAAAGAAAGGTACCTAACTAACTTCCTAAATAGAGTTTAGTCTCGCTTACCTAAAATCAGGGAAAGGGGTTAATTCTACACAACTGGGTCCAACACTCACTCACCACATGTTTCAAGCCATGTTTTGGGAACAGCCAACAGCCCATCACCTAATGACCCGAGTGAAAGAACTGCGTGCAAAGAACCATCAGTCAGACATTTCACACCTGGTTTGGGGAACTGTTAGAAGTCACTCAATAGATGACCTAAGTGAGAGAATAGTAACACTGGGCACCAACAGCTATTTTAACCAGATGAGATCTAGCTTGTGCACACCTCGATAAATGAATAGCAGAATATTAAACATGGACCTAAACACAAATAGAAGCCAATGCAGAATCCGCAACACAGGCAGAATATGACAGAAATCAACAATGACCGTCCATTTCAAACTTGCTAGACTAGTTACCACAGGTGGCTCCAAACTGGCATTCAGGCGTCTCTCCAAAACTCAAGCTCCTCTCCTGAATACTGTAAAGCACCACTCAGACCATAACACTCCAGATTATTTGCTAAGGGGGGGCCATCTAAGCCTACTATATCCTGGACCATGGAATTAAACCCAAGGAGGTGACACCGCTGAAGAAGGACCCCTGCTCGCCTCAAGGAGAGCAATGATCTCTGTCAGGAGGACGTACATTTTGGCAGTTTGGCGGGGGAAGGAAGGTGGGTTGCTGAAGTGGGCAGACATGGATAATGAAGATTCAATGTTATAGAAACTACATAACTGTCATATTTTACATTATCTAGTCTGTCCACTTCCAAAAGTTGATAAAATCCCCAGCTGTATGACCTGAGTAGCATCATTACAGGATACCACAGAGTATGGAGGCCCCAAAGGAAGATCTAGATCTAGAAATGACATCTAACTTTTAGTGTCTTGCAAATGTATGTAGTGAAGTCCATGTTGCTGCAGTGCATATATTATTCAGTGAAGTATTCTTAAAGACAGACAATGGAAGTGACCATTGACTTAGAAGAATGACCTTTGGTTTCAGCAGAAGGGATGTGTTTAAGATTTACATGAATGAGATATAGTCTGGCAGCCATATGAACAAAGTAATTTAGGACAACTGTTGGCCCAGTTTGCCATGTGCAGAAGATAGAAACTCCTGATCATTTTTCTTGTGCAGTTTGCTTCTTTGTAAGTAGAATCTAAGTTATATATGAATGTTGAGGCTATGCACTATATATTTTTCTGTATAGAATACTGAGGAGAGAATACTGGAAGATTGTTAGAATGGTTAACACTGGTTTAGGGTGCTATTTTAGGCATGAAGGAAGGCTGGTATGCAAGTAGACCCTAATTTTGTAGAAAAACAGGTAAGGACTACATATAAAGCCAGTACAGCTGAGGCAATGGCAACCAGGAAGATAGTTTTCCATGAAAGAATTTTAAGATTAGCTGAAATAGCTGGTGCACAGACAGGGTGAATATGTTTTTTTCTAGGATGAAATTAAGGTCCCATGGAGAAACAGGGATCTTGACAGTGGGCTGAAAAAAGGTTCCTTTAAAAAAAAGGCCTTACAACCCTTTTGCAATGTCAGGAAACCAAAGTTAATTCCTTGATGAAAATTGGATAGTGTTGTCAGGTGAACTTTGATGGAAAAGAAACTAGATCCTGTACTGAGCAAGGAGCACAAAAGCAACAAAATTACTGAACTTGGATTTGAGAAGGGCCCTAATCCTCACTGAATCACCAAGAGATAGAACTTTCCTAGTGGAATGTTAGTGATGCTGAGATGTTCTGGACTACCCTTGCAGGGTCGAATGGATCCCCGGCTGTCAAGGGAATTGGAGAAACCATGTTGTTTACGGAATAGCTTGAATGTCCAGGTGAGGCTTACTGGAGGGATGGGACAGGAGATCTGTTAACAGATCAAAAAGCAGGGGAAAACAAATTTGTCAGGGCTAGACTGCCAAGATGTTCATCAGTGCTCTCCTTTTTGGAAGCCATGAGGATTACTTTAACTCTACACTACTGCTCCATTTGTAGGAATCTTATGATCAGTGGTAAGGGTGGAAAAGCATGCAGAAGCCCCGACAGCCATTGATGGACCACAGCTTTGCTGGGAATTTCTCCCTGTAGAAGGATTAGGGAAAAGAAGTTGCTGCATTAGGTGTCAGAAAGGGATGGAAAAAGATTGAAGCAAGGCTTCCTCAACTAATGGAATATCTTCCTTGCTACCTCTGAGTTGAGGGACCACTTGCAAGGTATCAGCATACTTCTGCTCACCCTGACCACTAGGTAATTGGCTCAGCCAGGGATGTGCACTGCTGTAAGAAAGTGTTGTAAATTGATCACTCATTTTCAAATTCTCATGGCTTCTTGACAAAGAGGGGATGACTTGGTGCCCCCCCCCTGTTTGTTGATGTACTAGACTACTGACATGTATGTATAAGTATGACACCTTGGGAAGGTGGTCTTGAAATGCATGCAATGCTACAAGGAACTGCCCTCATCTCCAGTGCACTGATGTACAGATTGTCATCCTGTTCAGCCCATATTCCTTGGGGAATATGCCCTAAACAATGCCCACCTACCACAGGGCAGATGCATCCATACTAACAGTGACTGATGGAAGAAGGGAAACAAAGGCGCATCCTATGGTAAGCTTCTGAAGTTGTAGCCACCTCTGAAGGTGAGCTCTGCAATCACAGGATAGGCATACTGTTTGATCCACATGACCTTCAAGATAGTAACACTACTCCAAAGTTCCACTGTTGTGCTCTCATATTGTAAACACATTGTGAACAAGACTGACTGATGCTGCATTAAGTCCCAGAACCTTAAGGATGAGAAAAGCAGGAAGAACAGGCAAATTCATAACCATCTATACTGCGTCCAGATGGCAGTCTATAAAGAACACACACTGTGATGGCTCCCAGCTGTGACTGGGCTGTCTTGATTTATATTCCCAAGGACAAGAAAAGTCATAGTAAATAGCTTCTTGCCTTTGCTAGTGACTCTTGATGTAGAAGCAAGGAACCAGTCTTCCAGGTACTGGAATATACAGATTACTCAGAATATCATATGAACTGCTACCACTGCCATGCACATTGCAAACATTCTGGAGTTTGTGATAAGACCAAACTGCAGGGCTCTGTACTGATAATGACTGGTTCCCAGACAGAACTGCAGAAATGTCCTGGAGGTCTTGACAATTTTGATGTATAGATAAGAATCTTAGAGATTTACTGAGCACATCCAATCTCCCTCCTGCAGACAAAGAACAATGGACTGCACTTTGACCTTTGGAAATTAGTTCTCTTGATATAAATATTTAGACCACAGATATCTATTATTAGTCTGATGTCACTTGTCTTTCTGGGTACTACAAAGAATTTTGAGTAAACCTTGGACCATGTCTGGTACATGGGACCTCCTAAATGTCTTTTTAAAAAAGGCTGTTGACCTCTATCCGGGTTGTCTCTTTCTGATGGAGTGTGATGTTTGGGAAAGGTGGAAATAGCATGGGTATTTCCTGAAGGAATGGTATAGCCTCCAGTTATGACTTCCTTGACTAATTTTTCCTGCATGATGAATAGAAACAGTGATTATTCCTGACGAAATCAGAGGAATTTGATTCTTCATCTGCCTCCAGAGTGGCGTAGTGAGGCAAGGTCTCGGACGTTTTATGGCTGCTTCATGGGTAAAGGGCCATGAAACCCCTGGTTTTGCAGACCACCTCTGCCATTTGAGCAGTGTCCATTGAAAAGCCCTCAGGAAACAAGGGAACGCCTATGTGAAAACTCAAAGTTTGCCATTGGGATTTCTTGTACCATAAATTATTAGCCTTTTTTGTTCCACTCAAAGGACTTCTGTATGGCCAAAATTCTGACCCTAACTGCAAAAACAGTCTTGACCTCCTGTTCATGTTTGAACAAGTTTTCATTCCCTTGGGGACTGAAAAGATAGGACCAATCAAAGGAGGCACTGGTGAACAATGCTTTAATGTTCTCCACAAACTCACACAACCTGAGCCAGGCATGGTATCACATGCCTGCCCTTGCTAACCTGGCTGCTCCATCAGCAGCACTGTGCAACAACCTCATGGATAAGACTGAAATATTTAGCATAGCTGTTACATGTGACCATCTGTTTATGACAACTTAGGGTAACTGGTCTTTGCAGCAAGTCTAATGACTACACTGCTAATTCCCTCTCTCTGGAAGTGGGTTATATGTGTCATGTAATTAATAGCCTGAATGGCAAAAGTGCATCAAGTGAAGGAGCACTTCCCATGCTGTCCATTGGACTGCTCAGCTTTCATCAACGGGCTCCTTTTTGGTATCGGTTGAAACTGTCTGCAAGAGGTCCCTTACACCAGTATGTATGCTCTGTCCCTAGAAGGCTGAAAAATTGTATCTGGCTTTCTAGTAATGGACTTTGACATATCCAGTTCCTGGCATATCCTACGCATGATCAAATCATTCATTCAGTCCTCAGGGGCACCACCCAAGATGTAAAAAGGGCAGTTAGAAAGACCTTGTACAGAATCGCCT
Organism: Protopterus annectens; assembly: GCF_019279795.1. NCBI lineage: Eukaryota > Metazoa > Chordata > Ceratodontiformes > Protopteridae > Protopterus > Protopterus annectens. The sequence continues at coordinate 530,421,296 of NC_056731.1, forward strand.
TTTCAGTGAAAGGGAGGATTCAATGTTCCAAGATCACCTCTGCTTCATCAATTCTAGTATTTCCCAGAACTTGATGTTTTCAGGGGGCAGATGTGGAAAGCCTTCGCCTTCCGTCAAGATCTAGTGTCAGTGACTGCGCATCTTGAGGGTGGAGGAGAGGTTAGCAATACATCTGTTGTATCTAACCTAGTAGGTACAGTCATGATCTTCTCCAGAAATTCAAAGGTAGGTGTCGTGCTTGTTGGCACTGACCATATTTGTATCAAGCTTGATGCCAAAGGTGTCAACACCAAAGGCACTGGTCACCTCAAACCTAGTCTGGACACAGAGGTTAAATGCCAAAGACTCAGAGATTGAGTCTGGTCACAAAGACATTGGGTCCAACAAGGCACCAAGCCCTTGATTCTAAGTACCCAGTATCACAGACAAGGCTGGTAAGACTAGTGGAGTTGGAGTTGTAAGAAGCAAGGAGTTCTCTTGTCACCAAGGCAGACTGTGCTGAGCTGACCCTTATCTCTGAATTTCCCAGGGCTGAAACAAAGCACGTGGAAGGAGCATGAAAGTTCAAAGTAGTGGGCACTTCCCTGTCTGCCCTAGAGATACAGGAGATTAGCAGGATGCTCATATCAATCTGGGCCTAGATTTAAGCCTGCATTATGCAATCTCAGTCAATATGGAAAGAGACTCCTGACAGAATGGGTAGGATTCTAAACATATTGATAGCTCCTTCTCAGAGGAAAAGCTACCCACTCCTTTTGTACAGGAAGTATCAAAAATAGTCACTTCTAGCTGAGATGCCTCTGAAGGAAAATGTTGAGCAATGGCTTTCACAGCTATTCTGGGTTGCTTAGGAGAACATGGCTGTGCTCTTGCAGTGAGTTTAATCCAGCTTCCTTTTCTCTTTTCTTTGTTGTCCCCCTCAGGCTATTTAGTCTCTTTGGATTGGAAGCAAGCCTTTCAAAAATGAGCTTTTTCTCCTTTCCTGGAAAGTTCTGCTGTTAAAGAACTTACAAATATCAAAAGCCACAGAAAAGTACACCAGCCCCAGGTAAACAGTGCACAAATCATGCTAGTCCTGGAGTGGAATCTTGTGACCACAGCACCCACACTTTTTAAATTTCAAGGCTTTTATCCATAGTGAATGTCACTAATCACCCGTACTATATTAAAAAAGCAACACAAAAATTGTATAACAAATGAACACTTGAGTCTTTAACAAGCAGCTAAACACAGATTTAATGTTAGCTAACTGTAAAAAAAAAAGCAAAACAAGCAAGGGGTTGGTTCTAGCCCTGCAACCAGGTATGGGAAGGTCTGATAGAAGTTTTTATTTATTTTTTTTAACCTACAGATAAAATATGGAAAGGGGTTGAAGAAAACCTAATCTTAGTTGATGACATACACATTTAAAAGGATTAAACACATCTTTCTTCCTTGAGCTCCAGAGGTTGGCATCTGAATGCAGTGGTGGGAGACAGGATCTGGAGTGTCAGGGGGAGGAGGAGGATGAGTTTTTGAGAGAAGCCTTTATGCCAGTTTGGAATCACCTGCAATCACCAGTCCAGCAGTTTGAAGTGGATGGTCTGGATAATGTAAGATTCTACAGGATCCAGTAACTACATTAGATGCAAAATTTAGGACTCTTTGCAAATGGTCATGGTCCATGACAGACAGACCCTAGTAAACAGTACTTCCATAGTCCAGGCATAATGCAAATGGCCAACTCTTCCAAGAGAATCAGGTATTTGAGATTGGTGATATTCTTCAAATGGAAGTAATAGGACTTCATTACCACACTGACACCTGGTTATTAAGTACCAAACCCAAGATTTTAACCTTAGAGAGAACCAGTGATTATTCCTGATGAAAACAAAAAAGGGCTAAATCTGCAAAGGGCAAACAGCAGTATGTACTAACATAGCTACTAAATTTGTAGAATTAACCATACTTAGAGAGTTAATCAACTAGTTAAGGAAGAACTCAAAACAACCTTCTAATCTGGTAAAATCAGATATCTGATTTAAGGAAACATCATATACACAGCAGTGATACCAAAACCAAATGGCTTTGCATAACCATGCTTAGTGTGAATTGTGAATAAAAAAACTGACTAAAATAGACTCTCATGGCACCTCCACACTCAACAGGGTATCTCTCAAAGGAATATACTTCCTGGTATCACCTTCATGAAACAGCATGTCCAAAGAAAATTGTGTGATATTTCACATTCCTCAGTGTCAAAAGTCACCAAAAGATCAAGTAATACCAAGACAGAATATGACCTTTGATTCCTCGCCATAGAAAATTACTCATTTCCCTAACACGGATCATGTCATTACTATGTCTAGACTGAAAGTCTGACTTGGTATAGACACAGAAGGTCATGAGATGACAAACAGAAATAAAAATATTTTTATCACAGAAAAAAAAAAGAACAGGTGGAAATTATTCATTCTATATGAATCTAAAGTGACCATTTAAAGAACGGAGTTAATAAATGTAACTTTCTCTGATCTCAATGAGGCCCAAATAACCTTTAGAATGATCAAACCGGGGACTCCAGCAATGATTTAAGGCTGGGCCTCGGTACAGTCAATGATATGCTGAGCAAACGTACAAGTCAACAGCATACATAAAAAAAAATCAGTCCCAGAAGAAAAACAGGATTAATGTGGGGACGCCTGGAATGCACAGTGGATGCATTAGAGAAGGAGCCCATGACTGCGAATACCTTATCCGCAAACTGCTAACTCCTCTCATTTAGCAGAAGATAATTCTGTACAAATGAGTAAACCATCTGGCCTGACAGACAGTATGATTCTTTAGTAATAAGGTGATTAAATCTACATATATTCAACAAGACAAAGTATTTCACTGAAGATTGGTTTGGCAGTTCATTTTGAGGATTACGGAGCTGTTTCTTGTGGTCCAGTGGTGCAAGGTTTGATCTCCTAAGCCTCCACTGCCTAACTGTGCAACTCTAAGCAAGTGACTTAACCAGACACTGCTCCCAGGCTGAATGTGAAAAAGGTCGATGGGAGATCAATGCTCTACCCCGGAAAACAAATACAAAGAAAATAAAATATATAAAAAATGTTGTCATACTTAAGTAAACATTAACAATGATTTGTACTGATAAATGTTTGCTGAGTTGTTGAATCAAGACGTGCTTAAGACAACTAATCATAAGCAATGAAGCTGGATATGCTTAAGTAATTTTAGATCAAGGAGGTGAATGGCCATGGTACAAGACTGAGTAATAAGAACATGTTTGTTGCAATGATTCTGTCATTCATTTATTAAATTTATTAGTTTAAATATATCTAAGAAAATATTCACTCATAAGGGAAATCCATAAGGAGCAGAATATTGCACCAACTGTGCCACTGCTTTAAGATCAATCAATTAAAAATCTCAATGTATTACCCTCAGATGGATGAACTGGTACAGCATTTCAAATAAACATCAAAGTCCATGCTGAAAAAAAGTTATTAAGGAAGAAGGTAAATTCCGGGACCCATAGGCATAACTGGGGTGAGGAAATCAGAAGGTACCATTTAGGTGGTAGTGTATTCCTGGCATTCAGATATGAATGCTGATATTGCATTTGCGGTCAGGAGTGAAGTGTTACATTGGCAGAGGTTGCATCGCCATTCATTCCTGAATGCTGGTATTGCACTATTTCTCTACTGGAATCTACCATGTGTGGCATTTATAATGTAGCAACTAGAACAAGTCACTTTTAACACTTCTAGCAAGTGGCAAATGACTTACTATAGTTTAAAAAAACTTTTTTATTATTCCTCTACTCAGAGAAGACTTTTTTGTCCTCAATTTTGAGATCATGGAGATTGCAGAGGGGACGCCAGAAAACCTAGCTAAAGTTCTACTGAGACCAGTTAATACCACGTCATTACAGAAAGTGCTGCAAGCCTCAATTTTTGAGTTATTGTATAGCATGCATCCTCAAAGTCTGTTCGATATTGTCAGAGAAACTTAGGAAGGACAAAGAACCTAATTTAAAAGGTATCAAAAACACTTTGCCTTGCTTTTTGAATCGTGTAGTGCTACAGCTAATCAGAACTTTCCTGTGGTAATCTGCAGCCCATGCATCATGTGGATGGGAGATCGTAGGTTTACCCCGGGGGTCATCTCTGTGTCACTACTAGACAGAGGCATAGTAAACTAAACCCTAAAAGGGTGTAGTATTCTCATCCTAAGGGGTGGTGTAAGCCACATACACTCTGGCTAGGCTTATAAATGCCCTAGGTCAGATAGCCTAGTACGAACCTATGAACCTATGAACAAGCACCCCTTTATTCATTCTTATGCATATGCATTCAAAGTTACACTGCCACACCTCTCCTACCTGTCCATTCTTTTACAGAATGTTCCTAATGTAGCCTCTTATTTTTTCCTGTCCCTCCTTAATCAAGGATGAGCCCCATATGTCTCAGCCTCTTAGTGCCAGAATTCTGGATGAAGTGAAACAAAAATGGGAGACAAAGATCCAAGACCAGGAACAGATTTTAAATAGTGCTCTTATAAACTTAAAAAGTTGCTAGAAAGTACAGTTGGGTCAAATCTTACCATAACGATAGACGCCCTCCTCTTATCTGTTGCAATATTCCTTACAATAAGGATCACTTATCAAGGGCAGTCCGATGTCCGGCCAGTATACCAAAGACTTTAGGTTGCTAAGGGTACACTGTATGCCACATGTACAGCACAGGTCATAAAGGTGACATCTGAATGTACCATCCTCAGAACTGAGAGTCACAGCAGGAACACCAGTCCAAGGATTACAGAGGTAACAGGCACAACCAGAAGGTAAAAGAACCAGGGGGAGGAGGGAGGGAGTGAATACTGCAACATTGAAGGGAAGGATATCTACCATTACAGTAAGATTTTACACAACTGTACTATGTCCTTCCATTTCACTGTTGCAGTATTCCTTACAATAGGGAGAGTGCAAATGCTCATGAAGGAGAGAGGGAGGAGGAAGGACCAGCAGAGTTGTCTTTGAACCCATGAGGAATGGCCCTAGCAAAACCAGCTCTAGCGCTGGATATCATATCCATATCCAGCTTATATTGCTTGGTAAAAGTATGCACAGAAGTCCAGGTAGCTGCCTCAAGAAGAGAGTTAGTATCTAACCCCTTGAAGAAAGCACCAGAAGAAGCCACAATCCTAGAAGAATGAGCCTTAACAGAAGAAGGAAGGTTCTTGCCATGAAAAGAACAAAAAGAAATGGCTTTAGAAATCCAAGAAGAAATAATTTGCTTGAAAACAGCCTATACCAAAGATCTAGGATGAAAGGAAACAAAAAGCTGACTAGATATGTGAAAAGCTTTGGTCTTATCCAAATAAAATATGAATTGTCTATGGGCATCCAAACTGTGCAAAACCTTCTCACAAGCAGACGGAGAAGGGAAAAAAAAGTTGGCAAATGAATAGACTCATTAACAGACAACTCATTCACCACTTTGGACATAAAAGGATTAGTATGAAGGGATATCCTGGCCTTATGGAAAACTGAAAAAGGAGGAACAGCTATAAGGGCTTGAAGCTCATACACCCATCTAGTGTACACCTTACAACCTCTTAGAGCAAGAAATCTGGACAACACCATAAATAAGCTGGATAAAGGCCAAAAAATAGGGACAATTTTTAAATATTGCTCTTAGAAACTTAGCAAGTTGATAGAATAACAGGTTTTGCTTTAGCAGGATATTTCTGAAGGGTATAAAGTTTGAAACTCAAATGTCTGTCATTATTTTCTAACTTCAGTCTTTAATGATTTGTCACTAATTTGCCAGAAAACCATAATTTTATGATAAATGGACCAAAAATATGATTCCAAAATCCAGACATTCTGTGAAAATCTGTACAGGTGAGGAGGTTTGAGGGACAACAAAAGAACAGTATTCCAAGAACAATGCTGCAAAGAAGCTGAAGCCACAGGCTCAAAAGGAGCCAGAGTCATCTTCTCCAAAACAAAATTAAGGTCCAGGAAGCAGGCACAGGCTTCTTGGGAGGCCTAAGATGAAGGATGCATTTAAGAAATTGTTTAGCCTCAGACCTACAGGCTAAAGGGGGTGTTAGAGGCAGGCAAGCAGAAATAGCTGACAAGTGGGTCTTAACAGAAGAATATGCCAACCCAGCATTGAGCAATTCGCACAGATAAGAGAGAACCAAATGAATATCCACAGAAAGTTGGGATCCATGTTACGAGAAAGACACCAAACAAAAATTTCTTCCATTTGGATAAGTAGGATTTCCTAGTAGTGGGTTTCCTGGCCTACTGAAGAACCCTAAGCACACCCTCAGAAAAAAAGGTGTCTATGTGGAATCAAAATCCTATCACCTAAAGTGCCAGCTGAAAATTGGACAGGTGGGGATAGATGAGAGATCCCTTGTCTTGTGTGGGTAGGTCTACCCTGTGAGGCAACTTGTGATGACTGCCTTTGGCTAAATGCAGAAGAAAAGGGAACCAATGCTGTCCAGGCAAAAAAGGAGTCACCAGCAAGAGATTGGGAGCATCCTGTTTTATCTTGAACAGGACTTTTGGAAAGAGAGGAACAGGAGGGAAGGCATAAAGAAACATCTCCTTCCAGGGGGAAAAAAAAGAGAGGGTGTCCACCTTCCAAACCAGAGGACATGGAGCTCTGGCACAAAAAACAGGAAGTCTGTTCAGAGGGGAGGCAAAAAGATCTACTAGAGGAGTATTCCACTGGTGGACAATGTCCAGAAACACATCCTTGTGAAGCACCCACTAATGAGATTGTGATACGGACCTCCTCAGACAGTCTGCCACAATGTTCTGACCCAACGAAATGTAAACTACCTGAAGAGTCACTTGATACTGGATAGCTAGTTCCCACACTTGAAGCCTGTGCAGGAGATAAGATCTTGCCCCCCCCCCCCTGCTTGTTGACATACTTCATAACTGTAGTATTGTCTGTCAGTACTTTGATGGGCCCCGGAATGAAAAGAGGATAAAATGTTTGAAGAGCCAACAGAAGAGCTTTCAACACTTTGACATTGATATGGACTTTCTTTTGTTGAAGCTATCACAGACTCTGCACTTTTAGAGAGCAGAAAGAAGCCACCCCATCCCATACCTGAAGTGTCTGTGAACAGCTCCTGAGAGGGCAATGGGGGTTAGAGAGGAAGCCCTGGATTGAGTGATAACTGCTGAATCTACCACAGAATTTCCAGCTTGATGTTCGGAAAAAGACGGATCATAAAATCTAGAGAGTGAGAGTGCTGAAGCCAAACTGACTTTAGAAACCACTGATGTTTTCTCATGTGGAGTTTGGCTAGAAGGAGCATAGGAATTCTGGAGGCCATGAAACCCAGAGCTCTTAGAAATTCCCTGGTTGCAACTGATGCCAGAGGAAGAAGGGACTGAAAGAAGGCAATGAGAGTTAAGGTCTTGGGAGGAGGCAATGATGACAGCAATGGAACAGTCTGGATCCTGCTCCAAAAATGATCCTGTGAAGGAGTCAGGAAGGACTTTTGGAAATTTATAGTGAACCACAGACTTTGCAGGACAGAAATGGCAAAAAGAAGATGCTACAGTACAATCTGTGGAGAGGATGCCTGAAAAAGTAGATTGTCTAAATAGGGAAAGACCTGTAAATTCCTTTAGCTTACAAAAAGCAATCACAGGACCTAAGGCATTTAGTGAATACCCTTGGGGCAGTAGAGAGGACAAAGGGTAAAGCAGAGAACTAAAAATGCCAGGAAGCAACTGAGAAACGTAAAGCTTCCTGAAAGGGGAATGAAGAGGGATATAAAGACAAGCATGCTTCAGGTCCAGAAAAACTAGAAAAGCCTGAGGAAACAGCAGAGGAAACAAGTTATGAAGGGTCAACATCCAAAAGAAAGGAACCTTCAGAAAGGTGTTTAAGTGAGAGATCCAGAATGGGTCTCCAAGTGCCTTCTTTCCTAGGGACCAAGAACATTCTGGAATAAAAACCTCTTCCTTCTTTGAAAAACTGGAACTTCCTGAATAGTTCCCTCAGTCAAGAGACCCTGAAGCATCTCTGGAAAAAGGCTAATTGTTCCTGAGGGGGCTGAGGAATGTCCATGAAAGGGGGAAGAGATTTCCAGACCATGTAGTACCCTTGGGGAAAGATGGAAAGAACCCAGGAATCCTCAGTAATCTTTAGCCAAACAGGAAGAGGTATGGAAAGATGAAGAGAAAGAGCAATGTGGCTGAGAGGTACAGAACAGTCAGGCAGCACCTATTTTTTCAGGAAAAGGAGATTTCTGCATAGTAGTAGTCTGGGTAGTTTTAGCAGGAGGAGGCTGTTTTCCACCCCTTTTTATCTTTGGGAGGAGGGCGAGACTGCCTACGAACACAGGACAGCTTATTAAGGTAATTCCTTTGGAATTTAGGCAAAGGAGAAAAGTACAGTTGTGTACCTACCATAAATGTAGATGTTCGAGAGTATTCACTGTTGCAGTCATTACACTTGGGTTATCCTGCTGGCAGGCGACCCGCAGTCGGCCTGAATTCCAAAGTCCTGGTCCGGCGTCGGTTGCTGTCGCCTCTTCCCTGACGTCAGTGCACCAGGTGTATATAAGATGCAGCCAACGCCATTTTCTTCAGTTTTTCTTGCCACAGATGTCAGGTGCCCCCAAAAGGGTAGGCTAAAAACATTGCTTACAAAAAGCATACACTAAAATAAACAATACCTTCATCTACAAGCAAATACACCACATAGGTTGTATAGAATACAGAAGTACAGATAAGCCCCAGCAAAGAAAAGGGGGATGGTGTGTGGGTAACCTGGACTGCAACAGTGAATACACTCGAACATCTACATTTATGGTAGGTACACAACTGTACTATGTTCATCGTGTTTCACTGTTGCAGTCATTACACTTGGGTTGAATCCCAAAGCTAAGGTTGGGCGGCTGGGTGTAAATAGAATTAGGAGTGGTTATGAGGCCCTGCAGAACTGCAGTGGCAAAGCCTGCTCTGGATTTAGAGTAAATAGGTAAGTTGTAGTGCTTGGTAAAAGTGTGCACTGAACTCCAAGTTGCAGCCGCCAAAATTTCCTTGGTTGGTACTCCTCTGAGAAAGGCTGCTGATGTGGCTGCTGCCCTGGTCGAATGTGGCCTAATGTCCTTAGGCACTGATTTGCCATGCTGTGCATAGCAGAAACAAATGCAGTGTCCTATCCATTTTTGAAATAGTCTGCTTTGAGATAGCCTTTCCTTGTGATCCTGCAGCATATGCCACTAAAAGTTGCTCAGTCTTTCTGAAAGCTTTAGTTTTGTCCAAGTAGAAGCATAGCTGCCTGTGTATGTCCAAAGAATGCAGAAGTCTCTCCCCTTTATTCTGGGGATATGGATAAAAAGTAGGCAAATTAATGGTTTGATTAAGAGCCACACTGGGCCCATCTCATTTGCTCACTCAACTGAGTGCATTGAGATCATATTCTGATATCAGGCGCTCCTACTGTGTACAAAGAGAGCATCTGGGAAACAGAAAAAAAAATTAAGCTTGTTTCCTGCCTTTCCTGTTAAGTGGTATAGACTATTTGTAGGCTTCTGAGCCTCCAAGCCCTTCTGTGTTGGAGGGAAGCCTTCTAGTTTAGTTTTTTTTCTTATAACTAGCCAGTTTTCTAGTTTTAGCACTCAAATCTGTTTCTTTGATCTCAGCACTTGTTCAGAAAAAAAAAAAAAAAAAAAAATTTCATCTGCTTTTACTGTACTTGTGTTTCTACCTACTTTATTTTACTTTTGCATCATCTTAAAAGTACTCAATTGTATTTATTACTGCTTGGTGTAACTCATTCTAAGCCTTTTGGTTTAAACACTTGGGCTTCGGACCAGTTTTGCACTGAGAGGGTTTGTGGTCTGCACTGTAGTGGCAGAACAGGTAGCTTACATCCTTCTAGGTTGGGAACTGCTGATTGAGGGCTCAGTGTCTGTTATTCTAAAAGTGTATTAATTCTGGTTTAAGCACTTGGGCTTTCAGGCCAGTTAATTTACATTAAGAGGGTTCGTGGTCTGCACTCTTGTGGGAGGAGAGGCTAGACTCTGCCCTTCTGAGCTGGGAATTTCTGGTTAAAGGCTTATAGTGCATGCATATCTGAACTGCTTCTTACTGAAGTTGGTGCGCCTTGTTTGCTGTGGCATAGACTGGATTCGGGCCTGCTGGATCTAGCTTTGTTTGTGTAACTTGAGCACTAATCCAGGCATTCTCTAAAGTATTCAATTGTATTTATTACTGCTTGGTAGTAACTTGATTAAAGTGTAGCTATCATTCTAAGTCTTTTGGATTAAGCACTTGGGCTTCAGACCAGTTGTTTTACATTAGGAAGGTTTGTGGCACGCACTGTGGTGGCAGGACAGGTAGCTTTCATCCTTCTAAGTTGGGAACTGCTGATGGAGAGCCTAGTGTCTGTTATTCTTAAAGTGTATTAGTTCTGATTTAGGCACTTGGGCTTCAGGCCAGTTATTTTACATTAAGAAGGTTCGTGGTCTGCACTCTTGTGGGAGAAGAGGCTGGACTCTGCCCTTCTGAGCTGGGAATTTCTGGTTAGAGGTTTATAGTGCCTGAATATTTGAACTGTATCTTACTGAAATTGGTACACCTTGTTTGCAGTAGCATAGACTAGATCCAGGCCTGCTGAATCTAGCTCTGTTTATATGCTTGTTGTTTGTTTGCTTGTTATTTCCCTGGAACGCTAATTCCAACTAATACACGGCTTCTCAGCGCTTCTGTGGTTCACTAGTGATATCTGCATTGCTTACTGTACTTATTTCCTTGTTTCACTTGAAAGAAAGTTACTGTTTGTCGTTTTTGCATTTAAGTTACCTGTAACACATTGCACTTAAGTTACTTGGCACTTGCGCGCTAAAGCAATTATATAAGTCAGCACTAAAAATTAAAAGCACTACACCCTCACTCCCCACTGGCCCTTGTTTTCAATTATTAAGGAATTCCCAATATTATTCTAGCATGTCCAAAGGTCAGTTGTCAATCTCCTCTCCGGTCCAGCTGGTGCATCTGGGAATCTTGAGGCAATGTTACAACTGCCTCATGTACACAGACAACCCTCTCCTCCTCCCAACAAATTCCAACACATGTGAGAGATGCAACCATATAGCCAAACTGGAGGCTAAGCTCTCTCAACTCAGTACTGGCATAACCAGTCAGGAGGAGAAGGAAACCACACTCACTACAATTCCAGTCTCACATAGACCTACCACGACAGCAAACCAAACACATAATCACACAAAACATACTCGGAGGCTCTAAATAAAGATCTGCCTAAGCAGCAGAGACCTCCAAAGCAGACACCCAAGCAACCGCTACCCCAAAACAAAACACGTGCAACACATATCTCACAAAGCCAGTGTGCCGAACAGTCACAGCCCTTAAGACTAAACAACACACCTGATACACTTGTAATAGGTGACTCTATCGTCAGGCACACTGACGTCCCGCTCACCAGGCTGAACAAGGAGAGGGTCATGGTGAGCAGCCTGTCGGGCGCTAGGATCTGCCAAATAACACAAGCACTCAGGTCACTCCAAGGCAAGTACAAATATGACTCAGTCATTGTCCATGCTGGTGTGAATGACCTGAGACGTACCTCCCTGGACTACATGAAAAGTGACATAAAGGAGCTCTCTGAGCATGTAGCCCAGGCCGGTATCACCCTGACCTTGAGTAGCATCTTACCCTCACCAAGAATGATGCCACAATATGAAGACAAGATGATCAATTTCAACAATTGGCTTAAGTACTGGTGTCATTCAAAGGGGATCCAATGCCTGTCAGCTTGGGATGATATGCTTGACAAGCCACGATGCTTCACTAGGGACGGCTTGCACCTGTCACCCCTGGGCTTTCAGATATTGGCAAAGGCTCTTGCTACCCCCATAGTGCCTTTTTTAGGCAAGGCTCAAAAGATAAACCCACCTCCATAGGTATCACAAGGGATAAGAAACTAAGAGTAATGCTACTCAACGCCAGAAGTCTAAACCTCAAGATGCACGCACTCAAAACTCTCCTTAGCATGGAGAACATCGATATCTGTGCAGTAACAGAAACCTGGTTCAGGGCTCCCAAGAGCACCCCAGCACTACCAGGTTATACCTTATACCATTCTTTTCGGACCCAAAACTTGGACCGAACCACAAAAGGAGGGGGAGTATCGATATTCATCAAAGATACCCACACCTCCAGGTTGGTGGCAAAGCACTAAGCATCAGAGACTATCCATGTGCAACTAACAGTGGGTAAAACTGCCTTCCAGTTTATAGCCTGCTACAGACCACCCTCACAAACCCAGGAACCCCACTCGGCCTTTCTGAGAACACTGGAAAATATGAAGGTCTCTCCAAACACCATTATATTGGGTGACTTCAACTACCCAAACATAGACTGGGAGCATTACTCTAGCTCCAACACCCTAGCCCAAAGGTTCCTAGAATTTATAAACTCAAATGCTATGGAACAACTTGTTACCACTCCCACAAGAGGGGAAAACATACTGGACCTGATCATCATCAACATGGGGACTCTATGCTCCAGACCAGAAGTGTATCCCTCCCTGGTAAGATCAGACCATAAACTAATCTCACTGGATATTCACATCCCGACCCCACCCCCTGCCCAGAAAACCACAGTGAAAAACTTCTCTAAAGCAAATTTCACACTCTTCAAAACCGAGGTGGAATCCTTCAAAGCCCCCGGGCCTGTGGAAAATACGCCCAGACCACAGAATCCTTTATAAATGCATTCTATGAACACCTTCAGGAATGCATGGATCATGCGATCCCAAATAAAACCAAGACCCAATCCTCCAAAGGCAGACGTTCTGTCTGGTGGACCCCAGCCATAAACAAACTATACAATAGAAGGAGGAAGCTACTAAATGATAGAGCAAAATCCCAAAAGGGAAGGCATCACTGATCAGTATTAGCAAAAAACTACGGGCACTCATAAAATTGTCTAAGGCCAGCTTCGAGAGAAACATTGCACAGCACACTAAGGATAATCACAAGGCTTTCTTTAGTTATGTTAGGAACCTGGGTGGTAATTCCCAGATATGCTCAGAATTAGTCCAAAATGACAAAAAATACACTGAACCCACAGACATTGCCAACATCCTAGCTGACAGGTTCAGCAAACTACCCAAAGGGCAAATATCTATCCCAGCAGAGTGCTGCCCCCCTGACATCTCAGATGCTCAGGTAAGAGCCGTCCTCTCCAAAGCAAAAAACACAGCATCAATGGGACCAGACGGTGTCCCGGGCTGCGTCCTACATGAACTCCAAGAAGAGCTAAACCCAAACATAAAACTACTGTTCAATCTCAGCCTTACTACAGGATATGTGCCCGAGTGGCGTATAGCAACAGTGGTCCCTCTCCATAAAGGTGGTGCCTCAACGGATCCTGGAAACTATCACCCCATAAGCCTGACTAGCTTGGTCTGCAAAGCTATGGAAAAGATCATCATGGACCTCATAAATAAAGATATTGGGGACCTACAGACACTGGATCCTACCCAGTTCGGCTTGAAGGGCAGATCCTGCCTCTTAAACCTGGTTGATTTCTTTGAAACAGTCACCAAGACCATTGACAAGGGGAAGGTGGTCCACACAGCCTACCTGGACCTCGCAAAAGTCTTTGATACAATACCCCACTCGGGCATTATAGATAAGCTCACCAGCTTAAATATAAACCCCTATGTCACTAGATGGATTGCAAACTGGCTCAAGGACGGAACCCACATGGTTAGAATTGCTGGAGCCATGTCAGACTCCAAACCAGTTACAAGTGGTGTCCCACAGGGCTCAGTCCTGGGACCTCTCTTGTTCAGTATATATTTCTCGGAGGTACAGGCCAACACGGAAGGACTGTGGCTGACCAAGTTCGCAGATGACTGCAAATTGGGCGCCATAATCGACTATCCAGCCGACACAAGCATCCTCCAAAAGGGCCTCATAGAAACAGACACCTGGTGCCAGAGCCACGGCCTCAAGCTAAATGCCAAAAAGTGTATAGTCATCCCCTTTGGCAAAAACAAAGTGCCCACAAATTATCACATAGGTGGTAATTCCTTAAGTACAGAAGAAGTAATTAGGGACCTGGGGACCCAAGTTGATAGCAATCTCTCATTTGACAACCACGTGGCCAAAGTGGTTAGAAAAACATTTTATATAGCCCACCTAATCATGAAGGGATTCACATCTAGATCAGGGGAGGTCATCGTGCCTCTTTACTCATCCCTCATCAGGCCCATAATTGAGTACAATGCCCCTTTTGGGATGTACCTTACCAGACACCTGCAGCACCTGGAAAGACCCTAAAAGTACCTCACCAAAAGGATCAACGGGCTCAAACAGATGCCATATGCTGCCCGGTTAAAGAAACTCCAGCTCTACTCAGTGGCATACCGCCTGTTCAGAGGCGATCTGTGCCTGACGTATAAAGCCATGTCCAACCCGGAATTAATGGACATGCTGCACCTCAGAAAATCCAAATCCCATCGAGCTAAGCGCTCGAGAGACTTGAACCTCAGCACTGAAATAAATAGGACATGCTGGAGGGACAGATTCATAACCCAGAGGCTCCCTTCACTCTGGAATAAAATCCCAGTCCAGGTTAGGCAGAGTCCCTCATTGACTCTCTTCAAGAGAAATCTTGATGAGTGGATGGGAGATCGTAAGTTTACCCCGGGTATCACTTCTGTGTCACTGTTAGACAGAGGCACAGTATACTAACCTCGAAAAAGGGCATAGCAAAATAAATTTAAAATGGGTGGCGAAAGCCAAACACATTCTGGCTAGGCTTATAAATGCCCTAGGGCAGATAGCCTAGTATGAACCTATGAACCTATGGATACTACCTTTGGCATAAATGTTGGGTTTGTCCTTAGAGAAACCCTGTCCAGATGGAAAATGATAAAAGGTTCCACTGCCATTAATGCCTGTAACTCTGAGACTTTTCTTGCTGAAGTTATTGCTAGGAGCAGAGCTGTTTTCCATGATAAGAATTTTATTTCAGCTGTATTGGCTGGCTCAAAAGGAGGCAGTGCGAGTTTTTCCAAGATAAAATTGAGGTCCCATGTACGTATCGGTGCTCTCCTTGGGGGTCTTATGTTTTTGGCCCCTCTGAGGTACTGCCTTAGCAGTGGATGTGAAAAAATAGGTGGTTCCATATTGTAATGAGCTGAAATGGCAGGGCATGGATCTTAATTGATGAGAAGGATAGGCCTTTATCCAGCATCTCAATTAGGTATTGTAAAATCTGAGGAATATATGGAACAAGCAGGTCAATTCCTTGTGCCTGATTCCAAGCAGAGAATCTCTTCCATTTTTCTGCATAAAATGTTCTGGTGCTGGGCCTCCTGGCTTCCAAAATGACATCCATAACTGCTTTCGAGAGAGGTGTGTTCTGAGTGGTTATATTATTTGCCATGCAGCCAGATATAAGGTTCTGAGTTGGCTGTGCATGATCTGATTGTTTTGCTGGGTCAGAAGATGAGGAACTTGAGGTAAAGTCCAGGATGGGCCTTGAGACAGGCTCTTTAGGATTGGGTACCAGTGCTGGCGTGACCAGTCTGGGGCAATCAGAATCATTTTTGGCTTCTCTTGTCTGACCTTTAGGAGTACCTTGGGGAGGAGAGGCAGTGGAGGAAAGGCATAAACTGTCAGGGTTTTCCAGCTAAATGATAGAGCATTCACCTTCCATGCTTGTGTGTGATACGTCCTTGTGCAGAATCTCTGTAGTTGGCAGTTGTGAGGGGAGGCAAATAGATCTATGTCTGGGCATCCCCATTTCCTTGTTATCATGCTGAAGACTTGTGGATCTAGTTTCCACTTGTGAGGGTCCATGAGGTTTCTGCTTAGTTCGTCTGCCAGAGTATTTGTCTTTCCTGGCAGGAATTGTGCTTGCAGATGCACTTGATAGGTCAATGCTGTGTTCCACAAAATCATGGCTTGCTTGCAGAGGAGGAAGGAATGTGTGCCCCCTTGCTTGTTTATGTACCACATGACTGTAGTATTGTCCGTCTTTAGTAATAGCTGCCCTGGATGGAGAAGATCCTTGAAGGCTGTCAGGGCATTCTGTACAGCTAGCATCTCGTTTTGATTGATATGAAGATGCCTTTGACATGCGGGCCACGTGCCCTGAATACATTTTCCTGCCACGTGTGCCCCCCAGGCATAATTCGATGCATCTGTTGTTAGTGTCTGCCTGGTTATGGGTAAAGTGAATGGCTGTTCCTTGTTGTGGTGACAGGCCAGTGCCCATCATCGAAACTCCTGTTGCAGGCAGGGAATGAGAGTAATTACTGTTTCCAGGCTGTGGCAATGTCGAGTCCAAACACTTTTTAGATACCATTGTAGCTTCCTCATATGCAGTCTTGCATATGGAATTAGCAGAATGCAGGATGCCATGAAGGTCAAAGCCTGCAGAATTTTTCTTGCAGGTAACTGGGTTTTTGTTGCCATCATTTGGAAGTAATGAGTCAGTTGCCTTTGTTTGCCTGGCGTGAGATAAGCCATCTGCGCAGTTGTATTTAAGCTTGCACCCAGGAATATTATCTCTTGAGAGGGTACTAGTTTTGATTTCTTTTTGTTTACTGTGTACCCTAGGCAAATTAGAAATCTTTTCACAAATGCCAGATGTGTTAGTAGAATGTCCTTGCTCTCTGCTTGAATAAGGCAGCCGTCCAAGTAAGGATATATCTGAATTCCTCTTTGTCTGCAAAATGCAATTACAGGTGCCAGGCATTTTGTGAAGACTCTGGGCACAGTAGATAAGCCAAAGGGCAGTGCACAGAATTGGTAGTGCATTGAGTCAGCTATGAATCTGAGGTATCTTCTGCAAGATTGTCCTGATTGGGACATGCAGGTATGCCTCTTTGAGGTCCAAAGTTAAGAGCCAAGCCTTCTTGCCCAGCATGGGCAGAAGTTGCTGCAGTGTCAACATTTTGAATTTTGGAACGTCCAGAAAAGTATTTAGAACAGACACGTCCGGTATTGGTCTCCAGGCTTTGTCCTTTCTGGGTACCAAGAAAAGTCTTGAGTAAAATCCTTGCCCCTGCTCTTGATGTGGTACTCTTTGAATAGCCATCATGTCCATGAGAGATGAAATTTGCTTTTCTGCCTCTGCCCACTGATTGTGTGGCAGGTCTGGCATACCTTTTGCCTTTGGGAGTGTGTGAAAGTGGAACCTGTAGCCCTGAGAACAATATTCAGTACCCATTTGTCCTGGGTAATCATGTGCCAATTTTGTGAGAAAAGTGCTAGTTTTCCCCCTAAGGGTGCTGCCAAAAGGTAAGTGCTTGGCATTGGCAGTGGGAAGTCATTGGGACTGTTTCCTATAAGGTTGTGATTTGTCTTCTCCGCTTTTGGAGGCAGGAGCACCCCATTGTTTAGGCCTGTATGAGCCTTGGGGCTGAGATCTGCCTCTAGGGCATCTGTATCTGCCTCTTTGTGGCCTGTCTGACACTGGAAAGGACCAATTCTTAGAAGGCCAGTTCCTGCTAAATCTGGGTGGCTGAACATGTAAGAAATCCTTTACTGCTTGCATTGATTTTGCTTTATCCTCCATTTTCTTTAACACCTCTTCTGCCTTAACACCAAACAAAGTATCATGCTGTAATGGAGAATCCAATAATTTTGCTTTAACATAAATCAGGCAGACTCTGTTCCTTTAACCAAGCATGCCTTCGAATGACAGAGCCTGTAACTGCGGCCCTGCAAGAAGCCTCTAGTGAATCAAAACCACATTGCAAAGTATGCTTTCCCACTTGTTCAGCTGCATGCAATAAATGCTGCATTTCCTTGTTTTCAGGACATTCAGAGTTTGTCAGCATTTTCTGTTTTAGCAGAGACATTAGGTATTGCTGATATTTAAGCATGTGAAACTGGCAGTTTAAAGCCCTTACAGCTAAAGTAGCAGAGGTGTAAACTTTTTCCCCCATCTGTCCAGTGCTCTAGAATCCCTATCAGAGGGAACAGGTTTTTTTGCAGTGGAAGCCTTGACCCCTTTGGGACCCTGGGAAATAGTTTCTGGGTCAGCAGCAGGGTTTTATAAAGAAATTTATGTGAATCTGGAA
Source organism: Protopterus annectens (assembly GCF_019279795.1). Lineage (NCBI taxonomy): Eukaryota > Metazoa > Chordata > Ceratodontiformes > Protopteridae > Protopterus > Protopterus annectens. The sequence goes on from NC_056731.1 coordinate 530,439,400, forward strand.
CACTGTAATACCTATCTGGCTTAACTGGTGCAGGGGGGTAAAGAATCAGGAGACAGACTGGACACAGAAAAATACATCATCTACAATGTCTAGCACAAGAGGAATAGCAAGAGGTCTGTGTTAAGGCAATAAAAGAAAGTCTCTGAGCCTTTTCTTGGATTCTGAATAATCTTGGCTCTCCCAGTGGAAATGCTCCCTCATGGTGTGCAGGGTTTCACCAAAAGAATAATGCTCAGGAGGAGAGGCTGAAGGGATAGATTCATCAGCATCAGAGTCCTCATAGGGAGGAACAGAATATCCCTGTTCTGAAGAGGAATAAGATGAAATGGAAATCTGATCAGAGGAATCATAGTCAGTGTCTTGCCTAGGCCTTTTATCAGGAGGGGGTTGGGAACCCCTGATCAAAGTAATTAGGTCCTCAGCCATTTTAAGCATCTGTTTCTTAGGCATGGATGACTGTCCAGGAGAATGCTGTACTTGTTTCTTTGTCTTGGTTGCTGAAGTGGTCTTGATAGAAAGCTGTGTAGGTCTGAAAACACCCTCAGAAGCCAATGCCTGCTCAGCGGCTCCGGACCCATCTGAGGGTTCCGTAGGCCCAATACCTTGAGTTTCCAGAGGCCTAGTTGTCTCCACGTGGGAGTCAGAGGCGGCCTGTGGCTCTGAGGTAGCGGGTGTCAGGGGCTGCGAAAGCACCTCACTGAGAACCGGCGACTGGCCTAGAAGAGGCTTCGTTGTCGGTTTTGGACCTTGGATGCCTGTCCTTTTCTTTTTCCTTGCGCTTTTTGTGAACTCCGGTCGTCAGCTGTTCCGACGGCATTATATAGTTAAACCTTCGGCCAAAATAATGGAAAGCAAAATCGTACCGACGCTTAATAGTGCATTGGTTAAATCTAGCATAAAACCGACAACTAGCAACGTTGTGGTCAGGGCCTAGGCAAGGAATACAGTAAGAATGAAAATCTTTATGTGGTATTTACTTCCCACAAGAAATACAATTGTTAACTTTTACTGACATCGGTCTGGAGCAAGAAAAAGTTTCCCCAACGGGGTACGTAGCTTTACTGAAGACTTCGGAGCTGAAATTCAATTTCGAAAATCTCAGGAGTCGGCCGACCGGCACTTGCAAACTGCTTTTGGTTCGGGTGCTGTGCGGCAAGAAAGACTGAAGAAAATGGCGTTGGTTGCATCTTATATACCCCTGGCGCACTGATGTGAGGGAAGAGGTGACCGCAACCGATGCCGAACCAGGACTTTGGAATTCAGGCCGACTGCGGATAGCCTGGCAGCAGGATAACCCAAGTGTAATGACTGCAACAGTGAAACACAATGAACATCAAAAATATGCTTCAGCTCTTGTAAGGCCTTGCCCTTTTCCTGCAGGGACTTAAATCAGTAGCAGCAGCACCAAACAAATGCTTGTTGTCCAGAGGAGCATCCATCAACTTAGCTTTAATACCATCAGGCAGAGGTTGAAGCCTAAGCAAGGAATTCATCCTTATCACAGAACCAAAAGCAGCAGCCCTAGAAGAAGCATTGTCTGCATCACAGCTGTACTTAATACAATGGACAGCCACCTGAGAAGAAGTTCGTAACAAGGAGAGGGGAAAAGTGTTCCCCTCAGAATCAGGAAGGTCAGAAATAACCTGACAGACCTGAGAAAGAAGAATCGAAATATACTTAGTCATTTGGGCCTGATAACTGACAGCTCAGAAACAAGGGTAGCTAAGGTATATACCTTCTTAGCCAGCCTTTCCATAGTCCTGCTGTCCTTATAGAAGGAAGTAATCTCGATGGCTTGTCAGATGCCAAAGACACCAGAGAAGGGTCAGCCGATGGGCACCTGTACAGAAATTTGCAATCATAAGGTACCTTACAAAAAGTTATTATGTTTTTGGATGCATAGCCTGAGAATCAGGAGCTTGAGATGCAGTAGAGAAGGCATCCAACAAGCAGCCAAAATAGGAGGAACAGTAGAAGGTCTAGGAGAATCCATGTGCAGAAGTTTGTAATACCTTTTCTGAATCTCAGAAACCTGAGCACAATCTCACTTAAATTCCATCATTCTGGAAATTGTCCCCCCAAAGGAAATCTCCTTAAAAGTAGTCTAACGTAGAAGGAATAATGGAAGAATAAGTAAGGGATTCCTCATCAGAATTCCCCTCCTCCTCAGAGGAATCCTGTTCCCTGGGTCTCTTAAGAGGAGTACAAGACGAAGGGGGAGCTGTAACAGAAACTCTTTGAGGAGGCTTCAGGGCCATATGGGCACTGAACAAACCCTAAGTGAAATTCCGACAGTTGCTCTGAGGATCCTTAGGGGCAGAAGGCACATGTTTTGTTTTTTTATTTCTTCTTTAAAGGGACATCAACCTTATGAAATGTAGAAGGCTCAGACCCCGTATAGCACTCTACAACAGTAGTCGGAAACTCCTCCATAACCAAAATCTGAGGAACACCCCTAGGCCCTTCTGTAATTATCAGCCATGGTGCCCCCTGAACATCCATAGTGGATGTCTGGAAAGCCTCCAGGGACATGTGTGATGGCAGATTTATGCTGGCCTCCAAAGAGATCACAGCAGAAAAATCCAATAAAAGGGATAGGTGATCCTTCAGGCTTTCCCTAGCTTTGAGAGAGACATCCAGCAGAGGTGGCACAGCAGAAGAATCAGACCTAGCTTTCTTCACGGACGGCTGACCCTCGGATTGGGAAGTTCCTTCTATAACAACTGTTGCTAAACATTTAAGATGCTGGTTATCTATATATATATGGCCAAAGAGGAAAGCCAACTATGGAGAGTCTTCGAGACAAAAGCCTGACAAATAGAACAGGAAGTATGGTCACCGAAAGCACTAACACAAAATAAACACCGCTCGTGATGATCATTATGGGGAAACCGTCTCCCACACTGGCATTTACCCTTTCTGGATGACATGACCTGGATGACATGATGGCGATTACATCTAGCACTACTTCAACTAAATTTAATGAAATGCTAAAAACCCACCTTACCAGCAAATGGCTCTGCCCTTGCTCTACTCCAGTGATTCTTTTAGTGAGGTATTTCTGTGGCCTTTCCAGTTGTTGCAGATGTCTTGTGAGGTACATACCAAATGGGGTGTTGTACTCTAAAAATGGTCTAATGAGGGATGAGTAGAGTGGGACAATGACCTCCTTTTTTCTGGATGAAAAGCCCTTAGTGATGAGGTGTTCCACATAGAAGGATTTCCTGACTGTTGTGGTGATGTGGTTATCGAAGGTGACCCTAAGTCTCTCATCACACTTTCGGTGTTTAGTGTACTGCCACCTATGTGATAATTCATGGGTACATGTTTTTCCCCAAAGGGGATAGCTATACATTTCTTGGCATTAATCTTGAGCCCATGGCTCTGGCACCAAGCATCTGTTTCTGTAAGGCCCTTTTGAAGAATATCCACATCATTTGGGAATTCAATAATGGCTCCCAGTTTGCCAGAGCCCCTTAGTGTTGGCCTGTACTTCAGAGAAGTAGATGCTAAACAAGAGTGGTCCCAGGACTGAACCCTGAGGTACTCCACTTGTCACCTATCTGGAGCTGGATTTGGAGTCGGCTACTTTTACAGTCTGGGTTCTGTCACTAAGCTAGTTGGCAACCTGTCGAGTGAAGCAGGGATTTATGCCCAGCTTAGTAAGTTTATTTATGATTCCAGAGTGGGGGATGGTGTCAAAGGCCTTGGCAAGGTCCAGATAGGCTGTTTGGACCTCTTTACCCTCATCCACAGCTCTGGAGACTGATCTGAAGAAGTCATTCAGGTTCAGGAGAAAAGATCGGCCCTTCACGAACCCAAACTGGGTGGGGTCCAGTGTTTGAAGGTTGCCAATGTCTTTGTTTATAAGTTCCATGATAATGCGTTCCATGCCCTTGCAGATCAGGCTCGTCAGACTGATGGGACGGTAGTTCCTGGGAACCAAGGTGGATCCCCCTTTGTGGAGTGGGATAACTGTAGCTGTGCACCACTCAGTGGGCATGAAGCCTGAGGTGAGGCTATGATGAAACATGACACTTAGGTGAGGTGCCAGTTCATTTTGTAGTTCATGTAGTACACAGCCCAGGATGTCATTTGGTCCCATGGATGCTGTATTCTTAGCTTCGGAGAGTGCGGTTTCTACCTGTGTGGCTATGATTACCGGAATTTGGCAATCTTTTGATATTGAGATGGGCCCTTTATGGGGTGAGACGGGGGGTGAAGTTGGCACAAAATCGATCTGCCAGGATATTGGCAATATCCTTGGGATCAGTATATTTAATGCCATTCTGTCGCAGCCCAGGGCAGATCTGAGCATTGCCATTTAGATTCTTGACATAACTATAGAATGCCTTGTGGTTGTCTTTGGAATCTTTAGCAATTTTATTTTTATAACTTGCTTTGGAGGATTTTATGAGGGATCTCCGCTTCTTACTGTGGCTGGTAAGGGAGTTTTTTGCATCCTGGGATTTTCCTCTTTTCTGCAACAGTTTCTTCCTTCTGTTGTATAGTTTGTTTATGGCAGTGGACCACCAGAATGGCTTCCTTTTTTTGGAGGAGAGCATCTTGGTTCTATTTGGGATGGCACGATTCATGCACGAGTGGATGTGCTCGTACAGTGCCTCAGTGAAGGATTCAACAGTCGAACTTTCAGCTCCCGTCTGCATGGGTGTCATGACGTTTGTCACTTCTGACTTGAGTAGAATGAAGTTGGCTTTGGAGAAGTTTTTTACAGAGGTTTCCTTACTGGGGGGTGGGGGTGGGATGTCAAGGGTGATTAGCTTATGGTCAGACCTGACCAATGAGGGGGTGACCACTGGTGAGGAGCATCTATCTCGCATGTTGGTAATGACCAGGTCTAGGATACTGGAGCCCCTGGTGGGACAATGGATTATTTGATCCAGGGCATTGGAATTTATGAATTCCAAGAACCGTTGGGAAAAGGTGTTGGTACCCGAGTAGTTTTCCCAGTTAATGGCAGGGTAGTTGAAATCACCCAGTATTAGGGTGTTTGGTTGTATCTTAATATTTTCCAGTATGTTTTGAAAGGTGTAGTGAGAATCATGGGGCATGATGGGGGATCTGTAGCAAGCTACAATTTGGATTGTAGTCTACTTAGTGTTAGTTGCACCTGGAGAATTTCAGATGCATTGTGTTGGGCAACTAGCCTGGAGGTGTGAATATCCTTGGTGAATATGGACACTCCTCTAGCTTTAGTGTTTCGGTCTTGGTTGGTGGCAGAAAAGTGTGGCAAGAGTTGTAGGTGGTATTGCGGGGGTGCTCTCTGGTGCCTTGAACCAGGTCTCAGTTACTGCACAGATATCGATGTTCTCCATTTTTAGGACTGCCTCGAGAGACTGTATTTTGAGGTTTAGACTTCTAGCATTGAGTAGCATTACCTTCAGATTTTGCATGCTTGTATCTGTTACGGTGGTGGTTTTGTCCTTTGAACCTTGCCTAAAAAAGGCACTATAGGGGTGGCAAAAGCTTTAGCCAGTAACTTGAATCCCAGGGATGACAGGTGCAGACCATCTCTGGCAAAGCATCGTGGTTTGTAGATCATGTCGTCCCAGGCAGACAGATACTGACTCCCCTTTGAATGACACCAGAAGCTTAGCCAGTTGCTGAAGTCAATCATTTTGTCCTTATACTGTGGTATCATTCTCGGGTGGCCACGGTGGTGCAGCAGTTAGCGTTGCCGCCTCACCTTCTGTGCGGAGTCTGCATGTCCTCCCTGTGGTCGCGTGAGTTTCCTCCGGGTGCTCCGGTTTCCTCCCACATCCCAAAGACATGCTGTAGGTGGATTGGATACTCTAAATTGGCCCTAGGCATGAGTGCGTGCATGTGTGTATGTGCCTTCTGCGGAAGGTTGTGCGCCGGGCTGGCAACTCGACACTGTAAAACTCCACTGCCAATCATGAGCGGACAGGTGATCCGCTGTGGCGACCCCTAATGGGGAAAAAGCTGAAAGAGGAAGAACTGTGGCATCATTCTGGGCGAAGGCAGGATACTACTCAGGGCTAGGGTCATACCTGCCTGGGCCACATGAACACTTGCAGCGGTGGATAGTCCAAAGGGTAAGGTAGAGAACTAAATGTGATCCAGACACACAAACCTTAAGAAATGCCTGACATCTGGATGCATATGAATGCAATAACAAGCATCTTGTAACTCAACGGTTACCAAAAATGAGGATTAAGGGGTTACAGGTTATGAAGTGAAAGCATTTTGAACTTGGGCACTATCACATACTGGTTTCAGAAAGAAAGGACTAGGAATGGTCTCCAGGCATTTTCTTTGTATGGCACAAAACATGCTGGAATAAAAACATTTTCCCAACTGGGAAAAAGGAACTGTTTTTATTACCCTGAGACAGCATGTGCTATATGCTGGGGGCAAAAAAAGAGGGCTTTCGTGTTGGTGGCTGTGGAATAATTCACTGGAAAGGAGGAATTTTTTTTCCCAGTGCCATCTGTAACCTTGTTGAATCAGTCTTAGATTCCATTTATCTGAAACAATCTGTTGCCAAAGACAGAAATGGAGATTCAGATTTTCTGGAAGGGATAAGGGATTCCCTGAGGGGGGGGGGGGCAAGGTCCCTAATATTGATACAGTCATTCTGCCTTATTTGACTATTCTTTGTCCTGGGGTAGGTCCTGTTTTCATTTTGAAACTTCCCTGCAATTCATTTTTACATCCACTTACTAGCATTTTGCTGAGACTGTTAAATTTTTTTTTTGCCAAAACTGGAAGAGAGAGGAGAAAATCCATTGAACATTTTGGAAAAGGAGGACTGAAAATTGTGAGAGACTCCCTGTATCAATTTACCTCTGCCATCACATTTTTGACAACCTTTGCAGCAGAGTCCAAAAACAATCTCTGTCCAAAGCAGAATTTAAAATCTTATTTTTTACATCTTCTGGGAGGTTCCGAGAATGCAACTAAGCAAACGTCCTTGGCACAATACCAGTGGTAACAGCCCTAGATGCGGTTTTTAAAAAGTTATAAACACACTTTAAAGAATGAGTAGTGATCTGAGAAACTGCAGAAATTTAACCAGCTGGATTAACTAAATCCATACCTTCTGGGTCAGATCTAGTATGAATGTATAAAGCTTGAAAGACTGAGGCTCTTTGTATATTCTATCTGGTTTCCTAAGTGCAGCAGTCTGGCTGTAAGGGAAACAACAGGCTGTGAGAAACACATCATCCAATGCTGACAGCACTGCAGGGGGTGAGTGAAGTTTTTGGGAAATTCAGTTCTAACAACTCATACCATTGTCTGAGAGACTGAGAAACTTTGGTGTACTGGCAACATTTTGTCATTTTCTCAGAGAAAAAAACAATCCTTCACAGAGAGATTCAGTTACCATGCTCTCCTCCGAGTCTGAATCAGAAATGTGAGGAGAAAAACCTGCATCTGATCCATCACAGATTCAATTTCTTGAATCTCTTCAGGAAGAGAGGAATCCCTTTTTCTTTTACCAGAAAACCACCTTATAAGCATGGTCAACTACGTCTACCCAGTGGACTGGAGCAGGAGAAGATAAATGTTAAGTTTTCTGTACTCCTTGACAGGAAAGATGGGGTAAACAGGTTTATTAATGGCAGCATCAGCAACTTCCCCAGGGATGGACAACATTCTGGCTAAGCTCAGGCACCTTTCCTACTCATTCTCCCCAGAAAGATATGAGTGTCTCTCCCTTGCCCACTGAGGGGAACCTAACAGATGCAGAAGACATGGCCAACCTCAGGTCCATAGTAGAGGGATCCATGGAAAAATATGAGTACCTTCGCAGTAGTATTTAACTTTGGTAAAACAGACGGAAGTACGAGTCAACTAGAGGTGGACTCCCTCATGTTATGGATACTGCAGCATATGATTAGAAGGACATGTATGAGTGCTCTGAGGATCTAGCACTGGCAAAAGCAGAGTCACCCACCTGTATCTTAGGCAAATTACTAGTCTGCTGTGGCTGCAAAGTCTGTTTAACTTTATTTTTTTGCGGCTGAAAGTAGGACAGACCATAGGGCCAGTAGTCTGTTCCACAGTCAAGCTGAGAATGGAGGTTCTTTCTTGAGAAGTTAAGCAACAAAAGCTGGTAATATATAAAAAGTATTTAAAAGAAGCAACTTTTCCCACTTAAAACACAGTAAAAAGTACTCAAGCTCACTTTTCCAGCCCCAAAGAGTAAATTAAACAGTATCTCCAAAGGAAAAAACAAAAACAGCTTTAGAATATTTTGAAAAAGAAGTTCTGTCTTACCATAACATTCCATCTGTGTTGTAGATCTTTATTCATTCATTACTGTTAGGACCTCAGTTTCATCTACGGAACCGACACGGCCGTTTCCAAGCTCGCACCAGCCAAAACTCTCAGCTAAGACCTACCCCATAATGCCCCTCTCATAGTTACTCCAAGTCGAGTTTGCATGCCCCTATATAATAGAGATAGTAAGAGAAAAACCGAAGGAGGCTATCTCTGAGCAAATAATCTAACTAGGAGTTCCTAAAGTCTCCCACGAGTCCAGGCAGGGGGAAGGAGGGTGGGAAGTAATGAATGAATAAAGATCTACAACACAGATGGAATGTTATGGTAAGACATAACTTTCTTTATCTGATGTTGTAAATCTTTATTCATTCCTTACTGTTAGGACTGAGTCCTCAGCTACTTGAGTCCTGGGTGGCCCTAAGGAAGCATATCCCGGAGCACCATAGAACCAAAAGATGCTTGTCCCCTGGAGGCCAAATCCAAGTTGTAATGAGAGATAAAGGTATGAGGTCGTGCCCAACTGGCTGGTGCATAGATATCATCCATAGAGGTTCAGGAATGAAATGCTAAAGAAGTAGCCATCGATCTAGTAGAATGAGCCTTTATTCTGGAAGGTAAGGATAGCTTATTCTGTTGGTAGATAAAGGTAACGATGTTTTTAAGCCAGGAGGATAAAGTCACTTTGGAGACAGGTTTACCCAATCTGGGTCCTGCAAAGGCCACAAACAATCAATCTGTTTTCCTGAAAGATTTAGTCCTGTCCAAAGAACTATGATGCTGCTGATGCACATCAAGGGTGTGCAAAAGATACTCCCCTCTGTTTGAATGCTGAGGGAAGAAAATCGGCAGGTCAATAGATTGGTTAATGAAAAATTCAGAAATGACCTTGGGCAAGAAAGAAGGGTCAGTACGAAGGGACACTCTATCCCAGTGAAAGTTCAATTAAGGTCTCTTGACACTCAAAGCCTGTAGCTCAGATACTCTTCTCACTGAAGTAAGTGTTACTAGAAGTAGAGTCTTCCATGACAAAAACTTTATATCACATGAATTAAAAGGCTCGAAAGGAGGGCCTGTTAGAAACTGAAGTACCAAGGTCAAGTCCCAGGGTTCTATGGGGGCTTAACAGGAGGTTTAACATGTAATACTCCTTTCAAAAAGGTCCTGTACAGGTGGTGTGACATAACCAAAGAATTATCAAATCCATTATGAAAATTGGCGATAGCCGCTAAGTGTACAGTGATTGTCAATGCTAAGGCTCCTGCATGTAGAAGAGTAGTATTGTAGGATCTTTTGAAGAGGCATAGAGAAATGATCTAAGTTCTGATCTTTGGCCCAAATAGAGAACCTAGACCATTTACTAGAACAAACTTTCCTGGTTGGAGGTTTCTGTGATATAAGGCAGCCTGGCAATCATTGGAAGTGGAGGAACCAAGCTGCGAGCTTGAGGCTGTGGAGATTGGGATGAATCAGTCCCTGAGGATGAGATAGCTGACCTTGGGAATGATCCAGGATCCACGGACTGAATCAGATGAGGCCATAGGAATGGGAACCAGACTTGATGGGGGCAATGTGGATCAGTTGGCTTCTCAACCTTTGAGCTTTCTGGAAGAATTTCAGGATGAGGAGAAATGGAGGAAAGGCATACAGTAGACCTGGGGGCCAATCGTACGTGAGAGCGTCCCTCGGGGATTCCCTCTGAGGGGGGATCAGGGCAAAGTAGCTTCTGCATTTGTTGTTTAAGGGGGAAGCAAATAGATTGCAGCAAGACTTGCCCTAGCAGCGGAAAATCCGATCTGCTATTACAGGATTGAGGGATCACTCATAAGACATCAGGATGTTCCTGCTCAGATTGTCCGCAATAAGGTTGGAACTCCTGGGAATGTGCATTTGTATAAGAAAGCGGTTGAAAGCTATCGCCCAGTGTCAAATCCTCATGGCTTCATGACACAGGGGGTAAGACCTATTTCCGCCTTGCTTGTTGATATACCAAACGACTGACATATTGTCCGACTGAATTGCAATGGTCCCAGAAGGGAGGGATGCATGGAACACTTGAAATGCTAAGAGAACTACCCTCAGTTCCAGGACATTTATGTGCAAATTGGCCTCCATGGGGGACCAGGTGCCTTGGACGGTCTTTCCCTGGAAATGCCCCTCCCCCTAACAGGGAAGCGTCCATGGTCACCGTGGACGTGAGCTGGGGGAGACAGAATGGTCGACTCCAAATGTTCGATTGTGACTTCATCCACCATAGCATTTCTTCCTTACAAAGGTTTGTAAGACGTATCATATGGTCGAGTGGGTGAGATAAGATCGACCATTGTGCAGAAAGGAGCCACTGTAGTATTCTCATGTGCAACCTCTCCAGTGGTACTAGACTAATGGCATCCGCCATGGAGCCCAAGAGTTGCAGTACAAGGCATGCTGGTACAACAGGTCTGTGGAAGGAGGGCTTGGATTTGGTGTCTTATTTTCGAAAGCCTGTGAGAAGAGAGGGAAGCTTGACAGGATGTTGTGTCGAAGACTGCTCCAATGAATTCGTGTTTTTATTGGGGACATTTGAGATTTGTCCATGTTAATTGTAATCCCCAAGTGGAGAGCAAGGCCTTGAGTGCAAGAGAGGCTGCGGATTAGAAGATTCCTGGTTGGGGCAGTAAGGAGCCAATCGTTTAGATATGGAAACACCTGGAATCCTTGTAGTCGATGATGAGCTACTACAACTGCCATACATTTGCTGAACACTCGGGGGGCTGTCGAGAGACCGAATGTCAGTGCCATAAACTGGTAGTGACTGGCTCCCAGCTGAAAATGGAGAAACCTCCGGGAGAGGTGATTCATATGTGGTAATACTCATCCTGGAGGTCTATAGGGCACATCCAGTTGTCCCTCCCTAGGAAGGGGAGAATGGACTTTACCCTGACCATCAGGAATTTTTGAGGTTTGATAAATGTGTTCAATAGGCTGAGATCCAGGATCGGTCTCCAGTCCCCTGTCTTTTTTGGCACTAAAAAGAACCTTGAGTAAAACCCGGATCCTCTCTGGTCTGGTGGGACTGGCTGGATGACTCTTTCATAGCAGCTTTTCTATTTCTAAGGCTGCTACCTCCCTCTGATTGGGTAGCACATCGGGGATTCATTTGACGGGTCTGGGAATTAAACTGAATGCTATCTGGTAACCTCTGGATATTATTCTCTGCACCCAAGCATCGGAAGTAATAAGTTGCCAGGCTGGTAGGTGCAGAGAAAGATGACCCCCGACTGCTTCCAGAGGAAAGCAATCGGGCCGCTGCTCAGGAGCGCTGGTAGGGTCGGCCAGAGAAGGAATCTCTAGCTCCCTGGTTACGCGAACCCCCCTCTACCCCAAAAGGGCATCTTTCAGATGAGTTTCCTCCTCTGCCCCGAGGGGGTTGCTCACTAAGAGTGTCACGAAAAGATCCTTGGGATTTTCTGAACCACATTTTTCCTCCCTTCTGGTTCCTACAGTAGGACCTCTGGGGAGGTGGTAAAGCGTATGCCCACAGCAGACAAGGTCTTTCCGTCTTTCTCACTTTGTGCTAGTGTGTCTTGTACTTTAGGACCAAAAAGTGCAGATTCGTTGACAGGCGCATTAACGAGGGAAGATTTAAAGGGGTCTGCAAAATCACACAACCACATCCAAGCATTACATCTCATGACAATGCCTGATGTGGCAGCTTGAGCTGCCCCCTCGGTGGTGTAAGATATCAAACGCATCAAGGAGATCGAGATAGATTCAAGGGTAGCTAGCTAAGAGGTGACAGTGTCATGCACCTCAACAGGCAGTACCCCCGCCAGAGAGGAAGACATTTCAGAGATTAGGTCTATTTGCAGGTGAGTGAAGTGTGCCAGATAGTTCAGAGAGCGAATGGCAAAGGTTGCTGAAGCACAGGTCCGCTTCCCTAGTCTGTCCATGGCCAGAGACTCCCTGTTTGGAGGATGGACAGTGGAACTATCTTCTGCCAGTTCCCTCTTGGTGGCCGCCGCCACGACCATGGAATCAACTGTCACCTGCTTGGACCAGTGGAGCTGGTCTTCAGGGGTGGATAGAATTTTGTCCGGCCTTCGAGGGACAGGTTCTACGTTGTCCAGGGCCTTCCAGACATATTGCACGATCAGCTTAATAAGCTCATCCGCAGGTGGGGTCACCCAGGAAGTAGATGGCCAGGCACGGAAGGCCTGCAAGAACACTGATTCCTCAGAAGAAGGGTTGGAGGACTTCCAGTCTCCCCATTGCTTGAGGATTTCAAGAATGTCTCTGAATGAGATGTCGTCTGTGGGAGACCGTGGGGTCCCTCCTCCCTCATCACAATTGGTGTCCTCAGTAATAGATTCCTCAGGAGAATCAAGGTGCTTCCTCTTGCACCTTTTCTTCTGGGGTGGCTCCCCAGTGGGATCTTCTGAGTAGGACTCCGGAGAAAGGGTTCCCTTCAAAGGGAGGTCTTGTGGCTCACATGCCCGAGATCCCGAAGTAGGGGGTTGGGACAGCTGCATGCTGGAGGGGGGTTCTGGTGCCGATGTCAAAGATGCTGCCTGTGAGCCTGCGGAGGCAAGAACCCTCTTCATCACCTGGAAAGCAGCCCCACCCAAGGAGGGATGGGAGCCCAGAACTGAGAAGGACAACCTCGGAACCGGGGTCACACCCTGCTCTGAGGAGCCCACCTCCAGGTGAGGAGCTCTGAGAGGACTGGAAGCTATCTGAGCAGTGGGCATAGATGGCACCAGTGATAAAACAGGAGCCAGGGTAGGTACTAAGGTGCCGACAGTCCAAACACTGCTCGGAGAGTGCACCTGCTCCAACAGAGCCGATGCAGCAAGGGTGGTCGATGCCAACAGGGAAAAATCTGCAGTCGCGGCCAAGACAGTATGCACCAGGGTGAACATCGGTACTAAGACCTCCGAAGCTTGAGTAGAGGCCAGAGGAGGATAAACAGGAGAATATGCTGTGAAGGATTCAGAGCCAAAGAGGACGGAAGGTCTAGCTGGAGTGGGCAATCCCCTAGCTGCCAGAAGCTGGTCCACAACCCACACTACATCTAGTTCAGAAAGTTTCCTGCCAGATCTAAAGGAGGCTGCTGAAGGAGAATCAGGTCTTTCAAGAAAGGGGCTAAACCAATTCCCCAAAAAAAGGTCATACATTGCACAGTATCTTGATTTTGGGAGATATTCGACTTTAGGAACTGAGGTCATGGTCTGTGGAGCAGAAGAAGCTATCGGCACCATGGCCGGGGATGGTGCCGAAGCAGGTATAATCGTGCCAGAGTTGGAACCAAGGACGACACCGAAGCTGATGGTGCAGAGGCTGGAACCAAAACAGGAGTCAACATCAAAGACGGCACCAAGGGGGAAGACACAGGACCTGGTGCCAAAGAGGTATGCGCCAATGGCGCCAGAGAAGCACGGAGCTGACTCGGTTCCGTAACTGACGGAGATATAGGAACCAAGGGACTCAGTTTTTCCTTGTGTTTTTTGGTCTTATGAGACAGTGAGACGTCCGACCCAGATAGAGCCTCTGAAAATGGCGTTTTGATTAAACCTTTCAGAACTTGCTTGTTTTTATGCTCTGCTAGCATGCGATTGCTAAAATTAGCACAAATTTCACAATCAGCCTTTATATGGTCCATGCCTAAACAGTAAATGTATTGAGCGTGGCCGTATGAGTTGGGCATCTTACGCCCACACTTGTCACACTGTTTAAACCCCAACTTACCTTTGTATGACATAGTACAGGCAACAAAGGGGTATCCTAAAGGAAAGAAAAGAAAAGGCGGGAATACCAATGATGGTATTTAAAAATACCACAAGTGGTAAAGGAAGGCGTACCAAAGGCAGGAGAGAGGGACAGTACCAATGATGGTAGAGATTTAATTACCAAAGGTAAAGGGTAGGAAATAGAAGTAGGTTATAGGTTATTAAGAAAAGGCCAAACTGACTAAAAAACTACAAAGTTTGAAGAGAAACTACATAAAAAAATCACAAAATTCCACTTAGCTTTGAGAGAGATGGCTAGGCACGTCTGACGAGGAATGCGGCAAACGAGATCTGGAGTAACTATGAGAGGGGCATTATGGGTACATCTTAGCTGAGAGTTTTTGGCTGGTGCAAGCTTGGAAATGGCCGTGTCAGTTTCGAGGATGGAACCGAGGTCCTAACAGTAAGAAATTAATAAAGATTTGCAACATCAGATCAATTTTTAAACTGTTAGAAACAAAAATGTGCTCCCATTTAAAAGTACAGTAACGCCACGTGACAGACAACAAAAGCATATGTTCCCAGTTTAAAAAATGCTTTCTTAAACATGAAACTATGTTTAAACAATAAAAAAAATGTGGAACGTTTCCTCCAAAGGGAACTTAGTTACTCAGCAATGGAAAAGCAGAAGGAGACCAACAATCCTCGAAGGCCTGAAGAGAAGCAATCTCTTCAGTGGCAGAACAGCCCTGTAGAGCATGGCACACAAACCTGACTTTTAATCAGCTCAGCTCGATCTGTCTAAAGGCTTGGGCACATAAAAGGTGCCCTGAAGCTTTGGAAGCTGGACAGCCATTATATCCTATGGAGGACATAAACCATATAGCTGAGCCTACTGCAGCAGTGAACACTGCTGTGCTGATATAGGCAATCAGGGACTTGACTGCACACTCCTTTCTCAAGCAACTTTCCTAAATCTGATAGGAGAAAAATTTCCTGTAATCTGATGCGTCTGCCAGCTTGCTAAATTTAGGGATGGATATGATGATGACCGTAAAAAGAATGTTGCGTAAGGCAGACATTAAGAAAATATGGGGAGTAATCTCATTACCATCTTTTGACTGTGTTTTTTTAATACCCTTTATTTCTTCCTAATATAGTTCATGCTCTTCTTTCTTATTTATGCAACTTTTTGTTACAAAAAAGCTTTCAGTGTTTTTGTCTCTACTTCCGTAACACTGTTAAATATAAACAATGTTCACAATTTTTAGAATAAAATGAAGTCAAATGAGATTGTTGGGGGCTATTTGTTGTCCATGGGCACACATTCACAGTCTTAAACAGGATTTTATTACCCTCTAAATAAACTAGCGAGTACCAGTAAAGTACAGTTGTGTACACTTACCATAAATGTAGATGTTTGAGTGTATTCACTGTTGCAGTCATTACATTTGGGTTATCTGCATGCAGGTAGCCCTCAGTCGGCCTGATTAACAAAGTCTTGGGTCCTGCGTTGGTTGCTGTCCCTTCTTCCATGACGTGAGGTCATCAGGGGTATAAAACATGCAGCCAATGCCATTACATCAGTTTTTCTTGCCCCAGATGTCAGATGCCCCCCTAATGGGAAGCAATTAAATATAAAAGTACAAAGATATACCTCCAACAAAAAAGCAAATACACCAAAAAAGCTTTTAAGCATAGTAAAGGAAAGTAGAGGTATAGTCAAAAGAAGTTAGGGGGCTGGAGGGAGGGTAACCAAGACTGCAACAGTGAATACACTCGAACATCTACATTTATGGTAAGTGTACACAACTGTACTATGTTCTTCGTGTTTCACTGTTGCAGTCATTACATTTGGGTAGATTTCCAAAGCTATGGTTGGGAGGAAGAATTTTAGATAGCATTAGGGCCAGCTATAAGGCCCTGCAAGACTGAAGTGGTAAAGCCAGCTCTGGATTTAGAGAAAATTGGCAAATGATAATGCTTGGTGAAAGTATGTACAGAAATCCAGGTAGCAGCTTCTAGGATGTACCTGGTAGGGGCACCTCTGAGAAAGACTGTAGAGGTAGATGCAGCCCTGGTGGAGTGAGGTCTGATCCCCTGGGGGACAGGTTTTCCATTGTGCTTATAGCAGAAATGAATGCAATGGCTTATCCATTTAGAAATGGATTGCTTTGAAATAGCCTTCCCCTCTGCCCCTGCAGCAAATGCCACCAGCAGTTGTTCATATTTCCTTTGAGGTTTAGTCCTGTCCAAGTAGAATCTAAGTTGTCTGTGCACATCTAAGGAATGCAGTATCCATTCCCCTTTATTCTGTGGCTTGGGAAAGGTTGGCTAATGAATGGACTGATTAAGAGCTACACTGGATACCACCTTGGGCATGAAGGATGGAATGGTTCTAAGGGACACCCTGTCTGTCCGCATGAAAGATGATGAAAGGCTCCACTGCCATAAGGGCCTGTAATTCAGATACCCTTCTAGCTGAAGTGATTGCTAAAAGGAAAGCTGTTTTTCAAGAAAGAAATTTTAAGTCTGCAGTAGCAGCTGGCTTGAAAGGAGGTAGAGTGAGTTTCTCCAAGACAACGTTAAGGTCCCAGGCTGGGGTAGGAGCTCTCCTGGGTGGTCTCAAATTTTTGGCCCCTCTGAGGAACTGCTTGAGCAGTGGATGAGAGAAGAGGGGAGGTTCTGTGTTATAATGAGCTGAAATGGCTGAGGCGTGGATTTTAATGGCGGAAAAAGACAGGCCCTTGTGAACATTTCAGTCAAGTATTGTAAAATCTGAGGTAAATTGGGCGCTGCTGTGCTCATCCTTTGAGATTGGTTCCAGGCACAGAATCTTTTCCATTTTTCAGCATAAGATTTTCTAGTAACAGGCCTCCTTGCCTCTAAAATGATATCCGTCACAGGTTTGCTGAGGGATGGTAAAGGAGAGATTAAGTAATTAGTCAAGCTGCAAGGTTCAGTGTTAGAAGCTGAGGGTGCAGAACCTGGTTCTCCTGCTGAGACAGCAGGGAAGAAGTCTGAGGCAGGTGCCATGGAGATAACCATGACACACTGCGCAGGAGGGGGTACCAGTGTTGGCGCAGCCAGTCTGGAGCAATCAACATCATCCTTGGTTTGTCCTGTTTGATTTTTAGTAGTACTTTGGAGACCAGAGGCAGAGGGGGGAAGGCATAGACTGATATGTTTTTCCAGCTGAAGAATAGAGCATCCACTTTCCAGACTTGTTTCTGGGGAGTCCTTTTACAAAATGTGTCCAATTGGTAGTTCTGGGGAGAGGCAAACAGGTCTATATCTGGGCTCCCCCATTTGCTTGTCAACATGTTGAAAATCCTTGGTTCCAGTTTCTACTTGTGTGGGTCCATGAGTTTTCTGCTTAGTCCGTCTGCCAGTGTAATTAATTTTCCTGGCAGGAATTGAGCTTGTAGGTGCACTTGGTAGCTCAAGGCTGTGTTCCACAATGCCATGGCTAGTCTGCAGAGGGGGTAAGAATGTGTACCCCCATGCTTGTTTATGTACCACATAACAGTGGTGTTGCCTGTCTTTCCCATTAGTTGTCCTGGAAGAATGTGGTCCTTGAAGGCTGTCAGAGCATTCTGTACAGTTAACATTTCTTTTTGATTGATATGCAGGTGCATTTGACTTGGGTTACATTGCCCTGAATGTTTTCCTCCCATGCATAGTCTGATGCATCTGTTGTTAGGGTTTGGGCGGCAGGGGGTGGTGTGAAAGGTAGTCCATTGTTTTGGTGGCAGGCCTCTGCCCACCAAAGGAACTCTAGGCGTAGGCAAGGTATGATAGGAATCATTGCTTCTAGGTCTTGAGAATGTTGACACCATAGGCTTTTTAGATACTACTGTAGTTTCCTCATATGTAGTCTTGCATATGGAATTATAAGAATGCAGAAGGCCATGAACCCTAAGGCTTGCAGTATTTGTCTTGCAGATAGCAGGGTTTTGTGGCCACTTGTTTGAAGTAGGTTGTCAAATGAATTTGTTTCTCTGGCGTGAGGTAAGCCATCTGGGAAGTTGTATTCAAGCTTTCTCCCAGGAATATAATTTGTTGACAGGGTATCAGGTGTGATTTATTTTCATTTATGGTGTACCCCAGACAAGTTAGAACCCTTTGAACAAAGGCCAGATGATTCAAAAGTATTTCCTGACTTTCTGCCTGAATTAGACAATCGTCCAGGTATGGGTATATTTGAATATTTCTTCACCTGTAAAAATGCAATAAATGGAGCCAGGCACTTTGTGACTACCTTGGGCACAGTAGATAAGCCAAAGGACAGTGCAGAGAACTGAAAGTGCATGTAGCCTGTTTTGAAGCTTAGGTATCTTCTGCACGATTCCCTGATTGGGATGTACAGGAATGCTTCTTTTAAATCTATTGTTGCCAACCAGGCATCTTTGCCTAGCATAGGAAGTAATTGGTGAGGAGTCAGCATCTTGAATTTTGGAATCTCCAAAAAGGTGTTTAGAGTAGACAGGTCCAGGACAGGACACCATGAATCATCTTTTCTGGGTACCAGGAAAAGTCTTGAGTAGAAACCTTGTCCCTTTTCCTCTTCGGGTACCAGTTGAATAGCCCCCATGCTTAAGAGAGAAAGTACTTGTTTTTGGGTCTCTGCCCACTGGGTTGGGGGTAGGTCCGGCCACCCACTTGGTGTTAGCAACGTGTGGAAGTAAAATCTGTATCCCTGCGACACTATATTTAAAACCCATTTGTCTTGGGTAATGAGTTCCCAGTTCTTTGCATGAAGAGCAATCTTTCCCCCCACAGGGGCAGTCAGTTGATAAGTGCTTAGAAATTTTAAAAGTAAGTCAATGAGACAGTTTACCATAGGAGGGAGTCTTATTATTCCCAGATTTGGAAGTGGAGGCCCCCCACTGCTTAGTTTTGCGTGTCCCCTGGGACTGAAACCTGGGGTTTTTGCTGTGTCTGGGTTTGGCTTGAGAAGACCTGGAAGGGGCTGGAAAGGAACAATTCTTAGAGGTCTAGTGCCTACTAAATCTAGGAGTCTGGACTTGTAAAAAATCTTTAACAGTTTGCATAGATTTAGCTTTATCTTCCATTTTTTTAAGAACTTCCTCAGCCTTGTTGCCAAACAGGCGGTCCTGATTTAAATGAGCATCCAACAATTTAGCTTTAACATGATCAGGCAAAGATTGCTCCTTATGCCAAGCATGCCTTCTGAGCACAGACCCAGTAACAGCATCCCTGCAAGAGGCCTCTAATGAATCAAAACCACATTGCAAAGTATGTTTTCCAACTTGTTCAGCAGAATGCATTAAATCCTGTAATTCTTTATTTTCCACACAGTCAGGAATCAACATCATTTTCTGTTTAAGCAATCCAATAACATGTTCATAGGTTCGTACTAGGCTATCAGCCCTAGGGCATTTATAAGCCTAGCCAGAGTGTGTGTGGCTTTCACCACCCCTTAGGATGAGAATACTGTGCCCATTTAGGGTTTAGTTTACTGTGCCTCTGTCTAGTAGTGACACAGAGATGACCCCCGGGGTAAACCTACGATCTCCCATCCACTCGTCAAGATTTCTCTTGAAGAGAGTTAGTGAGGGGCTCTGCCTAACATGGACTGGGATTCTGTTCCAGAGTGTAGGGAGCCTCTGGGTTATGAATCTGTCCCTCCAGCACGTCCTATTTATTTCTGTGTTGAGGTTCAAATCTCTTGCTCTCATGGCTCTGATGGATTTGGATTTTCTGAGGTGGAGCATGTCCATTAATTCCGGATTGGACATGGCATTGTACGTCAGGCATAGATCACCTCTGAGTAGGCGGTATGCGACTGAATAGAGCTGGAGTTTCTTCAGCCGGGCAGCATATGACATATGTTTGAGACCTTTTATCCTCTGGGGGAGGAACTTTTGGGGTCTTTCCAACTGCTGCAGGTGTCGGGTAAGATATATCCCAAATGGGGCATTGTACTCAATCATTGGCCTGATAAGAGAAAAGTACAGGGGCACAATGACCTCTCTTGAACTAGATGTGAATCCCTTCATGATAAGGTGGGCAATATAGAAGGTCTTCCTAACCACTTTGGCAATGTGAGTGTCAAATGAGAGGTTACTGTCAACTTGGGTCCCTAGGTCCCTGATTACCTCTTCCGTACTTAATGGATTACCACCTATGTGGTAATTTGTGGGTACCTTGTTTTTCCCAAAGGGTATGACTATACATTTTTTGGCGTTCAGTTTAAGGCCATGGCTCTGGCACCAATTATCCGTTTCTATGAGGCCTCTCTGAAGGATGCTTGTGTCCGCTGGAATATCAATTATGGCACCCAGTTTGCAGTCATCTGCGAACTTTGTCAGCCACAATCCTCCTATGTTTGCTTGCACCTCAGAAAAATAAATGCCGAACAAGAGGAGTCCCAGGACTGAGCCCTGTGGGACACCACTTGTGACTGGCTTAGAGTCTGACATGGCTCCAGCAATTCTGACCTTGTGGGTTCTGTCCTTGAGCCAGTTTGCAACCCATCTTGTGACATATGGGTATACATCTAAGCTGGTGAGTTTGTCTATGATGCCCGAGTGGGGTATTGTGTCGAAGGCTTTTGCAAGGTCAAGGTAGGGTGTGTGAACTGCCTTACCCTCATCAATGGCCTTAGTGACTGTTTCAAAAAAGTTGACCAAATTCAGAAGGCAGGATCTGCCCTTGACAAAGCCAAATTGGGTAGAATCCAATGTCTGTAGGTCCCCAATGTCTTTGTTTATGAGCTCCATAATGATCCTTTCCATAGCTTTGCAGACCAGGCTCGTCAAGCTTATGGGACAGTAATTTCCAGGGTCCATAGAAGCACCGCCTTTGTGGAGTGGGACCACTGTTGCTGCACGGCACTCTTTGGGTACGTATCCTGTAGTAAGGCTAAGATTAAACAGCAGCCTTATGTGCGGGTTTAGTTCCTCTTGGAGTTCATGTAGCACACAGCCCGGGACACCGTCCGGTCCCATTGATGCTGTGTTTTTAGCTTTGGAGAGGGCGGCTCTCACCTGGGCATCTGAGATGTTAGGGAGGCTACACTCTGCTGGGATAGATATTTTTCCTTTTTGAGGGGAGGGGGCGGAGAAATTTGCACTGAACCTGTCTGCCAGAATGTTGACAATGTCTGTGGGTTCAGTGTATTTTGTGTCATTTTGGACCAACTCTGAGCATATCTGGGAGTTTCCACCCAGGTTTCTAACATAGCTAAAGAAGGCCTTGTGATTGTCTTTTGTGTCTTTTGCGATTTTTCTCTCAAAGTTGGCCTTGGATGATTTTATGAGTGATCATAGTTTTTTGCTAGTACTGATCAGAGATACCTTCCCTTTTAGGGATTTTGCTCTGTCATGTAGTAGCTTCCTCCTCCTGTTGTAAAGTTTGCTAATGGCTGGGGTCCACCAGACAGGGCGTCTGCCTTTGGGGGAATGGGTCTTGGTTTTATTAGGGATTGCATGATCCATGCATTCGAGAAGGTGCCCGTAGAAGGCATTTATAAAGGATTCAGCGGTGTGGGTTGTGGTTTCCACTGGCCCAGGGACCTTGAAGGATACCACTTCAGTCTTAAGAAGTGAGAAGTTGGCTTTTGAGAGGTTCTTCACTGTGGTCTTTTGTGCAGGGGGTGGGGGCGGGATGTGGATTTCCAGTGAGATTAATTTATGGTCTGAACTCACCAATGAGGGGTATACTTCCGGTGTGGAGCATTTTGTCCCCATGTTTGTGATGATCAGGTCTAGTATATTATCTCCTCTTGTGGGAATGGTGACTAGTTGTTCCATCGCATTTGAGTTTATGAATTCTAGGAACCTTTGGGCTAGGGTGTTGGTGCTTGAGTAATGTTCCCAGTCTATGTTTGGGTAGTTGAAGTCTCCCAATATGATGGTATTTGGAGAGACATTCATACTCTCCAGTATCTTCAGGAAGGCTGAGTGGGGTTCCTGAGTTTGAGAGGGTGGTCTGTAGCATGCTACAAACTGTAGGGCAGTTTTGCCTATGGTTAGTTGCACCTGGATGGTCTCCGATGCTTGTGCGTGCCACTAACCTGGAGGTGTGGGTATCTTTGATGAATATGGATACTCCTCCTCCTTTGTGGTTCGTCCAAGTTTTGGGGCGGAAAGCATGATATGAGGTAAAACCTGGTAGTGCTGGGGTACTCTCAGGAGCCTTGAACCAGGTTTCAGTCACTGCACAGACAGCGATGTTCTCCATACTGAGGAGGGCTTTGAGTGTGCATCTTGAGGTTTAAACTTCTGGCATTGACCAGCATTACCCTTAGTTTTTTTTGCTTTTCCTTTGTACTGTGGCATCATCATTCTTGGTGAGGCATGCTGCTGCGGGGGGTATCTGTACCCTGGGGGGGCTACATAGAGAGAGCCTCTATGTCTCTTCTTGTGTAGTCCAGGGAGGTACCTCTCAGGGTCATTCACACGGCATGGACAATGACCTGTAACCTTTCTTGTTTTCAGTGGGGTGTGGGGCGGTCAGTGTGTCTGACTATGGAGTCACCTATTACAAGTGTATCTGGCATGTTATTTGGCCTAATCAGACCTCCGAGTATGTTTTTGTGTGTTTATGTGTTTTGGTTTGCAGTTGTGATAGGTCTATGTGAGACTGGGTTTGTGGTGCGTGGTTACCTTCTCCTCCTGACTGGTTTTGCCAGTACTGAGTAGAGAGAGCTCAGCCTCCAGTCTGGCTATATAGTTGCATCTCTCACATATATTTGTATTTGTTGGGAGGAGGAGAGGGTTGTCTGTGTACATGAGGCAATTGTAACATTGCCTCAAGATTCCCAGATTCACCAGCTGAACAGGAGAGGATGCCAGCAACTGACCCTTCGACATGCTAGAATAGTGTAAAGGATTGCTGTGTAACTGAGTCAGAAAGGACCTATAGGGAAATGGGTACTCAAAGGGATTTAGGAGAATGAAGTACTTTCTTTTTGTTTAAGAGTGCTTTACCTGTATAAAAATGCTTTAGGAGCAAGTGCTGGGCTTTTCAGATAGAGAATAGACTGTTTAGATTGCAAGTAGAGCAGTTCTAAGGGAAAAATTGAAGAGCAGACTTTGCGGAGCGAGAAATAGTTTAAACTCGATTAACCGGCGCTGCCCGATGCTGCTCTATGAGCAACTTCGCGCAAAAGCGGGCTTTATAGCAGGGGGTTGAAAAGAGCTAGGAATTGACCCAAAATGGCCAATAAACTACAATTTGCTGGGCTGGAACCACTCCTCTAGGGACAAATAGGTTGCTCAGTGCTCCCCACTTTAACATATGAAACTGGCAATTTAAAGCCCTAATGTCCAAGGTTGCAAAAGTGTAAACCTTCTTACCCCATCTATCCAGCGCCCTGGAGTCTCTATCAGAAGGGGTAGGATTTGTAGCAGTAGAAGCCTTAATGCTCTGTGAAACAGTCTCTGGATCTGCAACAGGATTTTTAAAAAGGAACTTGTGGGACTCAGGGACCCTGTAGTATCTGTCAGGTTTTCTGGGAGCAGGAGGCAGGGAATCAGGGGCCAAACTAGATTTCGAAAAAGCATCATCAACAATGTCTAGTACAAGAGGAATAGCTAAAGGCCTATGCTGAGGTAGGAGAAGGAAATCCCTAAGCCTCTTTTTTGAATCAGAAAAATCCTGGCTTTCCGTGGAAATGCTCCCTTAGAGTATGTAAGATTTCCCCAAAAGAAAAATCCTCAGGAGGGGAAGCACAGGGAATGGAGTCCTCTGCATCAGAGTCTTCATAAGTAGATAAGGGCAAATCCAGATCATCAGAAGAATCAGAAACAACAGAATCAATCCTGATCAGAAGGATTCATAATCAACTTCAGTCCTAGGCCTCTTAGAGGGTGGGGGGTGGCTACCCCTGATTAGAGTTATTAGATCTTCAGCCATTCTTATTATTTGTTTTTTAGGCATAGAGGCCTGAGCATGTGCATGTGGCATGGGCATCGTTTTTTTAGGCATGGATTGAGATTTAGGCCTAAGTAAAGAAGGAGGCATTGGTTTAATATGCAAGTCCGTAGGCCTGAATACACCCTCAGAAGCCGGTGCCATCCAAGGTAGAGACATCTGCGGGTTCCATAGTTGAAGTGTCTTGCGGCATGCCGGACTCCAAATGGGTCTCAGTAGAGGCCTGTGAATCATAAGTAGCGGGTATCAGGGGCTGCGAAAGCACCTCATTGAGTACCAGAGAACTGGCAACTGGCTTAGGAGAAGCGTCGTCGGCAGTTTTGGACCTCGGCGGCCTGTCTTTATCTTTGCATTTTTTCAGAATCCCGGTAGTCGAATGGCTAACCGACATTTCTGGATAATTAAACTGAGAACCGAAAAATTTAGCGGCAAAAATATTCCGACGACGGATAGTGCGCTGATTACATAAAGCAAAAAACCGACAGCAAGGTATGTCGTGGTCAGGGCCTAGGCAAGGAATACAGTACGAATGAAAATCTTTATGAGGTATTTGCTTTCCACAAGTAATGCAATTATTAACTTTTACTGACATCGGTAAGGAGCAAGAAAAAGTTTCCCCAACGGGGTACTTAGCTTTAGTTGAAGACTTCGGTTCTGAAACTTGAAAACAAAAATTTCAGGAGTCGGCCGACCGGCACTTGCGAACTGCTTCTGCTTTGGACACCGCACAGCAAGAAAGACTGATGTAATGGCATCAGCTGCATGTTTTATACCCCTGACGACCTGACGTCATGGAAGAAGGGACAGCAACCAAAGCAGGACCCAAGGCTTTGTTAATCAGGCTGACTGAGGGCTACCTGCAAGCAGATAACCCAAATGTAATGACTGTAACAGTGAAAGACGAAGAACATCATAACTACTTTCTCACAATATGGAAATGGTACATGCTAATCAAACCTGGAAGCCGCAGTGGTATGGTGGTGTCGTTGTTACCTCACAGCAAGAGGTTCTCCTGTTCGATTCTCGGCTTGGCTTGGGAGTGCCTTCTGTGTGGAGTCTGCATGTCCTCCCCATGGTTGGGTAGCGTTCGAAAGATATGCATGCGTAAATGGGTGTGCCTTCATTGAAGGTTGGACGTCGAGCTAGCACCTCGGCGTTTCTTAAAAAAAAAAAATCTACTGCCAATCATTAGCGGACTGGAGTTCCGCTGTGGCGACCCCTTACCGGGAAAAGCCAAAAGACAAACGACAACATTTTAATCAAACCTCTAGACTGGAAAGTAAATCAAAATGACTAATGGCGTTAAATAACTATGCTAGCACATCAGCACAAAGTAAGGTCTCCTGGCCCTGACGTCTACAACACAAGTTTTGACTAGCAGAACAGGATGGGAAGGGGACCTCAAGCAAAATATTATCAGCCTTGTAGGTATTATGGGGGTAGAACATGAATATCCATGGTGTGTCAGGGATGAAGAGCATTTACCCAGCACAATGAATCACATCAGTCCAAAGAAGAAGACAATACACACACACACACACACACACACACACACACACACACACACACACACACACACACACACACACACACACACACACACACAAATAAATAAATATTGTTGGCTGCCTGTATGTGGGACAGCCACAGCTAACTTCACACAATTCTACACAGATTGGCTATAGGGTAGGAGAAGCCTATGACACATGTGCATGTATGGGTTACAATCAAACCACATATCACCGAACATGTTTGAAATTAAAAATATCAGCAAGAAAAAACAATGACATCTGTTTTTGCAGGGGAGGGCAAGTGCCCTACACCCCCTACTAATTATATATAGGAACCCCAGGATTGCACTACAGTGGGAGAAAGGGAAACTTCCCAAATCTCCTGTACTGCAATCTCATTCAAAACAGCCAGTACAGCTCGATCAACTATAGTGTCTATTTCAGTAGTTGGTGTAAAATAATAAAAGATGAAATCATTGTGTAGAACAGAGTGTATGTACCTTTAAGAAGCATTTTCAGATGTAGGCACATGCATATAAATAGTGAGCACGTGTAGACAGCAGTGCCATTTTGAGAGAACAGCCAAAGTGTTAACAAGCATGAGTGTAGTAGTCAGTCTTTTTATAAGTTTAAGTTACAAAACCTCATTCCTGATGTGTTTGCATGTAATAAAGTTTCTTGAACTGAACCCAGAACCATTCGTCTGCTTTATCCTGACTGGATGAGCAACATGATGTCAGAATTGGGATTGAGAGAGCAACTTCTTCAAGCTATGAGGTGCGGAGTTAAAGATGAAGGCAGATTGAGCTGGTTGAGTGATACAGAGCTCAAATGATCAAAAAGGGCCAGAAACGAACTTAAGGTAACCAAAACTTGCACAAATTATTTATCTTGCAAAGAAAATGAAACAAAGCATTTGTAAGGCACAAAACACATTATCAATCAAACTAGTAGCACAAAAAGCATTGTTAATCAAATGAAAGGCACAAAATGCATAACTGATTAAACAAAATGTTCAAAACCAAGATATTTGACAAAATTAGCAGAGATAGATATATGGGACTCAGAATTACCTACAGTTTGCATAATGAGCATGTTTAAAGTAAAGCAAGCACAAGAAAAGTATAATGAGCATGATAAGAAGTTAAATGGGCATAATAAGCACAATAAAAGGGCAAAATATGCTTAAAGAGCAAGGTGACTGCATGTTTTTTAGTAAACAATGTTATTTGGGCAAAAACCACTATTTTGCACTGACCAAAGCCATTCAAAGCATAACTAGAGTTGTTTGAAGTATCTCAGGGTGTGCAAAGTGTTTGTAGAGTGTGCTTTATTACGGTGCAATTCTTACAAAGAGTTTTCTGTGTGCAAAGTACAGTTATATTGCAAAGTGCAGTCAAAATACAGTAATTTCAAAAAGTTACTTGTGCTGTGTACATTTATTTGCAGAGTGCCGCCATTTCAGAGTGTTTCTTACTCTGACCTTTTTCTGCTGTGTACAGTTTATTCGCAAAGTACAGTCATTTCAAGATATTTCTTACACTGATAAGGACTGGTTTCACAAAGTACAGTGATTTTAAGGTGTTCTTGTGCTATGGAGACTTATTTGGTTGTTGTTGCTGTTTATCTTTTTGGCTTTTCCCAGTTAGGGGTCGCCACAGTCTGCTAATGATTGGCAGTAGATTTCTTTTTTATGGTGCCGAGTTGCCAGCCCAATGCCCAACCTTCAGCTAAGGCACGCCCATTCACGTACGTCTTTCGGAGGCCACTCGACCACGGGGAGGACATGCAGACTCCACACAGAAGGCACTCCAGCTGAGAATCAAACAGGAGAATCTCTTGCTGTGAGGCAACAACGCTACCGCTGTACCACTTCGGCTTATGGAGACTTATTTGCTAAAGTGCAATTATTTCACAGAGTCTGTTGTGCTATTTGGGCATAATTACAAGTTCTGGCATATTTATATGTGTGTTATTGGGCATAATTACAAGTTCTGGCATATTTATATATATGTATATTCATATTTAATTCCAAGCACCTTAACTACTGTGTGTTGATATGGCAGAGGTATTTCGCAGGCCCAGTCCACTTGTGTTTGATCATAATATTGCAGAGAATTGGAGAGTATTTGAGCAGGAATACAATATTTTCATACAAGCAGCTTTTTCTGATAAAGATGCACATACAAGGGCATTCATTTTGCTTAACTTAGCTGGGTCAGAAGCCATTGAAAGAGAGTGTTTGTTTGTGTATGCACCAGAAATATAAGTAGGAGAGGGGGAAAATAGTCATATTGTTGTACCGGCTGAATCAGGAGAAGACCATGAGTGCTTGAAACATAAATTTAGAGAAATGTGCAACTCTCAGACAAATTTTACATTAGAAAGGCACTTATTTCATACAAGAAACTAAACGCTAGGAGGTACTTTTGCAGCTTATATCACTGACTTGAGAAATTAGGCTAAAACAGGCAGATTTGATGACTTGAAAGATGAGTTAATGAAGGACAGGCTTGTGTGTGGTGTTAATAATGCTGCAGTGAGAAAGACTTTGCTTCGTGACAGTGATTTAACATTAAGCGAAGCTATAGAGATTAGTGATAAGAGCATGGTTCCAACAGCCTCTAGAGCAAGCGTAGACAGCATGCAGCATAAGGCAAGCAGAAACAGGCCTAAGCACATGGCAGCTGCAACCCCTGCAGGTCTTCCTGGGAGATCCTGTAATTTTCTAGCAAGTTCCAAGACTAGCTCAGTAAAAAGGACATGCTCAGTGCAGTAAAAGAGTGAGTAAGCAAAACCCAATTCAAGCCTTATTGTTAACTGTCATAACTGTGGAGCCAATCATGAATCTAAGAGAGAGAAATGCTTACCATTTGGTCAGTAATGCCACACGTGTAAAAAAATGGAACCACTTTCAAACATTTTGTAAATCAAGCAAGCCTTATTCAGTTATTAAGAAAGGTCACTCAAAAAAGCAAGTTGATCATATAGAAAGCTGCAACCCTACTTTCTATGTATATGGTGCATCAGTGGTCAGTGAAAAGGTTAATGCAGTAGATATGCTGGCAAAGAACAAAGTATTTTGTACTGTCCTGATCAATGATAAACCCACGGAGCTCAAAGTAGACACTAGTTTAAAGTGTAATGTAATGTCAGCAGAAACGCTTGCTAAAGTGAGAGCTGGTGAGCAACTTAATTTGGTTAATTGTGCAAAGCTTGTTGCTTAATGGAGGTGAAAAGATTTAAACTGAAGGCACAGTAGTGCTTTCATGCTATTCAGTTGGGAACAGTTACAGCTTGGAATTTTATATGGTCAGAAGACCTGTGGAGTCATTATTATGTCTCAGCAACAGTTTAAGAATGAAATTACTTTCTTTTACCAAAGAAGTACATCATGTAAGCACATGTCCCAGTTCCAGTTTCACTGATGCTATTTTCTCAGAGTATGCTGATGTTTTTGACGACAAGCTAGGCAAACTTCCAGGTGTACTCCATGACAGTAGACCCAGGGGTCAGTCCAGTTCTCAGACCAGCAAGGAGAGTTCCAATAGCTATGCAGGACAAAGTCAAGGTCCAGTTAGACAAAATGGTGCAGCAAGGTGTGATTTGTCCAGTCATAGAACCAAATGAGTGGGTGTTTTCCATGGTAGATGCTCATAAGAAAAATTCAGATGAAATCAGAATATGCATTGACCCAAGAAACTTGAACAAGGCATTAAGAAGACCACAATATCCTATGGGTACAGTCGAGGAGATTGACACCCTCATGCCAAATGCCGCTGTTTTTTTCTGTCTTAGATGCAAAGAGTTAATTTTGGCAAGTAATACGTGATCGCAAATCTTCACTACTGACTAAATTCAGCACGCCATTTGGTAGATGCAGATTCCTCAGGATGCCTTTTGGAATAAATTCTGCCAGTGAAGTCTTTCAGCATGCAATGGAGCAAATTTCTTGGGCTATCTGTGTGCAATAATAGTGGAGGATTTACTAGCCAGAGGCAATCGTGAAGCACAGCATGACAGAAACTTCAGAAAAGTTCTGGGCAGAGCTCGTGAAGTGAACTTGAAGCTCAGTCCTCTGACATGTAAATTCAGACTACCAGAAGTTACTTATGTAGGTCCTTTACTTACCAGTACAGGCTTACGACCAGACCCTTCCAAGCAAGCAGCCATTCTTGAAATGCCAACTCCAGACAATGTCCAAGCCTTACAGCATTTCCTTGGTATTGTTAACTATTTGGGCAAATTTATCGCTGACTTTAGTGAGTTATCAGTGCCTTTAAGAGAGCTGATATGCAAAAAAGGCAGCCTGGACATGGTTAGAACAACATCAGAGAGCATTTGATAACCTCAAACAGCAAATTGCCAACCCTCCTAAATTAAGGTACTATGATGTCCACAAACCACTAGTTCTTTCCTGTGATGCTTCAAAGTTCGGTCTTGGTGCAGTTATTCTTCAAGATGGAAGACCTGATGCTTCTGCATCTAGAATTCTTACAAAAACTAAGATGGAGTATGCTCAAATTGAGAAGGAACTTTTGGCAATTGTGTTCGCATGTTCGAAGTTCCATGATTATATTTATGGCCGAGCTATCCAAATCAAAACTGATCATCAACCTCTAGTCACTATTTTAAAGAAGCCTATGCATTCAGCTCCAGCAAGACTACAAAGAATGATGCTCAAATTACAAAATTACAATTTCAAAATGGTCTGTACATTAGACTTGTTTATCTGGCTGATACCTTAACCAGATAGCCCAGAAATACCACATAACAGCTTGATGCAGAGAATTTGGAATTTGATGTCATGGAAGTGCGTACTTTTTCTACCACGAGACTTGATGAGCTGAGAGATCATACAAAGACTGATCCAATTTTGCAAAAGCTCAACCACTTCATCAATGCTGGATGGCAGTCAAAACAATCTTGTGTTCCACCAGAAATGCAACCTTATTTTCCATACAGAGATGAGAAGCTGATGGAAGATGGTATAATTTTCAAAGGTTCTAAAGTTATTGTTCCTATGTCCTTACAACATGAATACATTCAGATGTTGCATCGTGGCCACCCAGATTCCAATTCTACTAAAAGGGCAAGAGAACTAGTATTTTGGCCTTGTGTATCAAAAGACATTGATAAAGTGCTTTCATCTTGTTCAGAATGCAATAGTACTATGCTGCATTTGCAAAAAGAGCCACTCGAGCCAAGCCAGATTCCTGAACTACCTTGGTCAACAGTAGCCATTGACATTAATAAGCATTACTTAGTGTTGGTAGACTTCTACTCAAACTAGTTTTAGATCGATTTGCTACCTAACCTAACATCTAGTGCTCTTATTACTAAGATGAAATGTCATTTCTCAGTCCATGGTGGTCCACACAAAGTTATTTCTGACAACGGTACCCAATTTACCAGTCATCTCTTTCAGAGATTTGCAAAAGAATGGAACTTTATCCATGTTACTAGTAGACCTGAATGTCCACAGTCAAACAGCCTTGCTGAACGTGCAGTACAGAGTACAAAGCAATTACTAGAGAGGGTCAAAGCATGACAATACTGATATCTTCTTGAATTTACTTAATCTCAGAAATATACCCCATGACAATTTACATGGCTAGCCTGCTCACAGACTTCTTTCTAGGCAAACCAGAACAACCTTGCCTATCAGTTCTAGTTTATTGGTGCCTAATGCTAAAACAACAGAGCAATCAAAGCCCAACTTTTTAAAAAGCGTTCTTCTCAGAAGTCCAGCTATGATAAAATAAGCAGACTTCTTCGTCCGTTAAGGAAGGAGAGACAGTGAGGATGCAAACAGTGAAAGGCTTTGATCGAATTGGTCAACTGAGAGGTATATGTGCTGAGCTGAGATCATACTTAGTGGAATCTGAGGGTATAGAATACAGGAGAAACCACAGACATCATCTTCCTGTATCAGAAATGATATCACAGCATCATACCTGTGATACAGACTTTAGAGCTCAGAGCAGCCCTGACAATGTTCATACCGAAGAACATGTCTCAGTATCCATTTCGTTCCTGATGATGTCCCAGTTGTCCCCAAAGTTGAACATTCCTCGAAGACAGTCCCTGTTGTTAGATCCAATTCTGACTTTTATGTTATATAATCAGGTCATATTTCTAGACAGAGTGTAAAATATAAAACAATCCTTTCCAGGTTGCTGTGTATGTGTCTAATTTTGTATGACTGCATGTCACAGAATTAGTTCTCTATAACTGCATGTCAAAAGATCATTTCTATATAACTGCATGTCATTGAATACTGTCATTTGATGTATGTATCTTTAAGGAGCATTTCCAAATGTAGGCACGTGCATATAAATAGTGAGCATGTGGCGGCAGCAGTGTCATTTTGAGAAAACAGCCAGATTGTTAACATGTATCAGTGTAGTAGTCAAGTCTGTTTAAGCTTTTAAATTACAAAGCTTCATTCCTGATGTGTTTGTGTGTAATAAAGCTGCTTTAACTGAACCCACAACCACTAATCTGTTTTATCCTGACCAGACAAGCGACACACTGTAACCCATATGTAACTATATATAATATATCTATCTGGGCGATATCTGATATATCGAATGTTCGAAATGTTGACGCAACAGTAGACGTTCGTAGAACAAATGGTAGTAGTGTCCTGCTTCCCTTCTCTGGCAGGCTACTAAAGTTTCCCTGCCACTGTCTGTCTGCAAGTACAATAGATAAACCACTTGGCAGTACAGGGACTGCCTTACAAAACCACAGAGATGACCCTTTCAGTTTTCTAGGGTACATCAGGAAGAGAAAATGAAAACACAAGCTTTGCAAACACCTCCTGTTCCAGTACCAAAAAAAGTACAGTTGTGTACTCTTACCATAAATGTAGATGTTTTGAGTGTATTCACTGTTGCAGTCATCACCTGTGGTGGGTTATCCCTGGTGTGGTAGCCCTCGGCCGGCCCAAATACCAGAATCAATGTTTTTCTGTGTCAGCTGCAGTTGCCTGTAGACTGATGTCAGGTTGTCAGTGCTATAAAGCAAGGCAGCTGATGCCATTACATCAGTTTTTCTTGCCCTAACCAGTCAGAAGCCCCAGGAAATACGGCAAAGTGGTCCTGGTGGTTAACAACCACCTCAAGAAGTTTATGTCTCCCTAATGAAAGAGGATATAAGGGGGAAGGTGGGAGGGGAAACCAGGACTGCAACAGTGAATACACTCTAACATCTACATTTATGGTAAGTGTACACAACTGTACTATGTTTTTTATGTTTCACTGTTGCAGTCATCACTTGTGGGAGGATTCCCAAAGTTGAGGAGAGGGGTGGAAGGATTAGACAGAGACCTACGCACGGGTAAGCAAGCCCTACAGAATTGCAGAGGTAAACCCTGCCCTAGCCTTACAGAAAAGAGGAAGGTGGTAATATTTTGTAAAGTTGTGGACCGAGGTCCGGGTGGCAGCTTCCAAGATGTTCCTGGTGGGAACTCCTCTGAGGAATGATGTGGAAGTTTTAGGCTGCCCTAGTGGAATGGGTACGAACAGACTTAGGAGGATGTTTCCCATGAAATCTGTAGCAGAAATGGATACAGTGTGATATCCATTTTGGAAATAGTCTGCTTGGAAATGGGATTCTCCTCTGCCCCTTGGGCAAAACTGACAAGAAGTTGGACCATTTTTCTAAAGGGTTTAGTATGGTCCAGGTAGTATCTGAGTTGTCTGTGTATGTCTAGAGAGTGCAGAATTCTTTCCCCCTTCTTTTGAGAGTTAGGGAAGAAGGTGGGCAGATGAATGGCCTAGTTAAGAGTCACATTAGATACCACCTTGGGCATAAAGGAGGGGTTAGTCCTAAGGGAAACCCTGTCAGCATGGAAAATGATGAAGGGCTCAAAAGCCATCAGTGCTTGAAGTTCAGAAACCCTTCTGGCTGAGGTGATAGCTAGCAAAAAAGCAGTCTTCCAGGAGAGGTATTTCAGTTCTGCTGAAGCAGCAGGTTCATAGGGTGGGAAGGTGGTTCATAGGGTGGGAAGGTTAGTTTTTCCAAAACATAATTTAGGTTCCAGGCTGGCATGGGAGGCCTTCTGGGAGGTCTAATATTAGAAGCCCCTCTGAGGAATTGTTTAATCAAAGGATGAGAGAAAGTACAGTTGTGTACACTTACCATAAATGTAGATGTTCCAGTCATCACATTTGGGTTATCCCTGCCAGGGTAGCCCTCGGCCAGCCCGAATACCAGAGGCTTAGTATTTCTGTATCAGTTGCTGTCACTTCAGGACTGATGTCAAGTCATCAGTAGTATAAAGTAAGGCAGCCGACGCCATTACTTCAGGGATTTTTTTTTTGCCCTAACCTGTCAGGAGCCCCCAAGTAGGAGCCAGGCTCTGGTGCAAGAACCCCACCAGTAGAAAGTAAATACCAATATGTCCCTTGTAAGGAAAGAGAAGAAAGGGGGATGGAGGGAGGGAGGGAGGGAAACCAGGACTGCAACAGTGAATACACTAGAACATCTACATTTATGGTTAGTGTACACAGCTGTACTATGTTCTTTGTGTTTCACTGCTGCAGTCATCACATTTGGGTTGATTCCCAAAGCTCAGGAAATTGGTGGTGGCAGTCAAGAAAACTAGGGGCTGGCTTGGATACCCTGCAAGACTGCAGAGGCAAACCCTGACCTGGATTTGGAGAAGACAGGCAGGTGGTAATGTTTGGTAAAAGTGTGAACAGATGTCCAGGTGGCAGCCTCCAGGAAGTCCCTGGTGAGGACTCATCTGAGGAAAGCTGCAGAAGTGGAGGCTGCTCTGGTGGAGTGTGTCCTGACCCCTTTGGGGGGAGGCTTTCCATGTTTGTAGCCAAAATGGATGCAGTGTGCTATCCATTTGGAAATGGTTTGTTTAGAGATGGCTTTGCCTTCTGCCCCTGAAGCAAAACTAACCAGCAATTGATCAGACTTTCTGAAGGATATAGTCCTGTCTAGATAAAATCTGAGCTGTCTGTGCACATCTAAAGAGTTCAGGATCCTTTCCCCCTTGTTCTGGGGATTAGGAAAAAAGGTGGGCAAATGAATAGATTGGTTGAGAGCCACACTGGAAACCAACTTGGGTATGAAGGCTGGATTAGTTCTGAGAGATAACCTGTCAGCATGGAAGATGATGAAGGGTTCCACAGCCATGAGTGCTTGCAGCTCGATGACTCTTCTGGCTGAAGTGATGGCCAGAAGAAAGCTGTCTTCCAGGAGAGAAATTGTAGCTCTTCAGAGGAAGCTGGTTTGTAAGGGGGCAGGATGAGCTTTTCCAACACAAGGTTAAGGTCCCAAGCTGGGGTTGGTGCTCTTCTGGGTGGCCTCAAGTTGCTAGCCCCTCTTAGGAACTGTTTCATCAAAGGGTGTGAGAAAAGGGACTGCTCAGTGGGGAAATGACCAGAGATAGCACAGGCATGAATTTTTATAGAGGAGAAAGAGAGGCCACTGTGTAGTAGGTCAGCTAAGTAATCCAGGATGAGAGGGAGGGAGGAATGTGCCATATTGGCTCCCTTAGCCTGGATCTAGGTGCAGAACCTTTTCCATTTGTCAGCATAAGACTTTCTAGTGCTACGGCGTCTGGCCTCACGTACAACATCTAGAACCTGTTTACTGAGGTTGGCAGATTGATCTAGGGAATAAGCCAAGCTGCCAAACTGAGGGTCTGCAATTGGGGATGCATGAATTCCCCTTCCCTCTGGGTCAGGAGGTTTGGAATCTGAGGAAGATGCCATGGTGGCAGTGGGGGCAGGCTGCACAGCAAAGGGGTACCAGTGCAGGTGGAGCCAGTCTGGAGCTATAAGAATTGCCCTTGGTTTTTCCTCCTTTATTTTGAGCAGTACCCTCGGGAGGAGAGGTAGTGGAGGAAAGGCATAGACCGATAGATTGACCCAGGGGCAAGACAGGGCATCCACTTTCCAAGGCACGCAGTGATGCTCCCTTGTGCAGAATTCACTGAGCTGATGGTTGGTGTGGGAGGCAAAGAGGTCGACCTTCGGGGTGCCCCATTTCTGAGTTATTAGGGTGAAGGTTCTTCTGTTGAGCTGCCACTCTTGTGGGTCCTGAAGATTTCAGCTTAATTGGTCTGACAGAGAGTTAAGAGAACCTGGTAGGAATTGTGCTAACAGGTGCAGTTGCATGGCAGAGGTTGTGTGCCAAAGGGTCATGGCCAGCCTGCATAGAGGGTAGGAGTCAGTCCCTCCCTACTTGTTGATATACCACATTACAGTGGTGTTGTCTGTTTTGATCAGGAGTGCCCCTGGGGATTGAAGGGGCTTGAAAGCTATCAAGGCATGCTAGACGGTCATCATCTCTTTTTGGTTGATGTGCAGAGGGATTTGCTGTGGGCTCCGCTGGCCCTGTATACACCTGCCGTCCAGGTGTGTACCCCAAGCATAGTCTGATGCATCTGTGGTGAAGGTCTGGGCGGCGGGGGGAGTGGTGAGAAAGGTGGTCCCTTGTTGTGGGAGCATGCTGTTGCCCACCAAAGAAAATCTTTTCTGAGGCAAGGAACTATAGGTATAAGAGTCTCCGGGTCTTGAGAGTGTTGACAACAAAGGCTTTTTAGGTACCAGTGAGGTTTCCTCATATGCAGTGTGGCATATGGAATGAGTAGTATGCAAGATGCCATGAACCCCAGCACTTGCAAAATCTTTCTTGCAGATAACGGGGTCTGGTTGCTAGTTGAGAGAAGTAGGCTGTCAGGAAAATTTGTTTTTCTGCTGTAAGGAATGCCATCTGGGATGCTATGTCCAGGCTTGCTCCCAGGAAGATAATCCTCTGGGTGGGCACCTGTTTGGATTTCTTTTTGTTAATTGCATACCCTAGGGAGATTAGTGAGGTCTTTACAAAGGGCAGGTGCTTGAGCAGCATTTCCTGGCTGTCTGCCTGAATAAGGCAGTCGTCTAAGTATGGGTAAATCTGGATATTCCTTTGTCTAGAAAAGGCAATGGCCGGAGCCAGACATTTTGTGAAAACTCTGGGCCAAAGAGAAGTGAAAGTGTTGAGATCCTGCCTGAAATGGAGACATTTCCTGCAGGATTCCCTGATAGGAATGTAGAGGTGGGCATCTTTCAGATCTAGGGTGGCTAGCCAAGTGTCCTTGGAGAGCATGGGTAGCAGCTGCTGGAGGGTGAGCATTTTGAATTTGGTATCACCAGGAAGGTGTTTAGAATAGATAGATCGGGTACGGGGCATCAGGTGCCCTCTTTTCTGGGCACCAGAAAAAGTCTGGAGTAGAAACCTTGGCCTATCTGTTCTGCAGGAACGTGCTCTACTAACCTCATAGAAAGCAGGGAAAGGATTTGCTTTTGAGACTCTGCCCACTGGTTTGGAGGTAGATCTGGGAACCCTTTTGGGGTTGGAAGGGTGCGGAAGGAAAATTTGTATCTCTGAAACACTATGTTGAGAACCCAGTGGCTGTTGGTAATGGTGGCCCAGGTGCTTGCGTGAAAGTAGAGTTTTCCTCCTAGGGGTAAGTGAAGGTGGGCAGAGGGAGGTGAGTCATTGTGAGTTCTTACCATAAGGGGGTGGCTTAGAAAGTACAGTTGTGTACACTTACCATAAATGTAGATGTTTGAGTGTATTCACTGTTGCAGTCATCACACTTGGGTTATCTGCCTGTAGGTAGTCCTCAGTTGGCCCGAATACCAGAGACTTAGTATTTCTGTGTTGGTTGCTGTTGCTCCAGGACTGACGTCAGGTTGTCAGTGGTATACAAACAGGCAGTCAACACCATTACATCAGTTTTTCTTTCCCCAAATGTCAGCAGCCCCCAAATAAGGAGTTAAGTTATGGTGGGGAAAACACCACCAGTAAAAAGTAAATACCAATGCCAATACCCCTGAAAGGGGTGAGTAATAGACACAGAGAGGGGACAGAGAGAGAGAGAGACAAGGGGGAAACCAGGACTGCAACAGTGAATACACTTGAACATCTACATTTATGGTAAGTGTACACAACTGTACTATGTTCTTTGTGTTTCACTGTTGCAGTTATCACACTTGGGTTGATTCTCAAAGCTGAAGAAGGGTGGAGGCAGTCAAAAACAGGTGGGGCTGGCTAGTATGTCCTGCAAGACTGCTGTTGCAAAACCCGCCCTGGATTTGGAAAAGATAGGCAGGTGGTTATGCTTGGTGAAGGTGTGTACAGAACTCCAGGTAGCAGTTTCCAAGATGTCCCTGGTAAGGACTCCCCTGAGTAAAGATGTAGAGGTAGAAGTTTCCCTAGTGGAATGAGTTCTGACCCCCTGAGGAGTTGGTTTACCCATGGTGCTTGTAGCAGAAATGGATGCAGTGTGCTATCCATTTGGAAATTGTTTGTTTTGAAATGGCCTTGCCCTCTGCCCCTGGTGCAAAGCTGACTAATAATTGGTCAGATTTCCTGAAGGGCTTGGCCCTAGCAAGGTAGAATCTGAGCTGTATGTGCACGTCCAAGGAGTGCAGGATCCTTTCCCTTTTATTTTGAGGATTAGGGAAGAAGGTTGGCAAATGGATAGATTGGTTGAGAGCCACACTGGACACCAGTTTAGGCATATAAAGGAAGGGTTAGTCCTGAGGGAAACCCTGTCAGCATTGAAAATAATGAAGGGTTCCACAGCCATAAGTGCTTGTAGCTCAGACACTCTTCTAGCTGAAGTGATGGTCAGAAGCAAGGCTGTTTTCCAAGAGAGGAATTTTAACTCTGCTGATGCTGCAGGCTCAAAGGGGGGTAGCGTGAGCTTTTCCAGCACAAAGTTAAGGTCCCAAGCAGGCATAGGTGCTCTCCTTCGTGGCCTTAAGTTGTTTGCCCCTCTCACGAACTGTTTGATAAGAGGGTGAGAGAAGAGAGGTGGCTCAGTGTTGTAATGAGCCGAAATGGCAGAGGCATGGAACTTAATGGAGGAAAAGGATAGGTCTCTGTGGAGTAGATCTGCTAAGTAATCCAGGATTAGAAGCAGGGAGGGCAGAGTTGTGTTCTCTGCTTTAGACTGAATCCAGGAGCAGTACATTTTCCACTTATCAGCATAGGATTTCCTAGTACTGGGTCTTCTGGCTTCAAGAATGACGTCCAGTACCTGCTTGCTTAGGCTGGTTACTGGGGGAGAATTCAAGGAATAAGCCAGGCTGCAAGATTTAGGGTTTGCAGTTGCAGATGCAAGATCTGACCCACCCCCCACTGAGAGAGCAGAGTTGGGTTCTGGTGTAGGTGCCAGGTTGGCGCTGGTGACAGACTTCGCAGGAGTGGGTACCATTGCTGGCGTGGCCAGTCCGGGGCAATCAGAATTGTCCTTGGTCTGTCTTATGTTTAGCAATACTCTTGGGAGAAGGGGCAGAGGGGGAAAGACATAGACTGACAGATTTACCCACTGGAAGGATAAGGCATCCGCTTTCCAGGTCCTGCTGTGAGGTGTCCTGGTGCAGAATTTGCTGAGCTGGTGAATGCAGGGGGAGGCAAAGAGATCCACCTCTGGGGTCTCCCATTTCTGAATCAGAAGGTTGAAGGTGCTGGGCTGTAATTGCCACTCGTGTGGGTCTAGGAGATTTCTGCTTAAGTCGGCTGCCAGTGAGTTTTGTTTGCCTGGCAGGAATTGAGCTTGCAGATGGATCTGCATGTCCAAGGCCGTGTTCTGCAGGGCCATGACTAGCCTGCAGAGTGGGTAAGAGTGGGTTCCCCCCTGCTTGTTGACGTACCACATAACTGTGGTGTGCTGTCTGTTTTTATCAGGTGTCCTGGTGAGAGTAGGGATCTGAAAGCTGTTAGAGCATGCTGCACAGCTAGCATCTCTTTTTGGATGATGTGCAGATGAATTTGACTTGGGCTCCAGTGGCCTTGAATGCATTTGCCGTCCATGTGTGCCCCTCGGGCATAGTCTGATGTGTCTGTGGTTAGGGTCTGGGTGGCATGAGGTTGAGTAAAGTGCAGTCCCTTGTTGAGGTTGCATGCTGCTGCCCACCAAAGAAACTCTGTCCTTAGAGTATGATAGGAATGATGGTTTCCAGGTCCTGAGAATGTTGGCACCAAAGACTTTTTAAGTACCATTGAAGTTTCCTCATATGCAGTCTGGCATATGGAATTAGTAGGATGCATGAGGCCATGAACCCTAGGACCTGCAGGATTTTTCTTGCAGATAGCTGGGTTCTGGTTGCCATTTGAGTAAAATAGTCTGTCAGATAGGCTTGTTTTTCTGGAGTGAGGAATGCCATCTGGGATGCTGTGTCCAAGCTTGTTCCCAGGAATACAATCTTTTGACTAGGGACTAATTTTGATTTCTTTTCATTGATGGTGTACCCCAGGGAGGTTAGAAAGTTTTTTTACAAATGTCAGGTGCTGCAGTGTAGTTAGGCAGCATAGGATGGTGGTTTGTAGGATGACATTGGTGATCAAGAAGAGGAGGATCAGTGTGAGGGCAGCACCAAAGATCAAATGGTGGAAATTGAAAAAGGGTAATTGTGAGGTGGAGTTCAGGGAAGAGTTAAGACAGGCACTGGGTGGCAGTGAAGAGTTACTGAATAGCTGGGTAACTACAGCAGAGCTAGTAAGAGAGATGGCTAGAAAGGTACTTGGTGTGACACCTAGAAAGAGGAAGGAGGACAGGGAGACCTGGTGGTGGAATGAAGAAGTACAGGAGAGTATACAGAGAAAGAGGCTGGCGAAGAAGAAGTGGGAATGTCAGAGAGATGAAGAAAGTAGACAAGATTATAAGGAGATGAGGTACATGGCAAAAAGAGAGGTGGTGAAGGCTAAGGATAAGGCGTATGAAGAGTTGTGTGAAAGGTTGGACACTAAGGAGGGAGAAAAGGACCTGTACCGATTGGCTAGACAGAGGGACCGAGCTAGTAAAGATGTGCAGCAGGTAAGGGTGATAAAGGATAATGAGGGAAATATACTCACAAGCGAGGAGAGTGTGTTGAGCAGAGGGACCGAGCTAGTAAAGATGTGCAGCAGGTAAGGGTGATAAAGGATAATGAGGGAAATGTACTCACAAGCGAGGAGAGTGTGTTGAGCAGATGGAAAGAGTACTTTGAGGGGCTGATGAAAGAGGGGAATGAGAGGGAGAGAAGGTTGGATGATGTGCGGATAGTGAATCATGAAGTGCAGTGGATTAGCAAGGAGGAAGTAAGGATAGCTATAAAGAGGATGAAGAATGGAAAGGCTGTTGGTCCAGATGACATACCTGTGGAAGCATGGAGGTGTTTAGGTGAAATGGCAGTGAAGTTATTAACTAGATTGTTTAATGAAATCTTGGAAAGTGAGAGGATGCCGGAGGAATGGAGAAAAAGTGTTTTGGTAGTGGTTTTTAAGAATAAGGGTGATGTGCAGAGCTGTAGTAACTACAGATGGATTAAATTGATCAGCTACAGCATGAAGTTATGGGAAAGAGTAGTGGAAGCTAGGTTAAGAAGGAAGGTGATGATTAGTGATCAGCAGTATGGTTTCATGCCAGGAAAGAGCACTACAGATGCGATGTTTGCTCTGAGAGTGTTGATGGAGAAGGTCAGAAGGAGATGCATTGTGTCTTTGTGGACTTAGAGAAAGCATATGACAGGGTGCCTAGGGAGGAGTTATGGTATTGTATGAGGAAGTCGGGAGTGTCAGAGAAGTATGTAATAGTGGTACAGGATATGTACGAAGGTAGTGTTACAGCGATGAGGTCTGTGGTGGGAGTGACGGATGCATTTAAGGTGGAGGTGAGATTACATCAAGGATCAACTCTGAGCCCTTTCTTATTTGCAATGGTGATGGACAGGTTGACAGATGAGAAGAGGCAGGAGTCCCCGTGGACTATGATGTTTGTAACTGACATTATGATCTGTAGTGAGAGTAGGGAACAGGTGGAGGAGACCCTGGAGAGGTGGGGATATACTCTAGAGAGAAGAGGAATGAAGGTCAGCAGGACTAAGACAGAATATGTGTGTGTGAATGACAGTGAGGATAGAGGAATGGTGAGGATGCAGGGAGTAGAGGTGGCGAAGGTGGATGAGTTTAAATAGTTGGGATCAACAGTTCAGAGTAATGGTGAGTGTGGAAGAGAGGTGAAGAACAGAGTACAGGCAGAATGGAGTGGGTGGAGAAGAGTGTCAGGAGTGATTTGTGACAGACGAGTACCAGTAAGAGTAAAAGGGAAGGTCTACTAGAAGGTAGTGAGACCAGCTATGTTATATGGGTTGGAGACAGTGGCATTGACAAAATTGCAGGAGTCAGAACTTGACATGGCAGAGTTAAAGATGTTAAGATTTGCACTGGGTGTGACGAGGATGGACAGGATTAGGAATAAGTATATTAGAGGGTCAACCTCAGGTTCGAAGGTTTGAAGACAAAGCCAGAGAGGCAAGATTATGTTAGTTTGGACATGTGCTGAGGAGGGATGCAGAGTATATTGGGAAAAAGATGCTATGGATGAAGCTGCCAACATGAAAAGAGGAAGAGCTAAGATAAGGTTTACGGATGTGGTGAGAGAGGACATGCAGGTGGTTGGTGTGACAGAGCAAGATGCAGAGGGCAGGAAGAAATGGAAACAGTTGATCCAATGTGGCGACCCCTAATGGGAGCAGCTGAAAGAAGAAGAGGTGCTGCAACAGCATTTCCTGACTCGGCCTGAATCAGGCAGTCATCCAAGTACAGGTAAATTTGAATATTTCTTTGTCTGCAGTAAGCAATGGCTGGAGCCAGGCATTTTGTGAATACTCTGGGAGCAGTGGTTAAGCCAAAGGGAAGTGCAGAGAACTGATAATGCACAGTATATAGGGATGTGCAGATAAGCTTCTTTTAAGTCTAGGGTGACTAACCCAGGCATCCTTGGCTAGTATAGGTAGAAGCTGTTGCAGGGTGAGCATTTGAAGTTTGGTACCACCAGGAAGGTATTGAGAACTGAAAGATCCAGGATTGGGTGCAAAGAGCCCTCTTTTCTGGGTACCAGGAAAAGTCTGGAATAGAATCCTTGACCTATCTGTTCCAGCGGAACCGGTTGAATAGCCCTGAAAGAGAGCAGGGATAGGACTTGGTTTTGTGCCTCTGCCCACTGGTTTGGAGGAAGGTCTGGGAATCCTTTTGGGGTTGGCAGAGAGTGGAAGTAGAATTTGTACCCCAGGGATACAATGCTGAGGACCCATCAGCTTTTGGTGATGGACATCCAGTTTTTTGCATGAAGGGCAGGTTTTCCTCCTAGGGGCTCAAGCAGTTGGGCAGAGGTGGGGAGTGGAGTAGAGAAGTCATTGTGAGTTCTTTCCATAAGGAGGTGGATCTCTGCATACCCTGAGACTGTAGCCTGGGTGGCTGTTTCCCTTGGGTCTAGTTTGAGATGGCCTGGAGGGGGCTGGAAAGGACCAGTATTTTGAGGGGCAATGCCTACTGAATCTAAAAGGCTGTACTTGTAAGAATTCTTTAACTGTCTGCATAGAGTTAGCTTTTTCTTCCATCTTTTTAAGAACCTCTTCTGCTTTGGTGCCATACAGATTGTCCTTGTTCAAAGGAGCATCTAATAACTTTGATTTGACATGTTCTGGCAAGGTCTGCTCCTTAAGCCAAGCATGCCTTCTCAGTACAGAACCAGTGACTGCTGCCCTGCAAGACGCTTCCAGGGTGTCAAAGCCACACTGCAATGTATGCTTACTGACTTGGTTTGCAGAATGCATGAGCTCCTGCAATTTTTTATTTTCTGCAGTCTGTAAAGGTTGCTACTTTTTTGCTTAATAAGTTCCATAATATGTTGCTGGTACTTCAGCATGTAAAACTGACAATTCAAAGCCCTAATGGCGAGAGTTGCAGAGGTATATACTTTCTTACCCCATATGTCCAAAGCTCTGGAATTCCCTGTCCGAAAGGGTGGGATTCTTAGCTTTAGTTGCCTTGATACCTTTAGGCCCCTGGGAAATGATCTCTGGGTCAGCAGTAGGACCCGTCTGGTTTCCTAGGAGCAGGGGATAAAGTATCAGGAGTAAGACTGGATTCCATAAAGACATCTTCAACAACTTCCAGGACTGGGGGTATTGCTAAAGGCCTATGTTGTGGCAAATCTAGGAATTGTCTGAGTCTGTTTTTGGACTGAGGATAGTCTTGGCATTCCTAATATTAATGCTCTCTTAAAGTATGTAAGGTTTCACCAAAAGAAAATCCTCTGGAGGAGAGGCAGAGGGAATGGATTCCTCTGCATCTGAATCCTCATAAGCAGATAAGGGCATGTCTTCATAATCAGATACCTCAGAGTCGTCGGACTCTTGGTCTGTTGAAGCTGCTAGGGACTGGTCTCTTTCTCTTAGCAGGGGAAGGCTGACTTCCCCCATCAGCATAAGAAGGTCTTCTGCCATTCTAAGCATTTGATGTTGTGGCAAGGGAGCAGGTGCATGCACTTTGGTCGTTGGTTTTCTAGGCATAGCATGTACTCTTGGCCTTAGAAACGTGGTAGTTTTAGACAGAACTGAAGTCGTCAGTCTAAGTCGAACATCGGTAGTGCGAAGAAATTCCTCAGAAGCTGGTGCCTGCTCAACGGCTTCGGACCCATCCAAGGTAGAGACATTCACAGGTTCCATAGTTGAAGAAGAGTCTCGCGGCATACCGGACTCTGAACGGGTCTCAGTAGAGACCTGCAAATCCACTGAAGTGGTCATTAAGGGATGCGAAAGCGCCTCACTGAGTACCGGCGAACTGGTGACTAGCTTAACGGAAGTGTCGTTGGCAGCTTTGGACCTGTGCAGTCTGTCTCTGTCTTTATCCTTATGTTTTTTCGGAATATCGGTAGTCAGATGGCTTACCGAAACCATATTGGAATATGGAGATTGAGAATGAAAGTATTTAGCGACAGTGAGGGCCCGATGATGAATGGTTCGGGCGCTAAACAAGGCACAAAATTGACAGTGAGGTACGTCGTGGTCTGGGCCTAAACAGGTGACGCAGTAAGAATGAAAATCTCGGTGTGGTACTTGCATTCCACAGGCAAGACAATAGTTAACTTTTTCTGACATCGGTTAGAGCAAGAAAAAAGGATCCCCAATGGGGTACTTAGCTTTAGAAGACTTCAGGATGGTTCAATTCAAAAACGAAAAACTCAGGTAGCGGCCGACCAGCACTCATGTGAACTGTTTCTGCTTCGGGCTCCTCAGCAAGACAGACTGATGTAATGGCATTGGCTGCCTGTTTTTATACCCCTGACGAACTGACGTCTGTCCTGGAGTGACAGCAACCGATGCAGATATACTAAGTCTCTGGCATTCGGGCCAACTGAGGGCTACCTGCAGGCAGATAACCCAAGTGTGATGACTGCAACAGTGAAACACGAAGAACATCTCCCTGGTTTTGAAGTGGAAGTAGTCCACTGCTTAGATCTCTGCATT
Organism: Protopterus annectens; assembly: GCF_019279795.1. NCBI lineage: Eukaryota > Metazoa > Chordata > Ceratodontiformes > Protopteridae > Protopterus > Protopterus annectens. Next base: position 530,484,100 of record NC_056731.1, read on the forward strand.
CCCTGTGGCTGCTGTCTGGGGGGGGTCTGGTTCCCCGGAGCATGGGCTGTACTGGCTTAGTGGGAGCAGGAAAAGACCAGTGTTTGGTGGGACAATGCCTGCTGAACCTGGGTGGCTGGACCTGTAAGAAATCCTTAACTGTCTGCATAGATTTTGCTTTTTCTTCCATCTTTTTTAAGACCTTTTCTGCCTTAGTCGGAAATAAGTTGCCTTTGTGCAAGGGGCCATCCAACAATTTAGATTTGACATGGTCTGGCAGGGGCTGTTCCTTAAGCCATGCATGCCTTCTAATGACAGATCCAGTGACTGCTGCCCTGCAAGAAGCTTCTAGGGTGTCAAAATCACAGTGCAAGGTGTGTTTAGTTACTTGATTTGCAGAATGCATTAACTCTTGTAACTCTTTAGATTCTGCACAAGCAGGAAAGGAAGACATTTTTTGTTTGAGGAGTTCCAGGGGTATGTTGCTGAAATTTTAGCATATGGAACTGACAATTTAGTGTCCCGATAGCAAGAGTAGCTGAGGTGTATACTTTTTTACCCCATCTGTCTAGTGCTCGGGAATCCTTATCTGAGGGGGTGGGATTCTTAGCAGAGGTTGCTTTAATCCCTTTAGGCCCTTGAGAAATTACCTCAGGGTCAGCAGTAGGATTTTTAAAAAGAAATTTGTGCAAGTCAGGGACTCCATAGCACCTGTCTGGTTTTCTGGGTGCAGGAGGGAGGGTGTCAGGAGTCAAGCTGGATTCCAGGAAAACATTCTCCACAACATTCAGGATTGGGGGGGATGGCCAAGGGTCTGTGCTGCGGGAGATCTAAGAATTGCCTGAGTCTTTTTTTTAGACTGAGGGTAGTCTTGACTCTCCCATTGGAAATACTCCCATAAGGTATGAAGGGTTTCCCCAAAGGGAAACACTTCTGGAGGAGAGGCTGAAGGGATGGAATCCTCTGCATCAGAATCCTCATAAGTAGAGAGGGGTTGCATGTCTTCATATTCATATGCATCAGAGTCATCTGACTCTTGTTCAGACAAAACTACCGGGGACAGATCTCTTTTCCTTTTGGAAGGGGTAGCTTAGCTTCTCCTGATCAGCACGATCAGGTCTTCCACCATTTTAAGCATGTGAGACTGAGGCAAGGAAGCAGATGCCTGAGATTGGGTCGTCGGTTTCTTGGGTGTGGTTCGTACCCTGGGCCTAAGAAACTTGGTCGTTTTCGAAAGAACGGTAGCTGCGAAAGAAGACTTCGGTTTGTGTTGAGAATCGGTAGTGCGAAGGTATTCCTTGGAAGCCGGTGCCTGCTCTGAGGCTCCGGACCCATCCAAGGTAGAGATGACTACAGGATCCTTAGTCGAAGAAAAGTTTTGCGGCATACCGGATTCTGAAAGGGTCTCGGTTGCGGCCTGCGAATCCACAGAAGCAGGCATCAGGGATTGCGAAAGCCCCTTACTTAGGACCGGAGAACTGACGACTAGCTTAACGGAAGCATTGTCGGTAGGTTTGGACCTGTGCGGTCTGTCTCTGTCTTTACATTTTTTCAGAAGACCTGCTGTCGGATGGCTTACTGAAGCCATATCGGAATTTGAGGAATGTAAGTAAAAATATATAGCTACAATAAGAGCCCGACGACAGATAGTTCTGACGTTGAACAAAGCACAGAAGCTACAACGGGGGACGTCATGGTCTGGGCCTAAACAAGTGACGCAGTAAGAATGAGTCTCGATGTGGTATTTGTTTTCCACAGGCGAGACAATTATTAACTTTTTCTGAAACCAGGTAGTGCAAGAAAAAAGGATCCCCAATGGGGTATTTAGCTTTAGAAGACTTCAACTTCAGTTCGGTAGATGAAACTCAGGTAGCGGCTGACTGGCACTCGTGCAAACTGCTTCAGGCTCCACTGCAAGAAAGACTGATGTAATGGCGTCAGCTGCCTTACTTTATACTACTGAAGACCTGACATCAGTCCTGAAGTGACAGCAACTGAAGCAGAAATACTAAGCCTCTGGTATTCGGGCTGGCCGAGGGCTACCATGGCAGGGATAACCCAAATGTGATAACTGCAACAGTGAAACACGAAGAACATCACGGATTGGTCTGTGTTAAAATGAGCTGAAATGGCTGAGGCGTGAATTTTAACAGAAGAGAAGGAGAGGCCACTATTGAGTAATCCCGCTAGACAGTCCAGGATAAGAGGGACAGAAGGTTGTGAGGAACTGACCCCTCTGGACTGGCTCTAGGTGCAGAATCTTTTCCATTTCCCTGCATGACATTTTATGGTGCTGGGCCTTCTAGCCTCTGTGATAATGTCTAGGATCTGCTTGTTTAACAGAAGCCCCTTGCTTACCTTGGGAGTAGCAGCCATGCTGACAGTTTGAGAGTCTGCAAGACTGGGTGCAGCATTCCCCCCCTGCTTGAATCAAGAGGTTTGGGATATGGGGAAGCTGCCTGGGAGGCTGAGATGTCAGGCTGCACAGAAAGGGGTACCAATGCTGTCTGGGCCAATCTGGAGCAATAAGGATGGCCTTGGGTCTCTCCTCCCTTATCTTGATGAGTACCTTGGGAATAACAGGCAGAAGGGGGAATGCATACATGAAGAGGGAGTTCCAGGGGAAGGTCAAGGCATCCACCTTCCATGGTAGGTGGTGATACTCCATGGTACAGAATTTCTTTAGCTGGTGGTTGAGGTGCGAAGCAAAGAGATCCACCTCCGGCCCACGCTTGAGTGACTTGCAAAAAGATCTTTTTGTGGAGCTGCCATTCATGGGGGTCCCATAAGTGTCTGCTTAAGTCGTCTGCCAGGGTGTTGTTGATCTCTGGTAGGTATTGAACTATTAGGTGTAATCCCATGGAGGAGGCAGTCAGCCAGAGGTTCATGGCTAGCCAGCACAGAGGGTAAGATTGTGTCCCTCCCTGCTTGTTGATGTACGACAGTACTGTGGTGTTGTCGTCTGTTTTGATAAGGAGAAGCCCTGGCCTGAGATGGGGTTGGAAGGATGTCAGAGCCTTTTGCAGTGCCATCATTTCCTTCTGGTTGATATATAAGGGAAGGTGTTGGGCATCCCAAAGACCTTGGGAGCACCTGCCTGCTAGGATGACACCCCAAGCAATGTCTGAGGCATCGGTGGTGATGGTCTGCCTGGTAGGGCGGATGATGAAGGAAAGACCCTGGTTCTTGGCAGAGGCCCCTACCCACCAGAGAATCTTGGCCCTTATACATGGGATCAGAGGGAGAGAGGTCTCTAGAGGCTGTGAGTGTTGATACCAAAGGTTCTTTAGATACCACTGAAGTTTCCTCATGTGAAGCCTGGCCAGAGGGATTTTTGAAGAGTGCAAGATGCCATGTACCCCAGGGCTTGCAGGAACTTCCTCACTGTGAGGTGACTTTTGGATGCCAGCTGGGTAAAGTAAAGAGGCAGGAAGCTCTGCTTTTCTGGGGATGGGAAGACCATTTGGCATGCTGTGTCCAGCAGTGTTCCCAGGAAAATGATCCTCCTGGAAGGTGTTTACTATGACGACTTCTCGTTGTTGGTGAACCGCAAGGAAGTTAGGAGGGTTTTGACAAAGTGGAGGTCCTACAGCAGCTTTTTTTTGCACTCTGCCTGAATGAGGGAGTCGTTCAGATAAGGATAAATCTGTATCATCTCTGTCTGCAAAATGCTATGGCTGGGGCCAAACATTTGGTGAAAACTCTGTGAGCAGTATATAAGCCAAAGGGAAGAGCAGAGAACTGAAAGTGCTGTGAGCCTGCTCTGAAATGCAGGAATTTCCTGCTGGGCTCCCTTATAGGGATGTGGAGGTAAGCATTTTTTAGGTCCAGGGTCACTAACCAGGCATTTATTGCCAGCATAGTCAGTAGCTGCTGCAAGGTTAGCATTTTGAATTTGGGCACCACGAGGGAGGTGTTCAGAATGGACATATCCAGGATGGGGTATCAAGCACTCAGGTCACTCCAAGGCAAGTACAAATATGACTCATTGTCCATGCTGGTGTGAATGACCTGAGACGTACCTCCCTGGACTACATGAAGAGAGACATAGAGGAGCTCTCTGAGCATGTAGCCCAGGCCGGTATGACCCTGACCTTGAGTGCATCTTAACCTCACCAAGAATGATGCCATAATATGAAGACAAGATGATCAATTTCAACAATTGGCTTAAGTATTGGTGTCATTCAAAAGGGATCCAATGCCTGTCAGCCTGGGATGACATGCTCGACAAGCCATGATGCTTCGCTAGGGACGGCCTGCACCTGTCACCCCTGGGCTTTCGGATATTGGCAAAGGCTCTTGCTACCCCCATAGTACCTTTTTTAGGCAAGGCTCAAAAGAAAAACCCACCTCCATAGGTATCACAAGGGATAAGAAACGAAGAGTAATGCTACTCAATGCCAGAAGTCTAAACTTCAAGATGCACGCACTCGAAACTCTCCTTAGCATGGAGAACATCGATATCTGTGCAATAACAGAAACCTGGTTCAAGGCTCCCGAGAGCACCACAGCACTACCAGGTTATACCTCATACCATGCTTTTCGGCCCCAAAACATGGACCGTACCACAAAAGGAGGGGGAGTATCAATATTCGTCAAAGATACACACACCTCCAGGTTGGTGGCACAGCACGAAGCATCAGAGACTATCCATATGCAACTAACAGTGGGTAAAACTGCCTTCCAGTTTATAGCCTGCTACAGACCACCCTCCCAAACCCAGGAACCCCACTCGGCCTTCCTGAGAACACTGGAAAATATGAAGGTCTCTCCAAACACCATTATATTGGGCGACTTCAACTACCCAAACATAGACTGGGAGCATTACTCTAGCTCCAACACCCTAGCCCAAAGGTTCCTAGAATTTATAAACTCAAATGCTATGGAACAACTTGTTACCACTCCCACAAGAGGGGAAAACATACTGGACCTGATCATCACCAACATGGGGACTCTATGCTCCAGACCAGAAGTGTATCCCTCACTGGTAAGATCAGACCATAAACTAATATCACTGGATATTCACATCCCGACTCCACCCCCTGCCCTGAAAACCACAGTGAAAAACTTATCTAAAGCAAATTTCACACTCCTCAAATCCGAGGTGGAATCCTTCAAAGCCCCCGGGCCTGTGAAAAATACGGCCCAGACCGCAGAATCCTTTATAAACGCATTCTATGAACACCTTCAGGAATGCATGGATCATGCAATCCCAAATAAAACCAAGACCCAATCCTCCAAAGGCAGACGTCCTGTCTGGTGGACCCCAGCCATAAACAAACTATACAATAGAAGGAGGAAGCTACTACATGATAGAGCAAAATCCCAAAAAGGGAAGGCATCTCTGATCAGTATTAGCAAAAAACTACGGGCACTCATAAAATCGTCTAAGGCCAGCTTTGAGAGAAAAATTGCACAGGACACTAAGGATAATCACAAGGCTTTCTTTAGTTATGTTAGGAACCTGGGTGGGAATTCCCAGATATGCTCAGAATTAGTCCAAAATGACAAAAATACACCGAACCCACAGACATTGCCAACATCCTAGCTGACAGGTTCAGCAAACTACTCCCACCAAAAGGGCAAATATTTATCCCAGCAGAGTGCTGCCCCTGACATCTCAGATGCTCAGGTAAGAGCTGCCCTCTCCAAAGCAAAAAACACAGCATCAATGGGACCAGACGGTGTCCCGGGCTGCATCCTACATGAACTCCAAGAAGAGCTAAACCCAAACATAAAACTACTGTTCAATCTCAGCCTTACTATAGGATATGTACCCAAAGAGTGGCGTACAGCAACAGTGGTCCCTCTCCACAAAGGTAGTGCCTCAACGGATCCTGGAAACTATCGCCCAATAAGCCTGACTAGCTTGGTCTGCAAAGCTATGGAAAGGATCATCATGGACCTCATAAATAAAGATATTGGGGACCTACAGACAATGGATCCTACCCAGTTCGGCTTTGTTAAGGGCAGTCCTGCCTCTTAAACCTGGTTGATTTCTTTGAAACAGTCACCAAGGCCATTGACGAGGGGAAGGTGGTCCACACAGCCTACCTGGACCTCGCAAAAGCCTTCAATACAATACCCCACTCGGGCATCATAGATAAGCTCACCAGCTTAAATATAAACCCCTATGTCACTAGATGGGTTGCAAACTGGCTCAAGGACAGAACCCACATGGTTAGAATTGCTGGAGCCATGTCAGACTCCAAACCAGTTACAAGTGGCGTCCCACAAGGCTCAGTCCTGGGACCTCTCTTGTTCGGTATATATTTCTCGGAGGTACAGGCCAACACGGAAGGACTGTGGCTGACTAAGTTCGCAGATGACTGTAAACTGGGTGCCATAATCGACTCTCTAACCGACACAAGCATCCTCCAAAAGGGCCTCACTGAAACAGACAACTGGTGCCAGAGCCATGGCCTCAAGCTAAATGCCAAAAAGTGTATAGTCATCTCCTTTGGCAAAAACAAAGTGCCCACAAATTACCACATAGGTGGTAATCCATTAAGTACAGAAGAAGTAATTAGGGACCTGGGGACCCAAGTTGATAGCAATCTCTCATTTGACAACCACGTGGCCAAAGTGGTTAGAAAAACATTTTATATAGCCCACCTAATTATGAAGGGATTCACATCTAGATCAGGGGAGGTCATCATGCCACTTTACTCATCCCTCATCAGGCCCATAATTGAGTACAATGCCCCTTTCGGGATGTACCTTACCAGACACCTGCAGCAACTGGAAAGACCCCAAAAGTACCTCACCAAGAGGATCATAGGGCTCAAACCGATGCCATATGCTGCCCGGTTAAAGAAACTCCAGCTCTACTCAGTGGCATACCACCTGCTCAGAGGCGATCTGTGCCTGACGTATAAAGCCATGTCCAACCCGGAATTAATGGACATGCTGCACCTCAGAAAATCCAAATCCCATTGAACTATGCGCTCGAGAGACTTGAACCTCAGCACTGAAATAAATAGGACATGCTGGAGGGACAGATTCATAACCCAGAGGCTCCCTTCACTCTGGAATAAAATCCCAGTCCAGGTTAGGCAGAGTCCCTCATTGACTCTCTTCAAGAGGAATCTTGATGAATGGATGGGAGATCGTAGGTTTACCCCGGGTATCACTTCTGTGTCACTGTTAGACAAAGGCACAGTATACTAACCTCAAAAAAGGGCATAGCAAAATTAATTTAAAATGGGTGGTGAAAGCCAAACACACTCTGGCTAGGCTTATAAATGCCCTAGGGCAGATAGCCTAGTATGAACCTATGAACCTAAGTGCACTCCTTTCTGGAAACAAGGAATAGCCTGGAATAAAAGCCTTTGCCTGTTTGATCTGTGTGAACAGGTTCTACTGCTCCCTAGGATATGAGAGTTTGCACTTGTTTTAATGCTTCTGCCCACTGGTTTGGAGGTACATCTGGGTACCCTCTGGGAATAGGGAGTTCATTGAAACTGAATTTGTATCCCTGAAAAATGATCTTTAAGACCCACTGGTCCTTTGTTACAGACAGACAATTTTCTTTGCAGTGGGATAGCCTTCCTCCAAGCTTTTGGTGGGAAAAAGGAGGGCAGAGGGGGGGGGGTCATTGAGAGTTTTTTACATAGAGGGATGGCTTAGAACTTCTTGCGTTAGAGGCGGAAGTGGTCCACTGTTTGGTTCTTTGTTGCCCCTGGGATAGGGACCTGAGTGGCCTGTCCCACGGGGCTTAGCTTGCCCCTGTCTGGTAGGGGCAGGAAAGGACCAGTGCTTAGAAGGAAAATTCCTGCTGAATATATGAGGTTGAACCTGAAATAAATCTTTTACTGTTTGCATAAATTTTGCTTTGTTTTCCATCTTTTTAAGCACCACTTCTGCTTTTTCTCCAAACAAGCAGTCTTTATCCAAGGGTGCATCAATTAATTTAGACTTGACATGATCAGGTAGAGGTTCTTCCTTCAACCATGCATGTCTCCTAATGACAGATCCAGACACTGCTGCCCTGCAAGAGGCTTCTAGTGCATCATCTCCACAGTGTAAAGAGTGATTTGCCACTTGACAAGTAGAGCACAATAAATCTACTACCTCTTTAGAATTGGCACAGTTAGGAAAGGTAGAAATCTTCTGCTTTAATAATTCCAAAGTGTGCCATTGATATTTTAACATATGGAACTGACAGTTGAGAGCTCTGATAGCTAAGGTTTCAGAGGTGTAAACTTTTTTACCCCATCTGTCCAAAGCTCTGGCATCCTTATCAGAAGGTGAGGGATTCGTTGCAGAATTAGCCCTGGCTCCTTTAGGTCCCTGCGTAATGACCTCCGGGTTTGCAGCAGGATTTCTGTACAGGTATTTGTGAGAGTCTGGTAATCTGTAATAAGTGTCTGGTTTACTGGGAGCAGGTGCAAGGGCGTCAGGTGCTAAACTGGATTCATGGAAAACATCATCCACCACTTCTAAAATAGGAGGGATGGCCAGGGGTCTGTGCTGGGGCAGGTCTAGAAATTCTATTAGTCTTTTCTTAGACTGAGGGAAATCCTGAGATTCCCATTGAAAATGTTCCCTGAGGGTGTGCAGGATTTCCCCAAAGGAGAGATCTTCTGGTGGAGGGACAGAAGGGATGGATTCCTCTGCATCTGAATCCTCATAAGCTGTCAGAGGTTGTTGTTCCTCTTCAAAATCTGAATAATCAGATTCCTCAGAATCTTGCTCTGTCAATAGTTCAGGAGAAGGGTGTCTTTTCCTTTTAGAGGTTGTGGCTGGATTGCCCCTGATAAGGGAAATAAGATCCTCCGCCATCTTAAGCATTTGGGCCTGGGGTGGAGGGGCAAGAGTAAGATGGTGGCTAGAGGTAGATTTTCTAGGGGTGGCCTGAATTCTAGGCCTAAGGGTATTCATCGGTCTAAGAGAAACGGTAGTCGAGTGTGAAGACATCGGTTTCTGACCAGAATCGGTAGTGCGAAAGACCTCCTCGGAAGCTGGTGCCTGCGTCGCGGTGCCAGACCCAACCGAGGCAGGGACAACCAAAGGCTCTGAAGATGAAGAAGACTTCTGCAGCATACTCCGAAAGGGTCTCGGTAGAGGCCTGCGTAGCTATCACATTGGGCATCGGGGCTGCAAAAGACCCTCACTGAATTCCGGAGAACTGATGACCTGCTTAGTGGAAAAGTCATCGGAAGGCTTAGCCTTGTGTGGTCTGTCTCCATCTTTATCCCTACACTTTTTCGGAGGCTCTACGGATTGTTGGCTGACAGATGCCATTTGTGAAGACTAACGACAAAAATGCCTGCCCACAAAAAGAGCTCTATGATGAATGCTTCTTGCGTTAAAGAGGGCACAGAACCGACAACAGGTGAAGTCGTGGTCTGGGCCTAAACAAGTGACGTGTTATGAATGGAATTCTCAGTGTGGGATCTGCTTTCCACAGGCGAGACAATTGTTAACTTTTTCGGACATCGGTTACTGCAAGAAAAAGCAATCCTCAGTGGGTACTTAGCTTTAGATGTTTTCAGCTGTGATCCGAGCTCTGGTAGCAACCAACCGGCACACTTGTGAACTGCTTCTGCTATGGGCTCCATGGCAAGAAAGACTGATCTAATGGTGTCAGCTGCCTTGCTTTATAGCACTGATGACCTGAGGTCAGTCTACAGATGACTGCAGCTGACGCAGAAAAACATTGACTCTGATATTCTGGCTGGCCATGTACTACCACAGTAGGGATAACCCACCACAGGTGATGACTGCAACAGTGAAACACAAACATCCACACAGACACACATACAATAAAGGCCGTGGAGCAGTACTCCATGGTAACTCAAACACCAAACTATATACATTCAAAAAAGAGGAGCGGTGGATGGTTACTGCCAGTAAGGCAGTGTGTTCTAGAACATCTAGTGATGCACGTAAACAGGACTTTCATTCAACAAACACACTGTCTTACTGGCATTTGGGTAGATTCCCAAAGTTTACCCAACCTAGGAGGAGGAAGGATAATTGTCCAAGAGCTCCTGGAGAATGGTCCTAGTGAAGCTACCTCTGGATGTAGAAAAAGCACCCAGCTTGTAGTGTTTTTTAAAAGTGTGGACACAGGGCCAAGTTGCTGCCTCAACAATACTTCTAGAATCCACTCCTCTCCAATATACCACTGAAAAGGCTAAAGGGACATTCCACCAGGTCCTTTCTTTGCCATGGTGCATGTAAGAAAACAAAACCAATGTGCAATGGTTTGCTTAGAGACAGGTTGACCCTTCTTTGCCTAGTGTAGGAAATAAAAAAGCACTTCAGCCTTCCTGGAGCATTTTGTTCCATCAAGGCAGTACCTGAGTTGCTGGTGAACATCCAAAGTATGAAGTGTCTTCTCTCCCTTACACTTAGGTTCTGGGAAGAACACAGGGAGGCTGATTGATTGACAGTGAATTCCGAGACCACTTTTGGCATGAAAGAGGAATTAACACATTCCTAGCCCTGCGGAAAATCAGGTAAGGTTGCCCCACCATGACAGCTTGTAGGTCAGAGGCTCACCGTGCAGATGTCAGAGCCATAAGCAAAACAAGTTTCCATGTTATGAGTTCACATTAGCCTAAGCAGAAAGTATGAAAGTGGGTAAGGTCAATTTTTCCAGAGCACAGTTGAGATTCCACAAAGGAGGAATTTGCTTGTTGGGGGAGATCTCATATGCAATACTCCTTTCATGAACTGTTTTACCAAAAGAGGAAAAGAAAGAGGGGGATCCACTGGCAGACAAGCAGAGATGGCAACTAAATGCACTTTAACAGATGCATACCATAAGGCATCTTGAATTTGCTCAGACAAATATTTCAAGACCAAAGGGATGTTCATCTCAAGTGGCCCTCTGTTCCCACTTAGGCAATACTTAGAAAACATCATCTATTTGTAAACATAAGATTTCCTAGTAACAGCATTTCTAGCCTCTAACACCTGCTGCATATCCTCATGAAACAAGTACCTAAACGGAGTCAAGACTGAATCTTCTAGGCTGTCAGTTGTAGTTGCTCCAAAATGGGGTGGACCAGATGTCCCTAAGATGATATGAGCAAATTCAGAGTGTGAGGAAGTCTTTGGTAACTGGCCTTGGCCAATACCCTTAAAAGGGAGAACCAAGACTGCTTGGACCAATAGGGGGTCACCACAATGCTATTTGGCATTTCACAAGGTACTTTTGAAGAATCAGAGAGAGGGAGAATCAGTGAAAAGGGTGGAAACTCATACAGGAACATTTCTGTCCAAGAGAATGAGAATGTATCTGTCCTGTATGACTCCATGGATGTCTGGAACAAAATTTCTCCAGACGTCTGTTTTGAAATGAGGGGAACAGATTTATTTGACGTGTTTTCCACATGTAGACTAGATCCTAGAACACCACTGCCTTGATATGCCACTCATGTGGGTCTGCCCAGTATTATCTGTCTGTCACAACATTTTGCTCTGATGGGATGTGCGATGCCTGAAGAGTCAGATAATGCTGTAAAGTCATCTCCCTGGCCATCACTGCCAACCAGGATAGAGGATATACTCTCATACCTCCTTGTTTACTGAAGTACTACATCACTGTGGTGTTGTCTGTAACCACAAGAAAAAGGACTCTGAGCCCATTGATGATGAAGGACGTTTAAGGAATGGATTACAGCCAACATTCCCTTGATATGACACTGATGTGCTTCCCTGCATCCCTGAGACTCCAAGTGGCTTGCACTTGCTCTCCTACTGACACAGCTCCCTTGGCAAAATCGAACAAATCTGTCTGGACAGACTGCGTCAGAACAGGTGAGAAGGGAAGTCCTGGATTGATACTCAGCTGTTTTCTCCCCCACTACAACTCTCATTTGATGAAGGTCAGCACTAGCACCTGGTTTTTGAGAGAATGTAGGTGCTGGGTCCAACAATTTCATGCATACCACTGAATTTTCCTCATGTGGAGATGAGCCAGTGGTATCATGTAAATTATGGACACAATCAGTCCTAGAATTTTTCTCTTGCTAAGCTGACATTCCTCTTGGAAAATTCCTGAAACATCATCTGGTAGAACAGGACCTTGTCTTTGAGATGAAAACCCATTCCTTTGTAGGTGTGGATTAAGCACCTCAGGAAGATGAGCCTTTGTGAGGGCGTCGGGCACAACTTCTGAATGTTTAACTTGAATCCTAGCTGTGAGAGTAAAGTCAAGACGTTGCCTAGCGATTCCAAACACCTGGATGCAGACTCTGCACAGATCAGCACGTCATCCAGGTATGATGATATGCATCCTACAGATCCAGGGCCACTGTGAAGCAGTGATCTGGCAGAAGAAGAAACACTGTCTGCAGAATGAGCATCTTGAACTTGGGGACCTTGACAAAAGTATTCAGAAAGGATAGGTCCAACAACGGTCTCCGCAACAACTCTTTTTTGGAGACCAAGAAAATTCTAGAGTATAAATTGTTCACGCTCTCCAAAGGTGGGACTGTCTCTATCCCCTTACATCCAACATGTGCCAGCATGCAGGCAGGAAATAAAGTCTTGTCCAGAGGAGGAAGGGAAGTGGATGCTCCTTCCACTGTCACCTGTAACCTCTGGTATCAGTGTTGACCACCCATTTGTCAGAAACAACTGACAGCCATCCACCTTATTGAGAGCTAACTTTTGTGATGGGGAACCCAGTGGGGAACTTGGGAATGATGAGTGCCAAGCCTTGGCTGGGGAGTTGTACTTTCTGCACAGGAACCCTTCTTGCCAAGTTTGGCAGAGTTCTCATCTTGTCATTTTCTTTTGAGGCTTCATTTTTGTTCGACTGGGATTTCTGTTTTTTTGGGCCACCAAAAGTAATCTTGCTTAGTGGAGGAAAACTTGGGAAATATGAAACATTATCTTTATATCACTTTACCTCTGTCATTCCAGTGTTTAATGATCTGATTTGCTGCTATACAACAAACACAACAACATCAAGTGAAGCATTCAAGATCACATTATTTCAGCTGCTTGCCTCCTTACCACAACAGACATCACTGCATTTCTAGAAAAAGTATTGGCTCCCTCCAAGGCACTCTTTAAAACATGTTTAGACACTTGAAAAACATTGGAACCTCTTTCACAAAGTCTTTCTGCTCCACAAGTAATGATGTAGTGAATTCATCTAAGCTGTATACACATCTCAACACAAACTTCCACATAAAATAATGGCACTCAAACACCTTAAAAGCTACCATGCTAGACAGCACCAGGTTATTTTCCTGAGAGTCTAACCATTTCCCTAATTTATTTTGATGGACTGGGTTTGGTGAAAACATAGTCTTTATTGGAGAAGGTCACTGGGGATACAAAAGCCAGGTCAGTAGATAAGAGGGCTTGGAAGTCAGGCATGGCTGAACCTTGAATTTCTTAAACACTTTTTTAGGAAGAGACTCATTCAGCAGAGGAGAATTGCAAGCTTTCTTTAAAAACATCTTCCAGCACTGGGGGCAATGGAGGGAAGGTCATCACGTCCAAAGCCTCATCCTCCAAAAGATCAGATACCCAAATGAATACATTCAAAATCTAACCAGCATGTGCGGTAAAAGAAAACATCTGCTTGGGTTTCTGAACCTCTTCACCCTCAAAGGAGACTGCTTAATTAGTCTCTGGCACTTCTGACACCTCAGATTTCACATCCCTTTCAAAATCAGGACACTTGGGTGGTGGATTGAGGTTTGAGCACTGGCCTTACTTATAACTCAGGTTTGCACCCAGTAATCAACTGCCAGAACAGTAGTCTAGCAATAGCCACCAGATCAATTGAAAAAAAGTCTGAGAATGTTGCTCTACAATGTGGTAGGTCTTATGTCTCTTTTTTGCATGCGCTACACTAGTGGGAGAATCTCTGGGTGGAGACATATCAACACTGGCAAAAGATTCTGCACCCATGACTTCCCCTGCACCTAAAGAGTTTGATTCTCCTGTATCTGAACCAGGCAATGGTATAGCCCTGGAGGACATATATGAACCTTGTGTCATGCACAGTTGTGGTACTAACACCACATAAGGGGACCTGCTGGTAAAAGAAGGAGAATGGGTCATATAGCCTGCCCAAGGTTGCTGTGGGGTCTGAAGCTTAGGATGAGGCATATTTCTTGATTTACTTCTGCATTTTTAGGTGTACAAGGGGTAGATGGAGGTGGGTGGGGGGGGGCTGTATCAGAGTCCAAAAAGTCAGGGGACAAAAATAGCCAAAGCCATACCAAAGAAAGGCTGCACCATCAGCCCAGTAAAAAATGGACAAATCTCACTATTCTGCTTTTAAATAACAAATTGGAATCTACTTCTTTAGGAACACTATTCTGAATACTGCACTGAATAAAAAAACAGTAGTTTCAATAACATGGTTCAAAGCACAAAATAACATGTCACCAAAGTTTCCGAGTTTCAGTTAAAAAAAAAAAAGCCCCAAATGATTTGAAACAGTATAAAACAGTGTTAGCCTAGAAATAAAGCATACAAAATGGCAAGAAAATTGCAATTTAAACAAATAAATCATGTAAAATGTTAATAACACCAAAACTCATAACAGTGTGTAATCATGCAGCCAAAATGCTAATAATAAACTTGTAAAAAACAAACATCTCACGTAGTGTCAGTAACAACAGGTGCCCCAACACTACACTTCATAGTCTAGGTCCACAAATAAAATCCAACCCAGGATAAAAAAGCTTTTTAATAAAAAAAAAAAAATAAATTAAAAAAAAATGTAAATTCAACATAAATGGTTAAGCGCTTTTGTTCCCCAAGTTATCATGGGACTTCATCAGAACCATAAAAATTGTCTACAACCTGATTTAAATAACAGATTCAATGTAATCACATGTTCACAGCCATCCAGTAGAGAAATAAAACATTAAATAATGAAAATACTGTACTGAAAAGATATAATAAACCAAATATTATTTATAGAAACACTAGTTAATAATAAGACACATTACTGCGGTGGTGGTGCTGCGGTAGCGTTGTCGCCTCACAGTAAGACGTTGTCCCGTTCAATGCTCCGCTAGAGTGTCTTCTGTGTGTAGACATGCGTGAATGGGTGTACCTTCGTTGAAGGTTGTGCGTCAGGGCCAGCAACTCGGCATGTAAAAATCTACTGCCAATTATTAGCGGACCGGACTGCTGTGGTGACCCCTAACCGGGAAAAGCCGAAAGACACAAGAATAAAAATGAAAAACTTATTATTGAAAAAGTTTAGTATATATAAAAGGCAAACTAACTACAATTTTGCAGCTCTAAGCTTGAGTACAGGAGCAATAAAAACTTGTTCATTTCAACCTAATCCATTAAAAAGCATTCAACTGAAGCTGCCAAATCAACTCTTTGTATTCTATCTTGGTTTCCTAAGGACAACCCCATACATCATAAGGTACCACTTCCAATAAACCAAAACTAAACTTCACGAAATTGCATATCTGTGTATGTTTAAACAAAGCTTTATTTACATTACTCTCTGAAATGACACAAAAATGCTCATATATTCTCTTTCTAAACTGCCTTTCAGTTTTCCCTGCATAATAATTTGAACATCCATTACAAAATGCTATATAAACAACCCCCTTAGATGCACAGTTACCAGAAGCCAAGGGAATTTTACAGGGAAAAAACATCCAAATTAATACATTCTTGTTACAACACATACGGGCACTGGTTACAGGCACCACATTTCCTAGTACCTTTAATAAAGTTACCCATATTTTTAATAACTGGGTGCTGAAATAAATTTTTACAGTTCTTACCTGTCTTGTACACAACATTTGGTGCCTCCTCTAAGGTCTTAAAAACCTACTCATTAACTTTTAAAATATTCCAATTATTGGTAACTATATTCTTAACCATTTTAGAAGAGCAACTAAATGTAACCACCAGGGAAATCAAAAAGGAGTCCCTATTCTGACTTGCATGCGACAAATTTTGAAGTATAGTTACACACTCCGCATCTAAAAGTGGTGTGTACTTTGTACCCCATCCATCAACCACTTCATCACATATTTTTGCTAAAAAATCCAAACACCTTGAACACCTTGCCCACTTCAAGAGTAAAGTTCTCAAAATCCGAGCACGTTCTTGCTATCCTAACTGCCCTTTAAAATATTCTTCTTACAATATTTTGGGTGGCAACAATAAAAATCCTAATAACTACTGGAAAAAGTAGGTTTCCTACAAATCCTTGAACCAAAACATCTTTATACGTTGTCCTTAAAAACAATCACATCAAGGTAATCAAATTATCTAAAAACTGTCTGTGGGTGAACCTTAAAAATGGCACAGTGTTATTTATACAAAAATACTCATCTGCCATGTTATTGGTTTCCTTCCACAAAATAAACCTATTGTCCAAATAATGCAAATAAAAATACCAATATTGTTAATAATCTGGTTCAAATGTATTTTTTTTCAACTATACATAACCAAATTCTTATAAATAGGGTCACAGCTGGCCCCCATATTTACTCCTTTAAACTAGCGAAAATATTTGCCTTCAAAATAAGTAAAATTATTGGACAAAATTAAATCCATGGCTTCTACTATAAAATTAATCGAATGGTCATCCAATTGAGTAAGATCTACAATAGTTGAGTGAACAAAATTCTAATCCAACCTGGTGGGGTATACCTGTAAACAAATCTGCAACATCAATGGTGGGAAAAATAAGATTTTCACTAAAAAATGTGATTTAATTTTCATAAGAAAATCACATGAATCTTTCAATATATATTTGGTAGAACTAATCGGTCCCTTAAGAATACGGTCCACAAAAACTGATAAAGATAAGTCTTGGAATTCTGTGCAGGTACAATTAACCAATAAAGCGGTGACAAAATGTCCTTTTGAACCTTGGGGATACCAAAAACAATCTGTCCATGTCAATACTGAGCTGGCAACACAGGTGAGGGAGAAACAACAGGCAGGGTAGTTCTAAAAGTATAAGTGAGGAGTTTAAGACACCTGAGAACAGATACCCATGATGTATAAAAGTAATTTAATGACAAATCCATGTTGCAAGAGTAGTTTAATGACAACTAACCACAGATGTAAAAAAAAAAAAAAATTAAGAACAGTATTACAGCAAACCATGACATTTGTAGTTAATTATTTTAGATAAGCACTGTAGCACTCCTCAGTAAAATGGAAGTAAACACTAAAATAACCAAATAAAGACAATATTAACCACTTACAATAGTCTCCACATATGAACCCGGCCTCAGCATTTTGATTGCATTTCCAGAATTTCCATCTATACAAGATCGGGCCCCATATATCACCGTGATTGGAATGTTAGGATCTAAATGCTCAATGCGTTGCAGCATTGGCCTCTTTGCCCATCCATAAGGTATGGTCATGCTTCTGAAGGCAGTTTCACCACTGTTAATAAAACATAACTATGAATAGGGATCTTCCACACTTGTAAATACAAGTTACTTAACCCACACACAATATGAACACTGCAAGACTCTGTAGAAAGCCCTTTCCAGTCATGTATTTGTAGCATTACATTCAACTCTGTCAGTCACATAGTATCAAGCTCTGGTTGTTATGACCTGGATAGGGATGGACAGAATGTGTAAACAGTGGGCAGCACTTGGTTACTTTTCATTCATTTCAATTTAGGTAACCACAGAAGGCTCTCTAGACACAAATGCTTGCTTTCAAGGAACTTTTTTTTCTGGCTGTGTGACTTATTCATAGTCAAAATGTACGAAGGCAGATGATGAGGTGATCAAGAAAAGATCTGTAAGATACACCTTGCTTACAGTATAGTTAATACATATACATACATACATAGTGCCATGATAATTAGGTTTCTATTTTTATCAAATGACAAACATCAGCTAGAGACTTTAAGCCACTATATGTTGTAAAATACTGTGTGTGTGTGTGTGTGTGTGTGTGTGTGTGTGTGTGTGTGTGTGTGTGTGTGTGCGCGCGCGCAAGTGTAAGATTGATGATCAGATCCTAGTAGAGAGTCATGGGAGCATGATTATCAGACAACAGGGGCCAAACATGCATACATAAACTGTACACACTAAGCCTGCACTCATATTACCAAGATGCATGTGTAACAATATGTACTATGAGAATGAGCTAGAGTGTGAGTAGTGGAAAGATGTTAGGTAAACCAGAGAGTGGTAGATACCAGAGTTAATGGAGGAAGACCTAATCCTGGCTGACTCATCACAATGTACTATGGCACAGTTAACTGTGGTGGTAGGAAACAAAGACAGTCAAAGAAATTGCTTTTACAGGTAAGTCATGTGGACTACTAGGACCCATTTTTCATCTTTCTCTGTCAAAAGTCCAAACCTGCTAGCCAGCAAAGAAGAAATATTTTGGGTTAAACGTTATGTGACAGCATAAAATGTTGTAGGATGCTTTGCCCTTGATAAAAGTTCTGAGATGTACATCAGATACAATGCTGACATAATTTCTTCTTCTCTTACTAACAGTTGTATAGCATTCCAAAGTTTAAAAAACAGTGCAAGAAACTTCTCTGTGTGGAAGTTTTCAATTCCTGTATGTCTAGTTAATCACTATACATTAACAATCAGAAAAAAATCAAAAAATGGTAGTAGAAGTAGCAAACTTATAAATGTCCTAAATCAAAAAATAAAAACATATTTTGAAATATTATGAATATTATAGGTTCATAGGTATGTACTAGGCTATCGGCCCGAGGGCCAAAGCAAGTTTAGCCAACAGTGTATTGGCTTCCACCACCGATGTATTGTTAAATTCCTGCCCCTCTATTGAGCAGTGCCCCAGACATAATCCCAGGGGTGAACTTCCTATCACCCATCCACTTATCAAGGTTTTTCTTGAATAATGCTAATGATGAGCTCTGCTTGATGTGGATGGGAATTTTGCTCCAGAGCATGGGAAGCCTCTAGGACAAGAATATATCCTGCCTGCATATCCTATTTATTGTTGTGGTGAGGTTTAGGTCCCTAGAGCGTGTGGCTAGAGGAGACTGGGATTTGTTCAAGTGGAGCATGTCCAGCAATTCCGGGTCTGACATAGCTTTGTATGTCAAACAGAGGTCTCCTCGGAGTAAGCAGTATGCGACCAAGTAGAGTTTGAGTTTTTTGAGTCAGTCGACAGGGCAGTTGTTTGAGGCCAGCAATCCTCTTGGTGAGGTACTTTTTGGGCCTCTCAAGTTGCTGTAGGTGTCTTGTGAGGTACATCCCAAACGGGGAATTGTATTCAATGAGGGGTCTAATAAGTGATGAGTAGAGGGGAACGATGACTTCCTTATTCCTAGATGCAAACCCTTTTGTGATTAGGTGGGCCAAGTAGAAAGATTTTCTGACCACTGTGGCAATGTGGTTATCAAAGGAGAGGTTACTATCCGCTTGGGTCCCACGGTCTCTTATCACACTTTGTGTGTTAAGTGAACTTTCCCCATTTGGCAATTCATGGGTACTGTGTTTTTACCAAAGGGGATAACAATGCACGTTTTGGCATTTAGCTTGAGGCCATGATGTTGACACCAGGTGTCTGTCTCTGAGGCCCTTTTGCAGGATGTCTACGTCAGCAGGGGAATCGATAATGGCACCTAGTTTGCAGTCTTCTGCGAACTTGGTTAGCCATAGACCCTTGGTGTTTGCTTGCACTTCAGAAAAGTATATACCAAACAGGAGGGGTCCCAAGACTGAACCCTGGGTTACACCACTTGTCACTGGTTTGGAGTTGGATCTGGAGTCTGCAGCTTTTACCGTGTGGGTTCTGTCCATGAACCAGTTGGCCACCCATCTCGTGACGTAAGGGTTTATGTTAAGGTTGATAAGTTTATCTATGATTCCTGAATGAAAGATAGTGTCGAAGGCTTTAGCGAGGTCCAGGTAGGCTGTGTGGACTACCTTGCCCTCGTCTATGGCCTTAGTAACTGTTTCAAAGAAGTCTACCAGGTTTAGGAGACATGACCTGCCTTTTACAAATCTGACTTGGGTAGCATCTAGAGTTTGGAGGTTACCAATGTCTTTGTTTATGAGTTCCATGATGACACGCTCCATAGGCTTGCAGACCAGGCTTGTCAGGCTAATAGGTCTATAGTTCCCAGGGTCTTTGGTGGTTCCTCCTTTGTGGAGTGGGATAACTGTTGCTGTGCACCATTCTGTGGGCACATAGCCTGTGGTGAGGCTTTGATTGAACATGTATTTTTAGGTGGAGGGCTAGTTCATTTTGGAGTTTGTGTAAGACGCAGCCTGAGATGTTGTCCGGTCCCATGGATGCTGTGTTTTTGGCTTTAGAGAGTGCCATTTTTACCTGTGTGTTTGTGATTACTGGGGCTTTACAACCATCTGGTATAGTTATAGGCCCTTTGGAGGGGTGAGAGGGGAGTAAAGTTTGCACTGAACCTATCTGCCAATATGTTGGCAGTATCAGTTGGCTCTGTATATTTTAAGTCATTCTGTTGTAGCTCGGTGCAGATCTGGGTGTTGCCATGGAGGTTCTTGACATAGCTAAAGAATGACTTGTGGTTGTCTTTGGAATCTGTGGCAATTTTTCTTTCAAAATTAGCTTTGGAGGATTTTATAAGGGATCTTAGTTTCTTACTGAGGCCCGTCAGTGAGTTCCTCCATACATGGGTTTTTACTCTCTTTTGCAACAGCTTCTTCCTTCTGTTGTAGAGTTTGTTAATGGCAGGGGACCACCAGATTAGCTTCCTTTTTCTGGAGGATAGCATCTTGGTTTTGTTGGGGATAGCATGATCCATGCACTCATGCAGGTGCTTGTAGAGTGCATTTGTGCAGGATTTAGCAGTTGTGACTGTATTGACTGTGTTATCCATCTGCATGGGTGTCATGAAGTTAGTCACCTCAGTTTTGAATAGCGTGAAGTTCACTTTGGAGAAATTTTTTACGATTGTTTCCTTGTGTGGGGGTGGGGTCGGGATGTGGATATCTACAGTGATTAGTTTATGGTCTGATCGAACAAGCAAGGAGTTGATCTCCGGTGTTGAGCACCAGTCACCCATACTGGTGATGACCAGGTCCAGAATACTGTTGCCCCTGGTGGGGGTGTTGACTAGTTGATCCCAAGCATTAGAGTTAATAAATTCCAGGAATCGTTGAGCAAGGGGGTTATTACAAGAGTAGTTTTCCCAGTTTATGTTAGGGTAGTTAAAATCTCCCATTATTATGGTGTTTGGTTGGACCCTCATTTTTTCCAATGTCTCCAGGAATGAGGAGTGAGGGTCCTGGGTCATGGTGCGGGATCTATAGCAAGCTACAATTTGGAATGCATTTTTGCTCTGGGTTAGTTGCACTTGGATGATTTCAGAGGCATCGTCGTTTTGCAACTATCCTGGAGGTGTGGATGTCCTTGCTAAATATGGATACACCTCCGCCCTTCGTGTTTCGGTCCGGGTTTTGTGGCCGAAACGTGTGGTATGAATTATAGCCTGGTAGTGCTGGGGTGTTCTCGGGAGCCTTGAACCAGGTCTCAGTCACTGCACAGATATCGTGAGGGAGAAACAACAGGCAGGGTTACACAGAATTATTAACACTACTAGGTATTCAGAAGTAATCCAACAGGGTAGAAGGTCTGTTTCCAGTTGAAAATCCTTTAAGTACAGAGACAAGCGATCCAAACAAAACAAAAAATAAACAGAATGATAGTGTCACCTCAAGCATCGAGGCTAATACACCTGTTATAAGGTAAGGGAGTGTTTTCTTTTTTTGTTGTAAAACAAAGTATGATGGTATACATGTTAACAAATTCAAATCCCTTCCACCATCCTTTCCTTACCAGTGTGATATTCGAGATGGTACTAAATGTCCTAAGAATTTAAACTTTATGAACTTTAGATAAAATTAATAAAATTAATAATGATGTGGCACTTCTTATTAAACAGCTTATTATTAAACAAAGTCTGTTAATTTAGCAAAGACATTATAAAATACATGGTTGGAAATATTTACACATTAGACCATTTGTCAATCAAAAAAATAATATTTTGGCATCCAGAAAAAAGACATTGTTCAAAACATAATCTAGATATTTTCGTAAATTATTGTTGTACAAGAATCCTAAAAATATATATCTACAAAAATTTTTCTATAACTAACCAATATGCATATTAAAATCAGTAAAACAAGAATACACCCTTATATGTACATTTAATGATAAGTTAAACCAGGAAAAGTACATTAACTTAGTGATGGCCAGTATGAGACAGTAAAAAATATTGTCCTTATAAAGGTAGTGAACATTCCATATAAAATAACACTAAAATCAATCTTTAAATAAGGAGAGTGGAAAAATAAAATAAAATTAGTGCTGTAAATAATGTGATAATTTTCTAAGTTCCAGTATACTTTTAAGTGAACAGTAGTAATTTAGTCCAGGCTTTCTGAAAGATTTCAGCTTTAATAGCCATAAGAGTTCATGTTTTTCTAGTACATTCAGGATATCACCTTCAACAGCACCCATGTCTATGCGATACAGTATCTGGAGTTTAAAACCTGTGTGTCTTCTGTGCAGAGAAAGGTGTTTGGCTAGTGCATTTTGTTTTTTACAACCAGAGCGGATTTCTGCCACATGACATGAAATCCTATGCTTAAATTTATTTATAGTCTTGCCCACATAAAATGCATCACATTCATTGCACTGTGCCCTGTAAGTTACTTTTATAGTTCTAACTCCTATGCCCAGCGGTTCATAGAATTTATAAATTCAAATGCCCTTGAACAACTGGTATGTTCTCCCACTAGAGAGGACAGCATATTGGATCTAGTCATCACAAATATGGGCACCCATTGTACCACACCCGTTATCACTCCCTCTCTGGTCAGATCAGACCACAAACTGATAACTCTAGACATCCACACCCCTCCACTTCCCCCTGTCAAAGAAACCATCATAAAAAACCTTTCCAAAGCAAACTTCAAACTACTTGCGTCAGAAGTGGAAAGCTTCACTATTCCCTTGCAGAAGGATAATGATATCCAGAATGCAGAATCCTACACCAAGGCACTTTATATACATCTTCAGGATTGCATGGACTGTGCTATCCCAAATAAAACCAAGACTCCTTCCTCAAGCAAGAAGAAACCAGTCTGGTGGACCCCGGCCTTAAGCAAACTATACAATAAAAGGAGGAGACATATACAAAAAAAGGCCAAATCTCAAGTAGAAAAATCTTCCCTGATCAGCATAAGTAAGAAATTGAGGGCCCTCATCAAGTCAACTAAAGCCAATTTTGAAAAGAAAGTTTTCAAGGATGCCAAGGATAACCATAAGGCCTTCTATGATTACATCAAAAACCTAAATGGCAATGCTCAGGTCTGTTCTGAGCTAGTACAAAATGGAACAAAATACACTGACCCCACTGACATTGCCAACATCTTGGCTGACAGGTTCAGTGCAAATTTCTCCCCCACCACCTACAGGGCCTATTACTATTGCAGGGGATCGTGTAACTCCAATTATTACTGATACGTTGGTTAATAAGGCTCTATCTAAAGCTAAAAACACTGCCTCCATGGGATCAGATGGTGTCCTGGGCTGTGTCATACGCAAACTCCAAAATGAATTAACCTTGCATCTGAATAACCTGTTCAGTCTCAGCCTCTCGACAGGATATGTGCCCATAGAATGGCGCACAGCAACGGTAGTTCTGCTGCACAAGGGTGGGCCCACAACCGACCTTGGGAACTACCGAACAATAAGCCTGACCAGTCTGATCTGTAAGGCAATGGAGCGAATCATTATGGAACTCATAAATGGAGAGATTGGGAACCTCCAAACACTTGACCCCACACAGTTCGGCTTCGTCAAGGGCAGATCATGCCTCCTGAACCTGGTGGACTTCTTTGAGACAGTTACTCAGGTTATAGATAAGGGAAAGGAGATACACACGGCTTACCTTGACCTTGCTAAAGCATTTGACACCATTCCCCATTCGGGTATTATTGATAAACTCACCGACCTGGGCATAAACCCTTACGTCACAAGATGGATCGCAAACTGGCTCTCAGGCAGATCCCACAAAGTAAGAGTAGCGGGATCTATGTCCAAATCCAGACCAGTAACAAGCAGTGTGCCTCAGGGCTCTGTCCTGGGGTCCCTCCTATTTGGCATATACTTCTCAGAAGTACAGGCAAGCACTGAAGGGCTGTGGCTGACCAAGTTTGCGGATGACTGCAAGCTGGGTGCTATAACAGAGTCTCCGGTCAACATGGATATCCTCCAGAAGGGCCTTAATGAGACTGATGCATGGTGTCAAAGCCATGGTCTCAAGCTAAATGCTAAAAAATGAGTAGTAATCCCCTTTGGAAAAAACAGAGTACCCGCGAACTACCACATAGGAGGTAACCCCCTGAAATCTGAAGTAGTAATTAAGGGATATAGGGACCCAAGTAGATAGTCAGCTTTCCTTTGATAACCATGTTGCCAAGGTGGTTAGAAAATCCTTCTATGTGACCCATCTGATCACGAAAGGGTTCACATCAAGATCTAAGGATGTAGTGGTACCCCCCTCTACTCTTCCCTCATCAGACCTATTATTGAGTACAATGCACCAATTGGAATGTACCTGGCTAGGCATCTCCAGCAGCTGGAGAGACCACAGAGGTACCTCACTAAGAGGATTACTGGCTTCAAACAGTTGCCCTAAGCAGCACGATTAAAAAAACTAAGGATTTTTCTCTGTGGCATACCGCCTTCTCAGAGGCGATCTCTGTCTAACATACAGAGCCATGTCCAACCCAGAACTGTTGAACATGCTCCATCTTAGCAAAACCAAATCCACTCGAGCTACACGCTCTAGGGATATAAACCTCAGCACAACAATGAATAGAACATGCTGGAGGGATAGATTCCCTTCGCAAAGACTTCCCTTGCTATGGAACAAGGACCCGATCTACATAAGACAGAGCCCCTCACTATCACTCTTCAAGAGGAACCTTGATGAGTGGATGGGTAATAGAAAGTTCACACCAGGGATCATACCAACAGCTCTACTAGATAGGGGCCAATGGTACTAGCTACTAGATCAAGGGCCTAGGGAACTAACCCTGGGGCAGTGAATACCGCACAATGTGGCTGGGCTAATATATGCCTTTGGGCAGATAGCCCAGTACCTACCTATGAACCTATAGTCACCCCTGCACTGGTCTTAATGATTTCCTTTAAATAAGGACAATAAAAACTATCACCTTGCAGTATATATAAACAGAATGTAGAATTAGCTTCACATCTTTTAGTGTTTCACTCATATAGTCTAGGTTTAAATTCAACAAAACTTTTAATGCTCCTGGCCTTCCTGTAAACAAAGGATGGTGCTTCGCCTAAGATGTTAATCAGATAAGGGTTTCCTGTGACTATGGCCCAGTTTTCTTTAATAACATTTTTGATAATGTGATAATCTGGAGTGTATGTCAAGATGCAACTATTTTTGCATTCGTTATTTTCCGTGGAATTTCTTAATATTGTAATATGGAGGTTGAGTGAAGGTGCTTCGATCATTTTTAGTTCTGTAATGGGCTCCAGGATGTTTTAACATCCAACTTTCATAGCCTCTCACAAGGAAATCATTCTATAAATTGTTCAAGTTTCTCAGAAAGGGTTCCCTCTCTGTGGTAATTCTAGCAAATCTATAGTCCTGGGATTCACTACATTATACTTGTTTTTTCCAGGAAGCAAACTTTTACTGTGCAGTAGTAAATCAACTCTTGCTGGTTTTCTGAACAGATCCGTGGTGATTCTGTTACTGTTGGTGTGCCGCCCCTGCACTGGCCCAGGAATCAAGGAGCCTCAATCTTCACCACTAGCACCAGTGAGGGACGTACACATTGGGAGGATGACAAGTACACACACAGTAAAGTACAATTTCCCTTAAGAGCACACAGAGATCACAGTCAGTCTGGGGCTGGTTTCTGCCTCTTTCTCCAGATCCCCAATAAGATTCCCCAACAGCTATAGGGTTAAGATCTCAGCCGAGTAGTCAGACCAAAACCTCCAGCACCCTCTCTGTCCAGCCAGTGCTTCATGTCCCTGCCCAAGCAGCTGACACACACACACACACACACACACACACACACACACACACACACACACACACACACACACACAGATTTGATTTATATACAAACACACAGACACTCCTGGGGAAGGGTGGCACAGGTTTACTAACTTTGCCTCCTTCTGCCCAGACTATAAAATAGTTATCACTGCCACCAACCACTACTTATCAGCTACTCTAAGGCCCTTACAAAGTGTGCCCAATCCTACTGTGTAATGTTACTATTACCCAAATGGTAAGTGTGACCAAGACCTTCTAGGCTATTTAGGAGTGGCCTGTACAGTGTCACCAAATACATATGCAAGTACTCCAATAAATATCTCTATACAAACCAGCCACAATTAACAGGTTTAATTATATTTAATAATAATTAATAATAGAACAAGACCTCAGGCAACACAGTGACTACAGAATTCAGAATCACAGTAAATATTTTAAAACAACATTGCAGGACAGTCTCAAATAAATACAGAAAACATCTAAATTTATCTTCACTATATATTCCTAACTATATCTAAAAGAAATTACTGTAATCTAGTTACTTACTATTAGCAAGGCAAGTACAGATGATGATGAGTGGATGTTGTCAGAGCTAAAGACAAATACAAAATGCACAGACTTTCTCTGAGAGAGTTCTTAAATTAATAATCAACATTACTGCTGGGTTAGCTTGGATGACATCACTCTTTGTCACCTGCCTTCAGTTCTCAGGCTAACAGAAACTTAACAAAATTTAACATTTCTCTATGAAAAATACATATCTCTCAGATGTTTGCCTAGAACTGGAAGTCGTAAAACAATTAAATACTTTTACATTTGAAACCTAGTACTTATTTATGTTTCCAGACAACAGGAAAACCTCTAGCTCTAGACACTGTGTCTGCTTGCTGCACTGAAACTGAGATAACACTATTATAAAACAATTCACTTATTTTCTTGAAGTTTTGTAAGCTAACTCTGTATGTTCCAGCTTCTACTGTTAAAACATACATTTGCACAGGTATACAGTTTATATACATTTCTGTTCTTTTCAAGTAGGGTATACTGTGGTTATATTGTTGAACCTCAGTACATAACATACAGTTTTCTTACATTTGTAAGACAAACATGAATAATATTACTATTCACAAATGACATATGATTATTTACAAAATTCAGGATAGCTGGGCTGCCAGTGTCACATTTCTATACAAGTCATATTAATATTTTCAAGTGACATATAATTATTTACAACATTTCAGATAGCTGGACTGGCAGTATTTCCCTGGTGTCACAGTTGGTATCCTTGGAAATCTGCATATCTATGAAAGTGACTGAAGTAGAGCTGTGGGAAAGGGTAAATTTCAGGAAGGGGGTAGTTTGAATGAGGTAAGTGATAAAATCTCTAAGCTGCAAGTTTACATCCAAAAATAAGAAAGATTTAGTAATGCAGACTACTACCAATCTGAAAGCGACCCAGGAGAAATATATTTCAAAATTAGACCTATTAATCATTGTAATGAGTTTATTTGCAAGCAAACTGTGCAAAGATCTACAAACGGCCATTTGCAGTATTTTGCAAACCACAATGGTTACCAGAGCTGTAGCTATCCTATCTCGTACCATGTGTAGTTTTCCACACCTGAGGCCCACTCAACTTAACTTGAAGAGTTAAAAAAAACTTCTGTTCTGAAACTGTGACAAACTACATGCTATAGTTTACAGTTAAAATATTAGACATAATATTTCAGCCATGACTGCACTGCACCATCAGCATCAGCTGATCGCACCCCTTAACACCTTGCACCTAGGGGCAGCCAACCCCTTCACCCCACCCTAGTTACACATCTGATGGCTACAAGAAATCTGACCCTATTGAAATCACATAGTTACTGTACTTTGGGCAGATATAGGTGGTGATGCTGTCTCCCTGGAGCCAACAAACCCACACCTACAGACTTTATCACTTATTTGCACTTGATTACTTTTCTTAGCTAAGTTGGCAGACAATATAAAAGTGTGTATTCTAATGAAGGGAATATCCTAGTATGTTCCTTTCCTCTGAAGTTAACCAAATAATGTGGAAGCAAATGTAAGACGGAACATATTTCATGCAGTCATTTGAACATAGGGTGAAAAAACACAACACAGGTTATAATAACACATCTTGATACTTGGAACTTGGTACAGATTTAACTACCTTTCTCCTCCTGCTGGAAATTCTACAGCCCATTCACCATATTAAGTCTAATACAGACACCAAAGAATGCTGTCAATGTTGCTGACATTAACTTGAAGATACATACATCTCAGGCAGCGAGCAGGACTAAGCTGTCCTTGAGTCTTCTGTACCAAGATTTTTTTTTATTAAATCACTAAATATATAGGCAAATATAAATTAACAGAAAAGAACACAAACCATTTTAACACTTTCCATTTACCACAATATAGATTACATATATTTTTCCTTGCTACTACCACCAGTGCAACATTACATAAATTGCTCAATTCCTGCCTTCCCTTGAGCCTCACTCCTCCTCCTCCCCCTCCTGAACATTATTATGCATGCATTGTTCCCACAGTTGCCATTTACTTCTATGTAATTTGCTCATTCCCTTTTCTGAAGACCCCTCTTCCAGTTCTTCTATCTATTATATAATATTTAACACCTCAAATACAGATGGTGTAGACTATGACTTCCATATACTAGTATTTTTTTTGGCAGCCAAAAGAATTAAACTTAAGGTCTTACTGTGTTCTAGGCAATCCAGATCTTGTACCCCAGCTACAGCCATTTGCTCAACCAATATTTTTTATAGAGTACTAATTCAGGGAATTTTTAAAATCGGCCAACTCATTATACTCCCAAAACAGATTCATTTGAGAATCTCGAAAAACTGAAATCCCAAATTTCAGTTTTCTGAAATTCTATGCCCGAAAGCTTTAAATTGTGAAACACCAGAAGCGTGGAATTTAAAATTGTGAACCTACACTACAAATACACCACACACATACACACAATGTCCGCCCACAATCAAACATACAATCCTACACTACAGACAAGAAGGGGGGTAAGCCCCCCTGCATGCCGCATGTAGGGGGCTGCACCCCCCAACCCCCCTACTTATATATACTAATTCTGAGATCACACAGCCACACACACAAAGGTAACTCACACCCACACATTTCACAGCCCCTTGCACACACACATCACAGCCAAAACACACACTAACATACACTAAAGCCCGTAACCTACACACTCGTACATACTTACCTAAACTTACACAATTCACGCACTGCAAAACCAGAAGCTCCGAACTTTGGGATTTTGAATTTTGCGCTTCTGGTGTTTCACATTTTAAAGCTTTTGGGCAAAGAATTTCAAAATACTGAAATTTGGGATTTCTGTATTTCGGGATTCTCAAGTGAACCCCCCAAAACATATGTTCCAAATTACCTCTTTCTTCTCCATGTCACCTCCAACATTTGCTATCTACATGAGAAATTTTTCTTTGAAGTCTGCTTGGGGTATAAAAATACCATGCAAAAACTTCCAAGCAAAGATTGTAAACCTTCTGGACTTGGTTGCATACTTGGGAGCCATACATATGCATTCCCATTGTTTTCTTGCAAATTGCTTTTTCAGTTTCTCTTCCCAGTCTTTTTTAATATCCTCTGATTGATTCTTAGAGTTATCATGCAATATTTTATATGCCCTACTAATTATTCCTTTTTAGCAACTGCTTCTGTTCTAGATTAAACGATAAACTCTGCCAGAGCAGGTCTTTCACTTAAAATTCTGCTACCCCTTTCTCACTGCCTGTACTCGCAGATCAACCCCTGGGTAGGGAAGGCAGTCTCTAGCCTGCAATCCAATTATTCTCTTGGCCTCACCCCACTC
Organism: Protopterus annectens; assembly: GCF_019279795.1. Classification (NCBI taxonomy): domain Eukaryota; kingdom Metazoa; phylum Chordata; order Ceratodontiformes; family Protopteridae; genus Protopterus; species Protopterus annectens. Next base: position 530,513,982 of record NC_056731.1, read on the forward strand.
TATTACCTTTCCTGCTTGAGTTATTTGCTCCCAATATCTTGGTTCCTTTGCCAGGTTTTTCCAGTAAATTCCAGGCTCCTCTTGCCTATTTTCTGTACCCCCTACTTGCAGTCATCCCTATTGGTAAAATCTCCATTCTCTGTTCTCATACTGGCTTAGTTCTTAGAATGCTTTCTTCTGCTTTATGAAAATAATATTCAATACGGTTATTATTCTCCTTAAGGATCTGCATCTAAAATCTCTCTCTTTCTTGAACTTCCCCTTGCTTCATCTTCCCTTTCCACTTTGAATTATAGCCTTCTGCTTGTGTTATGTATTTGAGCCTTAATGTGTAGCTCTAGAACATCCCTACAAATCAGGTAAACCTAAACTTCACTGTTCCTATTGGAAAGATCCGCTTATATCACTTAACTCTTGCCCTCCCAGATAAATTCTTTCAATTCATTAATTATTGCCCACAACTTCTCAACGGGAAGATAAAAGTATGCCTGACCCATACACAAGACTAAAGGGGCTAAAAACATTTTCTTTGCTTGTATCTCAGTATCCTATTCCATAAATAAGAGTTTACAGTTTCTCAATTTTTGTATTACTTTTTTAATCCATACTACTAAATACTTCATCTTACCTTCTCCCGATAAATATGGATGTTGCGAACCAATTAGTGTGCAAGTTCATAATTTACAGCTACAGCCTTTATCTTCATTAATTCTGTATCCTGAACAAACATGAAAAACTGTCAAAATGTTCCATAACACTGAGATGTTCCTGTCTGGTTTTATCAGGTTCAAAATACTATCTTCAAATAAAGCTAACTTTTCTTGATTACCATACCAACTATATCCTTGTATTTCTAAGTCCCTTATTTCTTTGCCAATGGCACCAAATATAAAGCAAATAACAAAGGGAAACATGACATCCCTGCCTGTCTCCTCTGTTCAAACAGCTTATCTGAGAGGAACCTTCTCACTAATTCTTGCTTCCTAGCATTCATATTTCCTTCTAATTAACATTATTATATCAGGAAATTCAATAGCTTCCAATGCCCTACTCACAAAATCCCAGCTTACTATGTCAAATGCATTCTCTGCATCAATACCCACCACAAACGGGTATTTTCTTACATTTTGCTTCCCTCTGGATCATCACTGTTCTATTAATATTGCCAAAAGTCTGCTTCTCCTCCACAAAACTGCAATGATCCATATCTATCAATTTTGGAAAAACCTTTGTCATTCTTTCAGCGAGTATAGACAAACAATTGTGGTTTAACACTGAAATGGATCTATATGCAGTTGGTCTGAAGGGGCTTTGTCATGTTTAGGTAACACAGCCACTACAGCTTTCTTCCAAGATGTAGGTGCTTCCCCTCCTTTTAAAATACTGTTAAAATCTTCCATATCTTTATCACTTTCTTCCCTCCTAATTTCCAGACTTTCAGAGGAATACCATCTCTTCCTGAATACTTTCCTGAAGACTGATTATACATCACTTTTTTTTCTTATCACCTTCTATCTAAACATAGTTTACCTCTAACCTTAGCATAATTAAGTATTCCATAAATATTTTCATTTGTACTCTGTCTTGATTTCCACATTTCTCTGATTTTTACAAATTTTCATAAAATTTCTGGAATACCTATAAAACCTCTACAGGATCCCTGGTTATTTTACTTGTTATAGGTTCCCTAAGTTTTGTGGTAACCCTTTCAATGCTCTGTTGTTCAAGTCATTGTGTTAAAAGTTTTTGTTCTCTGGTGTTATCAAAAATAGCTGCTTAACTGCAATATTTCTAAACTCATGCATATTATCCAGATAGTCCCTTATTGTCTCCTTAGCACTCTGCATTTGCTCCTCCACTGTGAGATTCCAGGTGTATACTACATCGAAGGAGCTGTTCATCAAACGCGCTTTCATCAATAGATAATTGAAATATCAAAACCACGAACGGCCCCATAAGCGAATTTACTTCCAGGGCCTTGGCCAAATATTTCTATCTTATCTAGCCCAGTTACTGTTCCTTGTGGAATAATATGCAAATTCTGAGTTCCTACTACTGAATTCATATCTTCCATACTAAATATTTTCATAACTTTCTTCAGAAAACTACCCTCATTTGTTATACTGTCCCTTCCAGGTCTCCCTGATATAGCCTCACCACTGTGAATAATATTCCATGCTAAAAGCTAATTATTTCTTCTAAAATTGTCTTAAACTCCAGAATAGCAGTTTTCGGTGGAATATAAATGCATGACATTGTAATCCTCCTCCCTTGCCATTAGCCCCTTACTACCACACATCTCCCAGTTTGGTCTTTTTTCCTCATGTATCAATACTGGAACCCTTCTAGCAATTAGTATAATTACTTCCCTTTTCCTCTGTCCCTGGTATTCTATTAAATATCCATTCTGAAATCCTCTCTGTCAAATTCACATGCTCATTTATTTCCAAATGTGTCTCCTATTATTTGCACTCTGCATTTCTTAATATAATTCAATGCTCTTTCCTTTTTATCTATACTGGTAAGGCTATTCACATTCCAGGATAACATGGACAACATAGCCATCATGATAAAAAGCTATTGTTCCCTTCTATTATACTTGACTGCTTTCAGCTTTTGCCTTATATGCTTATGCTAATGTTTGGTAGGCTGATCTTTTGTGCAGTTATTTCTTCTCATCTCCATTTATACCTATGTCACATTTTCAAGACTTTTTGTTTTACTGAAAACCCTTAAACAAAAAAACTAAATACAAAACACTCCCCGATCTCATATTAACCTGGGACAAATGCACAAAACTATGTACATCTATCTTCAAAACAAAGTCCAAGAAAACAAACGGACTCAGAAACAGCTGAAAACGCCAGGATAAAAATAAACTTTGTCAACCATGACCGCTTTCACAGGTAAACTCTGCTTCATCAGATGCTAATAATACATTGACCACAACTCAACTATAAATACACTTAAACTTAATATGTCACATGACTCATTCAATTAAAACAAATTTTCAATTAAAGCAACTACACATCCTATTACATTAGTTTTCCATTAAGTATAGCAGCTTTACTAATGTTCTAAACTACACTTACACTGTAAATACACTTTATATATATATATATATATATATATATATATATATATATATATATATATGTATAAAACAGTCGTAACTAAAGAACATATAAACATAAAAGTTTTTATACACAAGTATATATTCATGTGTGTAGATCATAAGGCATTTATATTTATATTTGTGTATATATAGTCTCGTAAATAGAATCTTATGTATTCCTTGTTTGTCACGTGGCTAATGGTCTGGATTTCAACTTGGGCTTAATGGGCACAAACTCATTAAGGCCGTGCCCATAATTTCCCCTAAGTCTTATGGTCCACTTAGCTTCAAGTTGTTCTGTCTGATTACGAATATCTCCTCCTCTCTTATTTTCAAAGACTCTACCAATAGCCATGAATTTAAATGTATGGTCTATCCCTGCAGATAAAATATCTTTGGCTAGGACACTTGTCTTATTGCCTTTACTGATGTAATAAACATGCTCCCTAATTCTCTCTTTAAGGGATCTATCTGTCTTATCCACATAGAACTTTCGACATTTCTGGCAACAAACCAATTCACTGTCACAAGTGGCACATACACGAAAATGGTATGTTTTATTCTGATCTGGATATATAAAATTTGCAGTACTATGTATTTACAAAAAAGAACACTTGCCACATGGGAAAGTTCCAGTGACCATAGACTCCTTATAGTTATTTTTTGGGTAGCATTTCTTTTTAATGACTTCATATTCCTGAACATAAATCTATGTTTAGGGTCCACTAGCTCACAAATATCTTTATCTGCTCTTAGAATAACCCAATGTTTCCTGACTATGTCTATATAGGTAGAAACATTGCTTGAATAATAAAGAGGAACTTTAAGTGTCTTATGACTGACAGTACTTCATGTTCGTGCAAGAACATTACTAGATCTACAAAAGTAAGGTTTCGCTTTACTGTTCCTTAAAGCAGACATTTCAAGAATATTCCTACATATAACTGCTCTCTCATAACCCCCGTCTTCCAATGCTTTTTGTACTACTTTAACTTGTTCATCAAAATCAGAATCTTTAACGTTGAGTCTGGAAGCTCTGAAAACCTGGTTTGTTATCATCATCATCTTCTTTCGGCTGTTCCCGTTAGGGGTCGCCACAGCGGATCATCTGTTTCCATTTCTTCCTGTCCTCTGCATCATGCTCTTTCACACCAACCATCTGCATGTCCTCTCTCACCACATCCATAAACCTCATCTTAGGCCTTCCTCTTTTCCGCTTACCTGGCAGCTCCATCCTAGGCATCCTTTTCCCAATATACCCAGCATCCCTCCTCAGCACATGTCCAAACCAATGCAATCTCGCCTCTCTTGCTTTGTCTCCAAACTGTCCAACCTGAGCTGACCCTCTAATATACTGATTCCTAATCCTGCCTATCCTAGTCACACCCAGTGCAAATCTTAACACCTTTAACTCTGCCACATCCAGATCTGACTCCTGCCTTTTCGACAATGCTACCGTCTCCAACCCATATAACATAGCTGGTCTCACTACCCTCGTGCAGACCTTCCCTTTCACTCTTATTGGTACCCGTCTGTCACAAATCACTCCTGACACTCTTCTCCACCTATTCCACCCTGCCTGTACTCTCTTCTTCACCTCTCTTCCACACTCACCATTACTCTGAACTGTTGATCCCAGGTACTTAAACTCATCCACCTTTACCAACTCTACTCCCTGCATCCTCACCATTCCTCTACCCTCCCTCTCATTTATACACATATATTCTGTTTTAGCCCTGCTGACCTTCATTCCACTCCTCTCTAAAGCATATCTCCACCTCTCCAGGGTCTCCTCAACCTGGTCCCTACTCTCACTACATATCACAATGTCATCTGCAAACATCATAGTCCACAGGGCCTCCTGTCTAATCTCATCTGTCAACCTGTCCATTACCACTGCAAATAAGAAAGGGCTCAGAGCTGATCCTTGATGTAATCCCACCTCCACCTTAAACGTATCTGTCACTCCCACCGCAGTCCTCACCAATGTCACACTATCCTGTACCACTCTTACATACTTCTCTGTCACTCCCAACTTCCTCATACAATACCACAACTCCTCTCTAGGCACCCTGTCATATGCTTTCTCTAAGTCCACAAAGACACAATGCAACTCCTTCTGACCTTCTCTGTATTTCTCCAACAACACTCTCAGAGCAAATATTGCATCTGTAGTGCTCTTTCCTGGCATGAAACCATACTGCTGATCACTAATCATCACCTCCCTTCTTAACCTAGCTTCCACTACTCTTTCCCATAACTTCAAGCTGTGACTGATCAGTTTTATCCCTCTGTAGTTACTGCAGCTCTGCACATCACCCTTATTCTTAAAGATAGGTACCAAAACACTTTCTCCACTCCTCAGGCATCCTCTGACTTTCCAAAATTTAATTAAACAATCAGGTTAAAAATTCCATTGCCATTTCTCCTAAGCATCTCCATGCTTCCACTGGTATGTCATCTGGGCCATCAGCCTTTCCATTCTTCATCCTCTTCATAGCTGTCCTTACTTCCTCCTTGCTAATCTGCTTCATTTCCTGATTCACTATCCCCACATCATCCAACCTTCTCTCTCTCTCTCATTCTCTTCATTCATCAGCACTTCAAAGTACTCTTTCCATCTACTCAACACACTCTCCTCACTTGTGAGTACGTTTCCCTCACTGTCCTTTATCACCCTTACCTGCTGCATATCTTTCCCAGCTCTATTCCTCTGTCTAGCCAATTGGTGCAGGTCCTTTTCTCCCTCTTTAGTGTCCAATCTCTCATACAACTCTCTATATGCCTTATCCTTAGCCTTCGCCACCTCTCTCTTTGCCATGCACCTCATCTCCTTATACTCATGTCTACTTTCTTCATCTCTTTGACAACCCCACTTCTTCTTCGCCAGCCTCTTCCTCTGTATACTCTCCTGTACTTCCTCATTCTACCACCATGTCTCCTTGTCCTCCTTCCTCTGTCCAGATGTCACACCAAGCACCCTCCTAGCAGTCTCACTTACCAGCTCTGCTATAGTTACCCAGCTATTCGGTAACTCTTCATTGCCTCCCACTGCCTGTCTTAACTCTTCCCTGAACTCCACCTCACAATCACCCTTTTTTAACTTCCATCATTTAATCCTTGGCACTGCTTTCACACTCCTCCTCCACTTCTTGATCACCAACATCATCCTGCATACCACCATTCTATGCTGCTTAAAGTACAGTTTTGTACCTACCATAAATCATCGAAATGTAGATGTTCGAGTGTTCATCATCACACTTGGGTTATCCTGTCACAGTCGGCCGGATTTCCAAAGTCTTGGTCCGACGTTGGTTGCTGTTGCCTCATCCCTGACGTCAGAGCGCCGGGGTACATATATTGCAACCAACGCCATTTTCTTCAGTTTTTCTTGCCCCAGATGTCAGGTGCCCCCAAAAAGGTGATCCAAATTAGTACCAAAAGGTGTGAACACTGTACAAACACAACATCCCTTCAGCTATAGGCAAATACATCAGAAAGGCATAGCAAAGATTTAGCCAGTAGATCAGAGGGGTTGGAGGGAGGGTAACCTGGACTGCAGCAGGGTGAACACTCGAATATCTACATTTATGGTAGGTACAAAACTGCACTATGTTCATCGTGTTACCCTGCTGCAGTCATCACACTTGGGTTGAGTCCCAAAGCTAAGGTAGGGTGGAGGCATCATAGAGGATTAGTGGAGGCAATGAGGCCCTGCAGAACTTCAGTGGCGAAGCCTGCCCTGGACTTAGAATAAAGAGGTAAGTGATAGTGTTTGGTGAAGGTGTGTACAGAACTCCAAGTTGCAGTTTCTAAAATTTCCTTGGTAGGAACCCCCCTGAGAAAGGCTGTAGAGGTAGCTGTTGCCCTGGTAGAGTGGGATCTAATGGTAGGAGGAACAGGTTTCCCATGATGGGTATAGCAGAATCATATGCAATGGCCTATCCATTTAGAAATGGTTTGCTTGGATATGGCCCTCCCTTGAGAAGCTGTAGCATAGGAAACGAAGAGCTGGTCAGTCTTTCTGAAAGCCTTAGTTTTATCCAAGTAGTAACGAAGTTGCCTGTGAATGTCCAAGGAATGCAGGAGTCTCTCACCTTTGTTCTGTGGATTGGGGAAGAAAGTGGGTAGGTGGATGGTTTGACTTAAAGCTACACTGGAAACCACCTTAGGCATGAAGGAAGGATTAGTTCGTAGAGAAACTCTGTCTTGATGGAAAATGAGGAAAGGTTCCACTGCCATAAGTGCCTGTAATTCTGAGACTCTCCTAGCAGAAGGTATTGCCAGGAGCAAGGCAGTCTTCCAGGATAGGAACTGAAGGTCTGCAGAAAAAGCTGGTTCAAAGGGAGGTAGCGTTAGTTTTTCCAGAAAAAAGTTGAGGTCTCATGTTGGTGTAGGGGCTCTTCTAGGTGATCTAATGTTTTTTGCCCCTCTGAGGAACTGCCTTAGTAGAGGATTTGAAAATAAAGGTGGATTCATGTCGTAGTGAGCTGAAATAGCTGAAGCATGGATTTTAATAGAGGAGAAGGAAAATACTTTATGCAACATCTCGGCTAAATACTGCAGAATGTGAGGCATATGAGGCTGAGTTGTGTCTTGGCCTTTAGCTTGGTTCCAAGCACAAAACCTTTTCCATTTGTCCGAGTAAGCCTTCCTGGTGCTTGCTCTTCTGGCCTCTAGAATAACATCCAGTACTGCTTGTGAAAGAGGGGCTGGTGGGATGCTTAATTGATTTGCCATGCAGCCAGGTTTAAGGTTTTGATCTGGCTGTGTAGAATCTCCTTGTCTTGCTGCGTGAGTAAATGAGGAATTTGAGGCAATATCCATGGTGGGCTGTGAGCCATATTCTTCAATAGCGGGTACCAGTGCTGGCGTGGCCAGTCTGGGGCTATGAGAATCAGTCGAGGTTTCTCCTTTTTGACCTTCAAAAGAACCTTTGTGAGAAGAGGTAATGGAGGAAAGGCATATGCTGTCAGGTTTTTCCAACTGAAGGAGAGAGCGTCCACTTTCCAAGCTTGATGGTGGAATGTCCTTGTACAATCTTTTGTCAGCTGGTAGTTTTGAGGACTGGCAAACAGGTCTATATTTGGTAGACCCCATCTTTGAGTTATCATTGTAAATATTTGTGGGTCTAGCTTCCACTCGTGGGGATCTTTGATGTTTCTACTTAGGTCATCTGCCAATGTGTTTTTCTGTCCTGGCAGGAATTGAGCCTGTAACTGGACTTGGTAGGCCAGAGCTGTGTTCCATAAGATTATTGCTTGCCTGCAAAGAGGGTAGGAATGTGTGCCCCCTTGTTTATGTACCACATTACTGTGGTGTTGCCCGTCTTTATTGCAAGTTGTCCTGGCTGTAGTAGATCCTTGAAGGCTGTCAGAGCTTTCTGTACAGCTAGCATCTCTTTTTGGTTTATGTGCAGTTTTCTTTGTTCTGCAGTCCATAGGCCTTGAATGCATTGCCCTGCCATGTGTGCCCCCCAGGCATAGTCTGAAACATCTGTTGTGATAGTTTGCCTGGGTGGGGGCAAAATGAAAGGCTGACCCTTGTTGAGGTGACATGCCTGTGCCCACCATAGAAATTCCTGTTGAAGGCAGGGAATGAGAGATATCATTGTGTCCAAGCTGTGGCTGTGTTGAGACCATACGCTTTTTAGGTACCACTGTAATTTCCTCATATGCAGTTTTGTAAATGGTATTATCAGAATGCAAGATGCCATGAAGCCCAAAGCCTGCAGAATTTTTCTTGCAGTTAATTGGGTCTTTGTTGCCATTGTCTTGAAATATTGAGTCAGTTGTAATTGCTTGTCTGGTGTAAGATAAGCCTTCTGGGCCGTTGTGTCCAAGCTGGCACCCAGGAATGTCATTTTTTGTGAGGGTACTAGTTTTGACTTCTTTTCGTTTACTGTGTACCCCAGACAATTTAGTAGATGCTTCACAAAAAACAGATGTTGTAAGAGAATGTCTTTTCTTTCTGCTTGGATGAGGCAGTCATCCAGATATGGATATATTTGAATTCCTCTTTGTCTGCAGTATGCAATTACTGGTGCCAGGCATTTTGTGAATACTCTGGACGCAGTAGATAAGCCAAAGGGCAGTGCAGAGAATTGATAATGGGTTGAACCTGCAATGAAACGGAGGTATCTTCTGCAACTTTGTCTGATAGGGACATGCAAGTATGCCTCCTTGAGGTCCAGCGTTACCAGCCATGCTTCCTTGCCCAACATGGGAAGTAGCTGCTGTAGTGTTAGCATCTTGAATTTGGGAACTTGTAAGTAAGTGTTTAGAATTGAAAGGTCCAGAATTGGTCTCCAAGCATTTTCTTTTCTGGGTACTAGGAAGAGTCTTGAGTAAAATCCTTGGCCTTGCTCTTGAGTTGGTACCCTTTGAATGGCTCTCATGGCCATGAGAGCTGTAATTTGTTTTTGAGCCTCTGCCCTTTGATTTTGTGGCAGGTTTGGCATTCCTCTTTTTATTGGCAAGGTGTGAAAGTGGAATCTGTATCCTCGTAAATTTATGTCTAGGACCCATTTGTCCTTTGTGACCATGTGTCAGTTGTCTGCAAATAGTGCTAGTTTTCCCCCCAAGGGGGCTGACAAAAGAGCTTTGTTTGGCCAGCTGAGGTGCAAGTCATTGAGTTTGCCTTCGGGTGGGTTGAGACCTGTCTTCTCCTCCCTTCTGGGTTGGAGTGCCCCATTGGCGAGGCTTATACTGAGCTTGTGGTTGTCCTCTGCCCCTTGGGTGCCTGTATTTACCCCTCTGAGGCCTGTCAGTGGCTGGAAAGGACCAACTTTTTGTTGGCCAGTTTCTGCTGAAGCGAGGGGGTTGTACTTGTAGAAAATCTTTGACTGTCTGCATTGATTTCGCCTTATCTTCCATTTTCTTTAAAACCCCTTCTGCTTTAACACCAAAAAGAACATCCTGCTGTAAGGGAGCATCTAATAGTTTTGCTTTAACATGATCAGGCAGACTTTGTTCTTTTAACCAGGCATGCCTACGTATAACAGATCCAGTGACAGCTGTTCTGCAGGAGGCCTCTAAAGAATCAAACCCACATTGTAAGGTACGTTCGCCCACCTGCTCGGTGGCGTGCAACAAATCCTGTACTTCTTTCATTTCAGATTGTTGAGGTAAGGTGGTTATCTTTTGTTTTAACTGAGAGATCAGAAATTGCTGATACTTAAGCATATGAAATTGACAGTTTAGTGCTCTCATAGCTAAAGTGGCTGAGGTGTAAACCTTTTTCCCCCATCTGTCTAGTGCTCTTGAATCCCTTTCAGAAAGTACTGGATTTTTAGCCATGGAAGCCTTAGCCCCCTTGGGACCCTGGGAGATAGTCTCTGGGTCAGCTACTGGGCTTTTGTAAAGGAATTTGTGGGAATCAGGTACTCTGTAGTATCTGGCAGGCTTGGCCGGGGCAGGAGGTAAAGAGTCAGGGTTGAAACTGGATTCTAAGTAGACATCATCCACAATGTCCAAAACAGGAGGGATGGCTAGAGGTCTGTGTTGGGGGAGTAAAAGAAACTCTCTCAGCCTTTTCTTGGAATCAGAGTAATCCTGACCTTCCCAGTGAAAATGTTCCCTCATAGTGTGTAAAGTTTCCCCAAAAGAGTAATTTTCTGGAGGAGAAGCTGACGAAATAGATTCCTCAGCATCAGAATCTTCATAAGGAGAGAAGGAATAGTCTTGGTCCTCAGAGGAATCCAAAGAAATAGACAGTTGTTCAGAGGAAGCAGAATCTTCCTCTTGTCTAGGCCTTTTGTCAGGAGGAGGCTGTGAACCCCTGATAAGAGAAATCAAATCTTCAGCCATTTTGAGCATCTGTTTCTAAGGCATAGGGCCTTGAACAGGAGACTGAAGTGAAGCCTTTTTCGATTTAGAAGGAGTCTTCGACTTGGAAAACGTTTTGACTGTAAGAGTCGTCGGTCTGAAAATGCCTTCAGAAACCGATGGCATTTCAGAAGTACCGACGTCCTCGGAAGATAAATCATCGGAAGGGCCTGAAGTAAAAGGCTGCGTCGGCCTAGTACATTCCATCAAAATATCTGTAGCGGTCTCGGGTTCTACCGAGTCAGAGGCTGCGTCGGAGCCTCACTGATAACAGGAGAACCGGAGACCGGATCAACCGAGGCCTCGGGCTTAGGCCTGGGCTGTCGGTCCTTGTCCCTGTGCTTTTTGTGCACGCCAGTAGTCGGTAGCTCCGACGGCATGTTATAGTTAAATTTTCTACCAAAAAAGTGTCGTGTGAAATCAAATCGTCTTTTAATAGTACGTTTATTAAATCTAGCACAAAAACGACAAGAAGTGACGTCATGATCAGGGTCTAGGCAAGGTATGCAATAAGAATGAAAATCCTTATGAGGTATTTGCTTCCCACAAGAAATACAATTGTTAACTTTTTCTGACATCGGTCTGAGGCAAGAAAAGTTTCCCCAACGGGGTACTTAGCTTTACAGAAGACTTCGGTCTGAAATTCGAATTAGAAAATCTCAGGAGTCGGCCGACCGGCACTTGCGAACTGCTTCTGCTTCGGGCACCGCGCGGCAAGAAAGACTGGAGAAAATGGCATCAGTTACAATATATGTACCCCTGGTGCTCTGATGTCAGGGATGAGGCGACAGCAACCGACGTCGGACCAAGACTTTGGACATCCGGCCGACTGCGGGACCGCCTGACGACAGGATAACCCAAGTGTGATGACTGCAGCAGGGTAACACGATGAACATCTATACTTTCCCCAGTCACCACTTTACAGTCTCCAATCTCCTTCAGACTGGCCCTCCTACATAGGATATAATCCACTTGTGTGCATCTTCCTCCACTCTTGTACGTCACCCTATGCTCCTCCCTCTTCTTAAAATACGTATTCACCACAGCCATGTCCATCCTTTTCACAAAATCCACAATCATCTGACCTTTTGCATTCCTCTCCTTAACACCATACCTACCCATCACTTCCTCATCCCCTCTGTTCACTTCACCAACATGCCCATTGAAGTCCGCTCCAATCACTAGTCTCTCACACTTGGGTACACTCACCACCACTTCATCCAACTCACTCCAAAATTTTTCTTTTTCATCCATCGCACACCCAACTTGTGGAGCATATGCACTAACAACATTCATCATTACACCATCAATTTCAAGCTTCATAAACATCACTCTATCAGACACTCTCTTCACCTCCAAAACACTATTGGCATACTGTTCCATTAGGATAACCCCTACCCCATTTCTTCAGCCATCCACACCATGATAGAACAATTTGAATCTGCCTCCTATACACTTGGCCTTACTTCCCTTCCATCTGGTCTCTTGCACGCACAATATATCAACCTTCCTTCTCTCCATCATATCAGCTAGCTCTCTCCCTATACCAGTCATACTGCCAACATTCAAAGTTCCTACCCTCAGTACTACACTCCTAACCTTCCTCCTCTCTTCCTGCCTTCGGGCATGCTTTCCCCCTCCTCTTCTTCTTTGGGCATGCCATCCCCCTCCTCTTCTTCTTCGGCCAACAGTAGCCCAATTTCCGCCAGCACCCTGTTGGCTAACAGTACTGGTGGCGTTCGTTGCTAACCCGGGCCTCGACCGATCCGGTATGTAATTATGAAAAGTTCTCCGCATCAGTAATTTTTGGCAGAGGTTTTACGCTGGATGCCCTTCCTGACGTAACCCTCCCCATTTATCCGGGCTTGGGACCGGCACAAAGAAATGCACTGGCTTGTGTATCCCCAGTGGGATGTCGTTTTAGACATCAAGATGTTTGTAAGGAATCTTATGCTGAAATTAATAAATAAAAATACTGAACTGGGAATGTTTACATATGTACTTGAAAATAATCCTATAGTAAATGTATTTGAGAAGCTCTGCTTAGATGATTTGTATGAAATATATACATCCAACAATGTCAATGCCAATGGCAACAAAGGCTTTAATTTAAGTAAAGGAGAGTTTTCAGCTTTAAAAAGTATTCAGATAATACAGCAATTGTGGTGAGGCCTGCAGATAAGGGCGGCCCCATAGTTATATTAGACAATGATTGGTATAATAGAGCAATGCTACATATGTTAGCAGATAACTCTTTTTACACACGGATCAATCGTATTAAAGTTGATTGCATGATTAGGAATGTTAGCCAGGTTATTAATCTGCTATTTATAGCTAAGTTGACAGATAGAACTTTAGCAGTCTACTTATTAGTATCACACCCAGTAATTCCTATTATACAAGGATTGCCCAAATTGCACAAAGATAGGCTAAATCCTCCATTGTGCCCTATTGTTTCTGGTTGCAACTGGTGTACAGAGCCAGCTTCAATATAGAGATGTTCTTTAGACCTATTTTAAATGAAATTGGACATATCCTTAAGGACACACAGCACTTTCTGAAGGATTTGTATAACTTTGTTGAAATTTATAGTAAACCTGTGAAGAATTTACTCTTCATTACTTTAGATGTAGTTTCCTTCTTCACGGTAATACCCATCGAAAAGGGTATAGCAAGTATTACACGTTTTTTGGGTTTATACACTGATATTAGCTAGGAGAGGACTACATTTATTTGTACATTACTTAATTATGTCTTAGAGAACAATGTTTTCTTGTTTGGTGAGCACATTTTTTGGCAGAGTAATGGTGTAGCTATGGGCATTTTGTGTGCCACTAGCTACGCCAATGCAGTGATGGCTATATGGGAAAATGATTACTTATATATAATAAGCATATTATATTTTACAGATTTCTTGACGATCTTTTTGTTTTATGGGATGGAACGGAAGAATAATGTTTAGAATTTTTACAGTACATTAATAGCAGCACTGATGCAAAATTTACCTCTACTGTTTCCATAAAAAGCATAAGCATTTTCGACGTGTGTGTTGGTTTGGATGAAAACAGCATTGTTTACACTAAATTAAATAGGAAACCATGTCATGTTAATCATCTTTTGTCCAATAGTAGCATGCACCCGCCATATATTTTTACTAATGATATAAGTAACAAGGTTTTTAGAGCTTCCAGACTCAACGTTACAGATTTGTATTTTGAGTTGTAGTAGTACAAAAAGCGTTGGAAGACAGGGGTTATGAGAAAGCGGTTATATGTATGAATATTCATGAAATATCTGCTTTAAGGAACAGTAAAGCGAAACCTTATTTTTCTAGATCTAGTAATGTTCCTGGACGAACATGAAATACTGTCAGTCATGAAAAGTTCCTCTTTATTATTCAAGCAATGTTTCTACCTATACAGACAGAGGTAGGAATCACTGGGCTATTCTAAGAGCAGATAAAGATATTTGTGAGCTAGAGGACCCTAAACCTAGATTGATGCCAGGAATATGAAGTAATTACAAAGAGAATTATGGTACCCAAAAAATAACTATAAGGAGTCTATGGTCACTGGAACTTTTCCACGTGGCAAGTGTTCTTTTTGTAATTACATAGATAGTGCTGCAAATTTTATACATCCAGATCAGAATAAAACATACCATTTCCGTGTATATGCCACTTGCGAAAGCAAACACATTATTTGGTATGTTGCCAGAAATGTCGAAAGTTCTTTGTGGGAAAAACAGATATTGCTTAGACAGAGAATTAGGGAGCATATCTATTGCATTCAATAAGGCAAGTGCCCTAGCCAAACATGTTTTATCTGCAGGGATAGACCATACATTTAAATTCATGGTTATTGGTAGTCTTTGAAAATAATCAGGCAGTTCCACATTAAACACAAGTAGCTCTATGTTTGGCGATTTTTGATTGGCCTGTATGCTGGTTTATGAGCCAATGAAATAAATCGCACAGTGGACCTCTTCTGTTCAATGCGGAATATCAGGCAGCTCCGCATTAAAGAGAAGTAGCTTCATTTTGCGATTTTTGATTGGCTTGTATGCATATGGGACAATCAAAAAAAAAATCAAAGCAGAGTCTGTTTCTCCGGGATTTTAACCGGCAGTGCAGGACTCGGGAATGGGCTGCTGATACCGGGACAGTCCTACTCAGATAGGGACATCTGGCAACCCTGATGCTGACTCACTTTTTGTTGGATAAACTTTTTTTCCACTTTAGTCTGTTTTGCATCAAAAAGTGATATTGAACCTCCAAGGAAAAAAAATACACTGTGAAGACAGCTGGATATAGCAGTTTGAATCTCACGCCTGCCTTATATTACCCAATTGCTGGGATAAATGTACTACTCTTCCTAGTGTACAGTCAGCAGTGAATAATCATTTTCTACAAATACTCTACTGCCTCCAGTTTTTAACATTTTGCCCTCTACCACAATTTTGTCAGGATCAACTCTTTCTGCTGGTATAATGCCATCTTTACTAAAACAGGTCTTGGCTACTTTCTCATGGCCAGGTTTGGGGCATCATGCACTTGATGTGCTCTTTCAGTTAACAAATTCTGCTGTGGAACACCAGTCCAGTTGCTTATTTGTGCTGTAATAAAACAAATGTACTGTTTCTTCTAGTTTATCTGATATAGCAGAAAATCTCATGTTTTCTCTGCATACTCTTATCTTCTAATTGTACTATTTTTAAGCAGTTCTTCTTGAGAAACTTCATATTCAGTCAACCTTTTTCTTCACGTCCCCCTTTGATTTTTACAGTTTTATCAGTTCATCTGAATGGCTAGTTAAAGCTTCTATTTCTTCCAGCCTTTTGTTGTTTGAATTTAAATATTCATTCAATGTTTCATCTATTTTTAATAACCTCTGTGTACATCTGATTTCATTTTTCCTCTAAATTACTGGAAGCTATCTCTTGAATCAGAGCTGAAGCTTGAACTGCTTTTTGCTGAACAGCTGCAGAATCCTTCTCAAACAGTGTTTTCTCCTCACCTTTTTTCTGGTTGATTTTTCTATTAGGTTTTCCAAATTTCTTCATCCTGGCTTCAGGCAGTGACTTTGCTAGGAAGTAACTGAATTTTACCAAAATCATTTTCAATGATGCTCCTTTTTCTCCGTTTCCGTTTTCACACTGGGAGAGTTGAAGTTGTGCTGCTGGTTAGTGTGCAGCCACCTTGGAAGTCTGTACCAAGCTGCTGTTGAGTTTGTCACAGACCATTGTTTGTGAATGATATGAAACACTTGTTACCAGCACATCTGCTTACAACATATTTGTTTACAGGGCAGAGTTCAGCAGTCAGTGCATTATTAAACAAAGTGAAAAGAAAGACATCTCAAACTGACTTATCGGGGGGTATGCCTCATCTAATGAACTGGCAGTAGGATTCTTGCTAAATGAAGCACATTTTGGATCTGTACTGCAATTATATACCAAACCCTTTTAATTTTGAAAAAGTATAAACTATACAATAACAGAAACGCTTGGTCTGCTGTATCTCTTCAACTCTCCAGTCCTTGAAACGTATCACCTGCTTTACCACAGCATGCTACTACTTCCTTCAGTAAATAAAGGATCTCTCCAACAATATTTGAAGAATCAACACTTTTGTGCAAACACACAATATGCACTCAAACTGATATTTTGTAGGCAGACAAGCCCCCTTACACCTTCTATGTGGAGGGCTCCACTCCCTATCCTCCTTTTGTATTATTAATCTCACTCAGAGGTCAGTGCATCTCCAAAAGAACTGCAAGTTATAACAAAATTAAAACAACACTTGCTCTTTTTGTGGAATATTAAATCTTGGATAAAGAATAACAACTACATTAAGTGAATATCCATCTCTACAGTTTGTAGTAACAATCAACACAAGCAATAAATATGATCGAGCAAGGAACTTGAGCATATTAAAATGAAAAATATCACTTCAACATGATGAGGAACCACAAATCCCAGACTAGTGAGTTCACCAATGTATGCTGACCTGTAAAAAGAAGTTATGTACGTACCATAATGTAATGTTCCATCTGTGTTGCCCATTTTCATTCTTCCTCAACTGACAGGTTCAGATCCAATCCTCAGATCCTATTAGGCCATTGCTAAAGTTTCTGGCAACCAAAAAACTCTCAAGCTTCTCCCTTACCCATAATGCACCCACTAAGTTACCTCCAATCTTGTCTGCTGATTTTTACCAGAAAGGAAACATTTATGATGCATAAAGAAGGAGGAATAAAACTGCACGTACTGAATACAGAAAACCTACATTTGGAACTCAATATATGGCAGTGATGTTCCATTAAGACAGAATAGTTGTGTAAATTTTTACTATGACCACAGATGTCCTTCTCTTCTTTGTTGCAGTATTCTTTACATATGGGTTGCATTCTGCCCAACCGACCTGACGTCTGACCTCTATACAAGAGCTTACAGCCACTGGCTGTATGTGGGATATCTCACGTAGGCACAAGAAAGCCCCATTAGGAACCCCCCCGGGGAGTCTAGTTGGATCATCCTATGAAAGAGCAAGCTGAAGGGGGAAGCCGGAAGGGACAGAATACTGCAACATAGAAGAGAAGGACATCTGTGGTTATGGTAAGAATTTACACAACTATTCTATGTCCTTCTATTCAATGTTGTAGTATTCTTTACATATGGGAGAGTGGGGAGGAGGCTAGAGAAGGGGGAACTAAGAAGAAGCATTTTCCAAGAATCCATGCAGAATTGCCCTAGCAAATCCTGCTCTAAATCTGGAAAGAGTGTCCAATTTGTAATGTTTTGTGAAGGTGTGAACAGATGACCAGATGGTTGCTTCCAACATGGAATGGGCATCTAGGCCCTTGAAGAAGGTCCCTAAGGATGCAACTGGCCTAGTGGAATGTGCATTGACAGATGCTGATAAGGACTTTCCATGTAACTCATAGCAAAACACAATAGCTTTAGAAATCCATGTGATATAGTTTGTTTGGACACAGGCAAGTCCAGATGACACAGAAAGTTGGTCAGACTTCCATACAGACTTTGTTTTGTCACGGTAAAACCTGAGTTGTTTATGCGCGCCTAAGGTATGTAAAGTCCTCTCACTAGACGGTTGAGGTGAAGGGAAGAAGGTAGGCAACTGGATGGATTGATTAAGTGACAATTTGTTCACCACTTTTGGCATGGAGGAAGGGTTAGTTCTCAAGGATACCCTGTCCTTGTGGAAGACCAGGAAAGGAGGCAAAGCCATTAATGCCTGAATTTCAGAAACCTTTCTGGAAGAGGTTAAGGCTACCAGAAGAACTGTTTTCTATGTGCAAAACTTTAGGGAAGCAGAAGCTGCTGGTTCAAAAGGGGCCTGGGTAAGCTTCTCCAGTAGATAATTGAGATCCCAGGAAGGAGGAACTGGTTTCCTGGGAGGTGGGGGGATCTCAAGTGTAGGACACTCTTTAGAAAAAGCTTAACTTCTAGCCTGGAAGCTAGAGGATGGGTCAAAGGCAAGCAGGCAAACAAGGCAAAACAGCAGACCTTAACTGAGGAGTAAGAAAGGCCACTGTTGAGTAACTCACACAGGTAGGAAAGTATCAGTGGAATGTCTGCACCAAAGGGATCCACTTTCCTTTTTTGGTACTAAATGGAAAATCTTCTCTACTTGGAAATATAAGATTTTTGAGTAGTGGATTTCCTGGCCTCCTGCAAAACCCTTAAGCACATCCTTAGAAAATAGGTGCCTGAAAGGGATCAAAAGTTGATCACTCACAGGGTCAGCTGTAAAGTTAGCAAATGTGGGTGGATCAATGATCCCTTGTCCTGAGTGAGAAGGTCCAGCCAGTGAGGTAACTTGTAGTAATGGCCCTTTGCTAACTGCTGAAGAAGAGGAAACCAGTGCTGTCTTAGCCAAAAGGCAGTCAGTAAGAAGATTTTTGGTTTGTCCTGTAGAATTTTCAACAGGATTTTCTGAATTAAGCAGAAAGGGGGGAATGCATAGATGAACCTCGTCTTCCATGAGAATGAGAGAGCATCCAGCTTCCACACTTGAGGATGAGGGACCCTGGCACAGAAGCGAGGAAGCTGTCTGTTCATAGGGGAAGGAAACAGGTCCAGTTCTGGAGTACCCTACTAGTGAACTAGGTCCAGGAACACATCCCTGTGGAGCATCCACTTGTGAGATTGTGTCAAGGACCTGCTTAATGTGTCTGCCACCGAGTTCTGAGCTGAGGGAAGGTACACAACATGCAGACTTATCTTGTATAAGGCAGCCAGTTCCCAAGCCTTGATGGCCAAATGACATAGGAGATAAGATTTTGTGTCCCCCTGCTTGTTTATATACCAAAGGACTGTGGTAATGTCTGTGAGGATCTGTAGTGGTCTTCATAGAAAGTGAGTGTGAAAGGCCTGTAAAGCTAAAAGTAAAGCGCTCATTTCCCTGATGTTGATATCTTCCTTCCTTTGAGAATGGGACCAAAGGCCCTGAACTTTCATGGAAGCAAAGGTTGCTCCCCACTCCAAGTCAGAAGTGTCTGTGAAGAGTTGCTGAGCTGGTTGAGGAACCTGTAGAGGAAGGCCAAGGTTCTGATTGAGTTGCTGCATCCACCAACCTAACTCTGCTTTCAAGCAGGGAAAAAGGGGAATCATGACATCTAAAGGATGAGAATGTTGGGACCAAATTGCGAGAAACCAGTGGAACTTTCTTGTGTGTAGCTTTGCAAAGGGCAGCATGGGAGTAGTGGAGGCCATAAACCCCAGCAGTCTCAGAAACTCCCTGGCCGTGATGGAAGGAAGAGGCAGAAGAGCCTCCATGAAAATCCAGAGGTAGGTTGCTTTCTCCACAAGGAGAAAAACCATCATCAAATCTGTGGGAAAACTGCACCCCAGGAATATAAGATCCTGACTTGGTGTGAGACAGGACTTTTTGAGAATAAGCATGAAACCCAGTGCCTGCAGAAAGGGAATGGCTAAGCTTGAATATTGATTTAAGGTGTCTGGGCTGCTGGACAAAAAATGCAGATTGTCTAAATATGGGTAAACTTGAATTCCTATCAACCTTAAGTATGCAATGGCTGGGGCTTGGCACTTTGTGAATACCCTTGGAGCAATGGCAAGGCAGTAAATTAAAAGTGCAAAGAACCCACAGAGAAGCAAAAGTTTTCTGAAGAGGGTGTGTACAGGGATATGCAGGTATGCATACTTGAGATCCACAGAACCTAGGAAAGCTTGAGTGGGGACAAGGGGCAGAAGAGTAGGTAGGGGTAGAATTCTGAAGGAAGGCACCACCAGGAAGATGTTTAATAGGGAAAGATCTAAAACAGGCCTCCAAAGGCCATCTTTCTTTGGAACTAGAAACATCCTGGAGTAAAACTCCCTTCCCTGCTGGTCTTGCAGTACAGACTGAATGGTGCCTTGGTTGGAAAGTTGATCCAGAATCAAGGGAAACCAATGCAGTTGACTAGAGGGATCCTGAGGAATTCTCTAGAAGGGTGGGAGGATCTTCCAAGTCATAAAGTATTTGTTTTGGATGACTGACATCACCCAGGAGTCCTGGGTGATCTCCATCCAAGCTGGTAGGGAGAGGGGGAAGCAAAGGGACAGAGTGGTATGATTTGAAAGAGGGTGCAAGGCGTCACAGAGAACTTTTGCCTTGGCTGAAAGGGCTGCTGAGGAGGGGCCACAACAGCAACTGTAGGAGTGACAGTCTTAGCCTGTGGGTGCCTCCTGAAAAGCTTGTGGAGTGTAGTTCCAGAATGAACAGGATTGGAGGAATGAGCAGGTTTCCAAACAAAGGAAGTCTTGGCCTTGAAATTTCTACAAAATTTTGGAACTAGTGAAACCAGAGGGTGTATCAAATCCTGGAGTTTTTTACCTTTTTCCTGCAGTGACTTAATTCATTACATCCGAGTGATGCCACCAGATGCATCTGCAGTTAACTGCTGGTGCCTCTAGGTGTCAAATATTGCATGTTAATATTTGCATTAATAATTCCAAAACCATGCCATGTACAAGGTTTTAAAACATTTCATCTTAAAGTTCACACAATAGCAAATGCAACTGCATTAATATTTGGCCTCTGTCTAGTGCAGGTAAATAGATATTAACTGTTTTTATGATATTAATTTATATAGATATAATGTTCACATTTTTCTAAATATCTCAACAACCAAGTAGCATAGACATAACTCCTTAGCCTCATATGAAAGTTCTCAGCTAGATGAATAAAATGCTACTGACAGTATGTGTGTAACTTAAGTGGTTGCTGAGATTTTGGAAGTTGTTTACAAAATATTACAAATGTAACAGTAACTGTGTTTACTGGAACATATAAAATTCAGTTTAAGACTTAAACCTAAAGAATGCTGCTTCTTCTTCTTTCGGCTTTTTCCCGGTTAGGGGTCGCCACAGCAGATCACCTGTTCACTCATGATTGGCAGTGGAGTTTTATGGTGTCGAGTTGCCAGCCCGGCGCCCAACCTTCCACAGAAGGCACACACATGGACACACCTAGGGCCAATTTAGTGTGTCCAATCCACCTACAGGATGTCTTTGGCGTGTGGGAGGAAACTGGAGCACCCGGAGGAAACCCAAGCAACCACAGGGAGGCCATGCAGACTCCACACAGAAGGCACCCCAGCCGAGAATCGAACCGCTGAACCTCTTGCTGTGAGGTGGCAACGCTAACCACTGCACCACCACGGCCGCCCTAAAACCTAAAGAATGCTACCACTACAAAATAGTTTGTGCTGAAGAATTTGCCATTAATACTTCTTTAATAATCCCTATGGTTCCAGATATATGAACATCTGTTTAAAATGCGAGGACATAATTTGATTCTGTCAAAAAGCTTAGGCTCCGCCCACTGGAAGTTACAGTGCAAACTTCCTCAACTCCATTGGAGTGAATGAGTTAAACAATTCTGCAGCTGCTTTTCCAAACAGTGAGGAATTGTCAAGAGGGGCATAAAGCAATTTTGCCTTGATATAATCAGGAAGTTCCTGGAGACACAAGAAGCCTCCACTGTATCATAACTGCACTTGGCAGAGTGTCTAGCTACCTGAGAGGAGGATGACAAGGAGAGCAAGGGCCTGAGATTTAGCCTGTGAATCTGGCAATGAGGAAAGAGTCTGGGTGGCCTGAGTAAGCAAGGCTACAGCATACCTGTAACATGTGTGTCTGATAATTAATTACCCTGATAGCCAAGATAGAAGAGTATATACAGTCTTCCCCAAACTTTCCAAAATGTTACTTTCCTTATCAGAGGGGAGTAACTTGGTAGAAGGTGATAACTGTGAGAACTTATCTGAGGTAATGGAAACCACAGCAGGATCAGCTGCAGAAATTTGCAATCCTCAGAGAACTTAAACGGTCAGATCTCTTTGGGGCAGGGGCTTGCGAGTCAGGGGTCTTATATACAGTCTTGGAAACATCTAAAAAGGCTGGCAGAACTGGTGGGACTGCTGAAGGTACAGGGGCCTCCACCTGTAGAAGCTCATAATACATCTCTTCTATTCTTCAGAGAGTTGAGAAAAAATCCCACTTGAAAAACTCCCTCATTTTATTAATAATTTCCCCAAGAAAAGTTCTTCCATGTGAGAATCCTCCACCCATTAGACTCCTCTGGGGAAGCATATTCCAGAGGAGAGGGAATTTGAGTGGAGTAAGCTAAAGAGTCTTCATCAGATGAAGACTCCTCAGAATCTGTCTCATGAATTTGAAGTTCTACAGACTATACTGAAATATGGCCTTAGACCCTGAATGACTATACTGCAGAAGAAGCAAAGGCTGGTTCTGCTGTGGGTGAAGGTGAAGCCACAGGCCTCAAAGCCATCATGGCCTTAATAAGGCCCTGTGAAAAAAAATTCCCAATCTGATGTAGGAGTAGAAGGAACAGGAACATGCTTAGCTTTTTGTTCTTCTTCTCAGGCTTTTCCTGTTGAGGAGAAAAAGCAGACGTAGGCCTAACCTCCAGTAATTCTTTGGATAAGGAAGCTAGAGCAGTTCCTGAGTCTTCTGCAATCACTAGCCACGGTTCCCCAAAGTTGTCCGAATCAGACATCTGCATCGCCTCGGATGTGCTAGGATCCGCACAACTGATGGCTTTCATCTTAGTACCCGCCGTGGGAGTGGACCCTACCTAATATCGTACCACCGGGTTTCCATCAACCTCAAGGGGTACGTCAGAGGAAGCAGGTGCAGCTAAAGATGATCTGGGCCTAGCCTTGCTGACCTTCCTCTTTACAGATAGCTCAGAAGTACTTGTGAAACCTTCCATAGTGTCCCAAGCCAGGCATTTAAGTCTTTGGTTTTCTAAGTATAAATTCAAAGCTGACAGACAACTGCGCAAAGTTTTGGGAATGAAGACCTGACAAACACAGCAGGACTGGTAGTCGTGAGTAGGCCCTAAGCAAAATGAGCACAGCTCATGACTATCTTTATACTTCCACACCTACACTTGCCCTTCTTGGATGACATTAACAAAACAAAAGGTAGTAGCAATACATTAAATCCTCTATGGGGTACTTACCTGAAGCTGTTAGATGAACCAACGGCAGACAATGTACGGGTCAACCTTTCCGAATGGTGGCGAAAAAGTTCTGAAGATGGTACGTGCAGACATCCCTTTTGTGGCGGTCATTGTCTGTGCCTACATGCGATGTCCCACATACAGGTAGTGGCTCTAAGCTCTTGTATACAGGCCAAATGTTGGGTCATTTGGGTGGAATACAACCCATATGTAAAGAATGCTGCAACACTGAATAGAAGGACATCTCATTCTTCCAGAAGTTTGTAAATAGACAGGATGGGGGTTGGTGGGTGGGAAGCTGAGGAAGAATGAAAATGGGCAATACAGATGGAACATTATGCTTAGTACATAACTTCTTTATCAGATGTTGTCAATTTTCATTCTATCAACAGATGGGACAGAATCCCCAGCTACCTAAAATCCTGGTTGGACTCTAAGGAAGGCTATTCCTGAGCACAGCTGAACCAAATGATGCCGTACCTCTGGAGACCAGATCCCATTTGTAATGGGTAACAAAAGCATGGACAGTAGCCCAAGCTGCCGCTGCACATATGTTGCCCATGGATACTCTGGAATGGAAAACTGAAGAAGTTGCCATGGATTTAGTTGAATGAAAGTTGTGGTAAGGTAATACTCAATTTTTTATAAATAAATGAGATACAACCAGTTAGCCATGTGGCTAAAGTTACTTTGACAACTGGTTTACCCAATTTCAAGTCTGCAAAGAAAAAAAAAACAACTGGTCTGTTTTTCTTATGCCTTTTGTTCTAGCCTGATAAAAACATAATTTTCTGTGAACAGCCAATAAATGTAAAGTACAGTTGTGTACACTTACCATAAATGTAGATGTTCGAGTGTATTCACTGTTGCAGTCATTACATTAGGGTAATCTGCTGACATGTTGCCCTCAGTCAGCCTGATTAACAAAGTCTTGGGTCCTGCGTCGGTTGCTGTCCCTTCTTCCATGACGTCAGGTCGTCAGGGAGTATAAAACATGCAGCCGACGCCATTACATCAGTTTTTCTTGCCCCAGATATCAAGTGCCCCCCAAATGGGGAGCAATATATATATATATATATATATATATATATATATATATATATATATATATATATATATATATATATATATATATATATATGCACAAAAGTAAAAAACACAAAACAAATAGCTCTAAACAAAAGCAAATACACCAAAAAGGCTTTTAAAGATAGTAACAGAAATGAGAGGTATAGCTAGAGAAGCACAGGAGCTGGAGGGAGAGTAATCAGGACTGCAACAGTGAATACACTCGAGCATCTACATTTATGGTAAGTGTACACAACTGTACTATGTTCTTCATGTTTCACTGCTGCAGTCATTACATTTGGGTAGAATCCCAAAGCTATGGTTGGGAGGATGGATTTATACAGCATTAGGAGCAGCTATAAGGCCCTGCAGGACAGTAGTGGCAAAGCCTGCTCTGGATTTAGAGAAGATAGGTAAATGGTAATGTTTGGTGAACATATGAACTGAGCTCCAGGTGTCAGCTTCTAGAATGTCTCTGGTAGGAACCCCTCTGAGAAAGGCTGCAGAAGTAGATGCAGTCCTGGTGGAATGAGATCTGATCCCCTTGGGGACAGTTTTACCATGGTGCATATAGCAGAAACGAATACAATGGCTTATCCATTTGGAAATAGTCTGCTTTGAAAGAAGCCTTTCCCTCTGCCCCTGCAGCAAATGCCACCAGTAATTGTTCAGATTTTCTTAAAGATTTTGTCCTGTTTATGTAGAATCTTGGTTGTCTGTGTACATCCAATGAATGCAGAATCCGCTCACCCTTGTTCTGTGGATTTGGGAAGAAAGTTGGCAGATGAATGGTCTGATTAAGGGACACACTAGAGACCACTTTATGCATAAATGATGGATTGGTCCTGAGAGCCACCCTGTCAGGGTAAAAAAATAATTAAAGGCTCCACTGCCATAAGAGCCTGTAGTTCTGAAATCCTTCTAGTGAAATGACTGCTAAGAGAAAAGCTGTTTTCCAAGAGAGAAATTTTAGGTCCACAGTAGCAGCTGGCTCAAAAGGAGGTAGAATGAGTTTTTCCAAAACAAAATTGAGGTCCCATGCAAGAGCTGGTGCTCTCCTGGGAAGCCTTACATTTTTGGCCCCTCTGAGGTACTGCTTTAGCAGAGGATGAGAAAAGAGGGGAGGCTCTGTGTTGTAATGAGCTGAAATGGCAGAGGCATGGATTTCTATGGAAGAAAAAGATAGGCTCGTGTGAAGCATCTCAGTTAAGTATTGCAGAATCTGTGGAATATTGGGCATTGCTGTGCTTATTCCTTGTGCTTGGTTCCAGGCACAGAATCTTTTCCATTTGTCAGCATAAGACTTTCTAGTACTAGGCCTTCTAGCCTCTAAAATGACATCCACCATGGGTTTGCTGAGAGATATAACTGGTGAAACTAGTTGATTAGCCATGCTATAAGATTCAAAGTTTGAAGTTGAGTGTGCAGAATTTGATAGTTCTGCTGAGACAGGAGGTGAGGTGTCTGAGGGAGGTACCACGGAGGAAGGTGCAACATATTGTGCAGGAGCGGATACCAGTGTTGGCGAGGCCAGTCTGGAGCAATCAGAATCATTTCTGGTTTTTCCTGTCTGACTTTTAGTAAGACCTTGGAGAGCAGAGGCAGAGGGGGAAAGGCATAGACTGATAGGTTTTTCCAGCTGAAGGATAGAGCATCCACTTTCCAAGCTTTTTTGTGATGAATTCTTGTGCAGAATTTGTCCAACTGATAGCTTTGGGGTGAGGCAAAAAGATTTATGTCTGGGCTCCCCCATTTGCATGTCAACATGCTGAAGATTTGTGTATCCAGTTTCCATTCATGTGGGTCCATAAGATTTCTGCTTAGATTGTCTGCCAGAATACTTTGCTTTCCTGGCAGGAATTGAGCTTGTAGATGTATTTAATAAGTCAAGGCCGTGTTCGACAATGCCATGGCTAGTCTGCAAAGGGGGTGGGAAAGTGTACCCCCCTGCTTGTTTATGTACCACATGGCTGTGGTGGTGTCTGTCTTTATCAGTAGTTGACCTGGATGATGATAGTCCTTGAAGGCTGTCAGAGCATTCTGTACAGCTAGCATCTCTTTCTGACTGATATGTAGGTGCATTTGATTTGGGCTCCACTGGCTCTGAATGCATCTCCCTGCCAAATGTGCCTCCCAAGCATAGTCTGATGCCTCTGTAGTCAAGGTTTGGGTGGCAGGGGGTGGGATGAATGACAGTCCCTTGTTTTGGTGGCAGGCCTCTGCCCACCATAGCAACTCTAGTTGCAGGCAAGGAATGGTAGGAATCATTGTTTCCAGGCTGTGACAATGTTGACTCCATAAGCTTTTTAAGTATCATTGAAGTTTCCTCATATGCAGTCTTGCATATGGAATTAGAAGAATGTAGGAGGCCATGAACCCCAAGGCCTGCAGAATTTGTCTTGCAGACAGCTGGGTTTTTGGGCCACCTGCTTGAAGTAAGTCATCAACTGAATTTGTTTTTCTGGTGTAAAGTCATCTGGGCAGTTGTATTCAAGCTTGCACCCAGGAATGTAATTATTTGAGAGGGCACCAGTTGTGATTTTTTTTCGTTTATGGTGTACCCTAGACAAGTTAGAAGCCTTTTTACAAACGCCATATGTTTTAGAAGAGTGTCCTTGCTTTCTGCCTGAATTAGACAATTGTCCAGGTATGGATAAATTTGAATATTTCTTTGCCTGCAAAATGCAATTACTGGTGCCAGGCACTTTGTGAAGACCCTGGGCGCAGTAGATAAGCCAAAGGGCAGTGCAGTGAACTGGTAATGCAAATAGCCTGCTTTGAAGGGAGGTATCTTCTGCAAGATTCCCTGACTGGGATATGCAGGTAAGCCTCTTTTAAGTCTAGAGTTACCAACCAGGCATCCTTGCCTAGCATAGGTAGTAACTGTTGTAGAGTCAGCATTTTGAATTTTGGAATGTCCAGATATGTATTTAGAATGGATAAGTCTAGAATTGGTCACCATGATTTGTCTTTTCTTGGTACCAGGAAAAGTCTTGAATAAAACCCTTGTCCCGTTTCCTTTTCTGGTACTGGTTGAATAGCCCCCATATTCATGAGGGACATAACTTGTTTCTGGCCCTCTACCCACTGATTTGGAGGCAGGTTTGGTCATTCGTTTGGGACTGGCAACGTGTGGAAATGAAATCTGTATCCTTGGGGTACTATATTTAAAACCCATTTGTCCTGGGTAATCAGTTGCCAGTTTTGTGCATGAAGTGCCAGTTTTCCCCCCAAAGGGGCGGCCAAAAGATAAGTAATTGGAGATTGCAGTGGAAAGTCATTGAGACTGTTTATCATAGGGAGGTGCCTTGTTGCTTCCAGATTTGGAGGTTAAGACACCCCATTGCTTTGTTTTGTGACTGAGACCTGGAGCCTTAGGAATGTCTTGGTTTGATCTGAGTGGCTCTAGTGAGAACTGGAAAGGACCAGTTCTTAGTATACTAGAGCCTACTAAACCTGGGTGGCTGCACTTGTAGGAAATCTTTCACAGTTTGCATAGATTTAGCTTTATCGTCCATCTTTTTCAAAACTTCTTCAGCTTTATTACCAAATAGACTGTCCTGTTGTAAAGGAGCATCCAACAATTTTGCTTTAACATGGTCAGGCAGACTTTGCTCCTTGAGCCAAGCATGCCTTCTTATCACAGATCTAGTTACAGCAGCCCTGCAAGAGGCCTCCAAGGAATCAAAACCACATTGCAAAGTATGTTTTCCAACTTGTTCAGCTGAATGAAATAAATCCTGCAACTCTTTATTTTCCACACAGTCAGAAATCAACACAATTTTCTGTTTAAGTAAACCCATGACATGCTGTTGATATTTAAGCATATGAAATTGACAGTTTAAAGCCCTGATTGCCAAGGTTGCAGACATGTAAACCTTCTTACCCCATCTATCCAGCGCCCTGGAATCTCTATCAGAAGGGGTAGGATTTTTAGCAGTAGAGGCCTTAATGCCCTTGGGACCCTGAGAAATGGTTTCAGGGTCAGCAATAGGGTTTTTGAAAAGGATTTTGTGGGAGTCAGGAACCCTGTAGTATCTGTCTGGCTTACTAGGAGCCGGAGGCAGGGAATCAGGAGTCATACTGGATTCTGAGAAAACATCAACAATGCCTAGAAGAGGAGGTATAGCCAAAGGCCTATGCTGAGGAAGGAGAAGAAAAACCCTAAGTCTCTCTTTAGATTCTGAGAAATCCTGACTCTCCCAGTGAAAGTGTTCCCTTAAGATATGCAAAGTTTCTCAAAAAGAAAAATCCTCATGAGGAGACGCAGAAGGGATGGAATCTTCTGCATCAGAGTCCTCATAAAAGGGAATAGATAATTCCTGATCAGAAGAGGAATCAGAAGAAATAGAAACCTGATCTGAAGGTTCATAGTCAGTGCCTTGCCTAGGCCTCTTAGCATGAGGGGGATGGGTACCCCTGATCAAGGTAATAGTCCTCAGTCATTTTGATCATTTGTTTTTTAGGCATTGGGGCCTGTACATGTGGCCTAAGCGCTGTTTTTTTAGACACAGAAGTAGTTTTAGGTCTTAGTTTTGAAGATGGTGTCAGTTTAATATACAGATCTTTAGGCCTGAAAACACCCTCAGAAGCCGGTGCCTGCTCAGTGGCTCCAGACCCATTTAAGGTAGAGACATCCACAGGTTCAATACTTAAAGTATCTCGCGGCATACTGGACTCCGAATGGGTCTCAGTAGAGGCCTGCAAATCAAAAGTAGTGGGTATCAGGGGCTGCGAAAGTGCCTCACTGAGTACTGGTGAACCGGCAACTGGCTTAGGAGAAGCTTCGTTGTCAGTTTTGGACCTCGACGGTCTGTCTCTATCTTTTTCTTTGTGTTTTTTTTAGGTATTCCAGTAGTCGGATTGCTAACTGACGACATTTCTCGATAATTAAATCTTGAGCCAAAATATTTAGAGGCAAAAATATACAGATGTTTAATAGTGCGTTAATTAAATTTAGCACAAAGCCGACAGCAAGGCACGCTGTGGTCAGGGCCTAGGCAAGGAATACAGTACAAATGAAAATCCTTATGAGGTATTTGCTTCCCACAAGTAATACAATTATTAACTTTTACAGACATCGGTAAGGAGCAAGAAAAAGTTTTCCCATTGGGGTACTTAGCTTTTAGTAGAAGACTTCGGTTCTGAAACTCGAAAATGAAAATTTCAGGAGTCGGCCGACTGGCACTTGTGAACTGCTTCTGCTTTGGGCACCGCACAGCAAGAAAGACTGGGGTAATGGCGTCGGCTGCATGTTTTATACCCCTGATGACCTGACGTCATGGAAGAAGGGACAGCAACAGACGCATGACCCAAGACTTTGTTAATCAGGCCGACTGAGGGCAACCTGCCAGCAGATTACCCTAATGTAATGAATGCAACAGTGAAACACAAAGAACATCATGCATTCACCCTTATTTCCAAAATTAGGGAAGACTACTGGCAGATTAATGGACTGACTGACATTAGATTGTGATACCATCTTGGGAAGGAAGGAGGCATTAGTTCATAGTGTCACTTTATCCTTGTGAAAGTATGGAAGTTTTGAAGACAAAGCTTGAATCTCTGAAATTTGTCTAGCAGAGTTAATGGCTACTAGGAAAACAGTTTTCCAAGTAAGATACTTAAGGTCACAATTAGCTGTGGTTCAAAGGGGGAATGTATTACCACACTGAGATCCCATGGGGGAGAAAGGTCCTTAAACAGAGGTCTCAAAGGTAGAGTGCCTCACAAAAACGCTCTGCACAGTTTGAGAGAGACTACTGAAGAACCTTCAAATACAATGTGAAAATTAGATTTTTCTGCTAACTGAACTTCAATGGTTGAGGAACTAGCTCCTTCAAAAGGTAAGGCTAAAAAAGTACAGTTGTGTACACTTACCATAAATGTAGATGTTCGAGTGTATTCACTGTTGCAGTCATCACCTGTGGGTTATCCCTGCTGTGGTAGCCTTCAGCCGACCAGAATACCAGAGTCAATGTTTTTCTACTTCACTCAGAATCCTTGCAGTCTCAAGTGAGCTGCTACTGCTACTGCCGTACATTTGGCGAACACCCTGGAGGCTGTAGTGAGACCAAAGGGAAGAACTCTGAATTGGTAATGACTGGCTCTTAGCTGGCAGTATAAGTACTTTCTGGATCATCTGTTCATCTTTATGTGATAGTACACATCCTGAAGGTCTATCGAGCACATCCAGTCATCCTTGCCCAGAAAGAGGAGAATGGACTGAACCGTGACCATCCAAAACTTCGTATGAACTAACTTGTTTAAGTTGCTGAGATCCAAAATTGGTCTCCAGTCCCTTGTTGTCTTTGGCACTAAAAAGAACCTTGAGTAAGTATCGGATTCTATCTGTTCTGGAGGGTCCTCTTTGATGACTCTTTTTCTAGCAGCTTTTGTATTTGAATTGCTGCTGCTTCCCACTGACTGGGTGGAATATCAGGGATTTTTCTTGAGACTGAAGGTGTAAGGGAAAAAGGGTATTATATAACCTCTGGAAATAATCCTCTGCACCCAAGAATCTTTTGTTATGTCTAGCCAGGCTTTGTGGTGCAGGGATAAATGACCCCCGATTGCCTCCACAGGTGGCCAGTCGGGTTTCCTTTCAGGAGGGCTGATAAGGTCCGTCAAAGAAAGAATCTCTGGCCACCTCTGCCATGGGGGCATCATCAACCATTGGAGTTCCTCCCCTATGCCACTGGGGGAAGTTCATCCATGTGTTTCCTGGAAAGGACTCTGGGATTTCCTGAAACATATTTTGACCACCTCATCAATTTCTAGAAAAAGGATCGTTGAGGGGTTGAAAAACATCTGCCCACAGCAGATTGGATCTTTCCATCCTTCTCACACCTGGATAATTTGTCTTTCACTTTGGGGACAAACAAAGATGTGCCATCAAAAGGAGCAGTGATGAACGAAAGACGTGAAGGACTCTACAAAATCACATGAGCACATCCAGGCATGTCTCCTGATGGAAATGCCTGAACCTGCTGCCCCTGACGTTCTTTCAGCAATGTTCAAAATGAGCGCCATGTATGAAATTGAAACAGACTGCAGGATAGCCAACTGAGAAGTCATGGATGATTGGACCTCTGCAGACATGGATCCTATGAGGGTATTTGACATTTCCTTAATCAAATCCCTCTGCAACCTAGTAAAGTGTGACAAATAATTCAGCGACCTTAAGGCGAAGGTCGTGGAGGCATATAAATGCTTCCCAAATGTGTTCATCACTCTAGACTTCCTGTTAGGGGGATGAACAGTGGAACTCTCTTCAGCAAGTTCCTTTTTGGTGGCCGCCGCCATGACCAAAGCATCAACAAGCATCCCTTTAGTGCAAAACTCTTTCCCCAAAGGTGCTGCCACAATCTTGTCCAGTCTTCTGGGTATGAGTTCACCTGTGTCAGGTTTTTTCCACACCCACAGAGAGACTAACTCAAAAGTTTGTTGGTGGATGGAGTAACATAGGAATACTGACTCCTCGGATGAAGGGTTCCCATGCATTCAACCATCTCTCTGCTTTAGTAAAAATATCCTTCTACTGCTGAGGTGAAACTGCCAAAAAAAAAACAGTGACAGCGTTGGTGATATACCTCTCTGCTTTAGGATCCCAAGGATGCCTCAGGAGGTGATCATGGGGACTTTTCACCTTCACTGAAGTCCATACCCTTTGTGACAGACTCTTTTGGGGAGTCCAAGTGCTTCCTCTTTCACTTCCTCCTAGGGACCTCCTCAGTGGAATGCTCCAGGGATGTATCTGAAGAAACTGAAATACCCTGATGGGAAGCCTGGGGGTCTCAGACTAGCTGTCCCTGTGGTAAAGAGAAATGAGAATCAGAGGACAGATCTCCTTATCCAAGGGGGTAAGGAGCTGCTAAGACACCCATCTGACTCTGCATTGAGAGGATCTTCTGCACCCCTCTTTTCACATCTTGCTCCATCAAATTTCTGGAAGAATGAGTGGAAATAATAGAGGGGGACGTGGGTTGGTTATGCTTCAAAAAAGGTGAGGGCATCTTTGAAGGCACTGGATCCACAGATGGAGAGTATCATGTCCTGGGTAGACAAATAAGACTTGAGGTGGTAGGACTGGAGGGAGTCGGATCTGATAACTTTTTGTCAGATTTGAGGAAGTCAGGTCCATCAATTTTTTTTTTCTTTTTCTTCAGATATGAGAGTGTGGTCAGATCCTGCTTGGATCTCTTCCCAGACTGCTCCAAGACCAGGGTGGATGATGTGGATGGTCTCAGAGAAGAAGACTGAGTCTTTACTTTTGGGAGATTGAGCTCCAGATATTGCTTCTCTGAAACCAGAAGGGAGTAAACCTTTCAATGAAAGTTTGTTCCTCCTCTCAACTAAGCCTCTGGGGTTAAAGCCATAACAGATAGAACAATCTTCCTGCAAATGTAATGGCCCAAAGCAGTAAACACACAAAGTGTGGGCATCGGACATTGGAAGTTTGTTCCCACACTTAACACATTTTTTAAATCCTGCAGGGCCTTTTAGTGACATGATGCTACCAACAGCAAATAAACCAAGTTAAGTAAGAACAGGGTTTATTTATTTACTTTTTTATTAAAGAAAGTTTTTCTTTTGGTCTACCTTTTGCCAATGATGGTAATGAAAGTACTACACTAAAGTGTAGAAAGAAAATAAAACTTACTAATGATAGTAAAGAAGTACAACAGTCTGTAAAAGATGAGGAAAAATACCAACTATGGTAATAAAAGATTTACTCTTTTTGTAAATAGGTAAGGGGAAAAATTAGAAGTCATCAGAAATATTTGGAAATATCAGAAACAATAAAGGTAGTAATAATGATTACTTATCTAAAGCTCAAGCGCGAGGTCAGCCTTGAGAAAAGTGTTGAGCAAGGAGAAATCCAACAAGTGCCCTCCTTTTGAGGAACCAGAAACATTCTGGAGTACAACCCCTTTCCTATTTGGGAAGGAAGGACAGACTGAATAGTATCCTGGTCCACCTGGGACCCAAGAACCTCTGAGCAACTACAAAGGTGCTCTCTAGGAGGTTAAGGAATCCCTGAAAAAGAAGGGAGAGACTTCCACACCATGAAGTAACACTGATGGATTATGGAAAGAACCCAAGAATCTGAGGTGATACCAGTTTGGAAGACAGAGGGAGAGCTGGAGAGACAAGCGAAGCTAGCCAAGGGTTAAGGGGGACAAAATGTCAACAAAAGGTAGGTTTGTCAGATAAAAGTGGCTTCTGGCCACAGCAGCCTGAGAAGACTTAGCAAGAGGAACTTGCTTACCAGCCTTCCTGTCTTTAATGGCCTGACAAGTCTGCCTGCAGACATGGTAGAATCATTCCTCTGGAACTTTATTTTATTTATTTATTTTGACATTTGTTAACATGGTATGTCCGACTGAGTGAGAGCCCATTTTCAGTGGAGGTCCAAGGAGAAAAACTCCATACAGAAAAATTAATATAAACAAAATAACATAAAATACAGAAAGTTTCAGATAATAAGACAGCCATTACATGTGCAAGAAAATTATAAATGCAAATGAAGACTCTCATTTGGTACTGAATGGTTCCATTCACAAGCAATGAATTATACAAATATAAAAAAATTATCTGCAAGTAAATACTAAGAGAATAGGAATGCACTTACTGTAAAATAAAGCAAATGGGCATAGCCTACAGTATGGAAATATGGAGCTAAAAAAAAAAAAATGAAAAACTTAAGAGTCAGAGAAAGTAGGTAGGAAGACTTAGGAGTACTACAGTTAGGTTAGGTTTGGGCAGGAGCAGATCCAGGAGTATAGCACACATTCCTTTAAAGCTTTTTTGAAGTTGGAGGTATTGTTAACAGTTCTGATGGACAGAAGACGTTTGTTCCAAGCTAAGGCATAGTTCTGATGGCCAGAGAAAGTTCGTTCCAAGCTAAGGCAATGGTGTAGCTGTAGAGATGTTCGCCAACTTTTTTTGCGTTTGCAGATTTCCAGAAGTTAATGAGTGCTGTGGAGAGAGCGATTTAGAATATAGAAGGAGATGAGGGGTGAGATGGTGGGGCAGGAGGTAGGTTTGTTGATAATAGAGTGAGTAAGGAGTAGGTGAACTAGTAGGAGGTGGTACAGCAGTTCAAGCCAGTTTAGGGATTTGACAGAAAGACAGTGATGAGAGTTGTAGGGTTGATTTTTAGTGAACCTGGCGACTTTGTTATAGGCTAGTGCAAATTTAAACTTTAGAGAGGATTGTGGGTTGGTTAAGATGAGAGAGGGATATAGTAGACTGGGAAGAAGACAGGCATGGGCAAAGGAAAGTTTAGAGTCCTAGGTGAAGAACTTACGGATGGGGACACAAAAATATGTTTAAGGTCCTGCAAAGCTTTACCTTTATACTGAAGAGACTTAAATCAGCAGCACCTGTCCCAAAGAGATTTTCATTATCTAAAGGAGCATCCAGCAGCTTGGCCTTAATGTCTTCAGGCAATGACGGAAGACAAAGCAAAGAATGCCTCATGACAGACCCAAAGGCAGTTCATTATCAGCATCACAGCTGCACCTCTTAGAATGGTGAGCCACCTAAGAGGCAGGACCCAAAACAGAAAGAGTAGAAGACTTTCCTTCAGAATCAGGGTGGTCAGAAATAACCTGACAAGTCGGGACAATCAATGTCAGAGCATATCTGTTCATGCGAGTCTGGTAATTAATGGCCCTAAAGGCCAAGGTGGCAGCAGTACAGCCCTTCTTTCCAATTCTTTCCCAGCCTCTACTGTTCTTATCCAAAGGCAGGAGCTTGGTTAAGGTAAAAGCTTAGAAGACTTGTCAGAGGAGACTGACACCACAACAAGAACAGCAGAAGGACATTTAAACAAGAACTGACAATCCTCAGCAACCTTGTAGAACCTGTCAGGTTTCTTTGGAGAAGGAGGCTGAGAATCAGGAGTCTTATAGGCAGCTATAAAGGTGTCTAAAAGTAGCAAACACAGAGGGAGCTGCAGAAGTTTTAGGCATGTCAGCCTGAAGTAACTCATAATACCTTTTCTGGATATCAGGCACCTGTGACAAATCTCACTTAGAATATTCCATGATCCTGGCTACTGTCTCTAAAAGGCATATTCTCCAAGGGAGACTCAGGGCTAACAGATTCCTCTTCATCTGAGCCATACGTCATGGGAGAAGACATCTGAGAAGCATAAGTCAAAGACCCCTCATTAAACTCCGAATCCTCATCAGAGGAATCAAATTCCCTACGCCAAGATGGAGTAGGCACAGAAACCCCTTATGAAACTTCAGGGCCATTATGGCATTAAACATGCCTTGAGTAAACTCCTGCCATTCCCTTTGAGGGTCCTTAGGAAGAACAGAAGAAGAATGTTTGGTCTTTTGCTTTTTATTGTTAGGGATGCCAGCCCAGACAAATACCGGAGGGTCTGACAAGATTAGATCAGAGAACCTGGCACTTCTTCTCTGACCAGAATCTGTGGAATCTGTCTAGGTCC
This sequence comes from Protopterus annectens, assembly GCF_019279795.1. Taxonomy (NCBI): domain Eukaryota; kingdom Metazoa; phylum Chordata; order Ceratodontiformes; family Protopteridae; genus Protopterus; species Protopterus annectens. The sequence goes on from NC_056731.1 coordinate 530,549,972, forward strand.
CTCCAAGATGTTCAATGGTAGTTCCACCTCGACAACTGGTACAGACACCCACAAAGCCTCAAAATATGTGAAAGAAAGGATTCATGCCAGCCTCCGATGGGGTGGCGGCAGAAGAATCTAAAGTCGATACAGGACAGCCTACGGAGTTATCACCTGCTTCTAGCGAGATGTCCAGTGGAGACTGGTCAGGAAAATATTCCAGATGAGATTTCTTGGCCTATTTTGCATACTTGTAATACCTCAGGGTTAACTGGTTCCACCATGCTATCCTGGGCCACTGGTTCTCAAGGTAAATTGCCAGAGAAGATAACCGGTTCCTAAGAGTCTTAAGCACAAACACCTTACAAATACTACAGGAAGTATGTCTGTAGGAAGCACCCAAACAAAAAAGCCACTGTTCTTTATGACCCTTATGGGGAATTTGCCTCCCACACTGACATTTTCCCTTTTGGGATGATATGAACTCCAGGTAACCAACAATAATAATAATAAAAAAAACCCACAATGGGGCACTTTTCTGATGGTTAGGTATCTGCACAGCAAATATTTAGGCTCATAATAGGCCAACTACCCTTGTGGGTCACTTTAGCCTAGCCAATTACCTCTTGTAAGACTCAAACCCTGCAACTTGAGTCTGTAAGATAAACACCTTAAACATCATGCCAACCTCCCTCTATGGCGTTCAGACTGACGGATCAATGATGCTGTTTGGACTGGTGGCAAAGAAGTTCTGGATAACTGCATCCACAAGTCACCTTCATGACCTACATCCTCTTCAGGAAGCATACACGTGATGTACGAAACAAACATGATCTAAAGGCTTTGGTATATTGGCTGGATTTTGGAATATCCTCGGGAGAAGATCCCTAAGGTGAAGAATACTGCAAAAAAGATATAAGAGGACATAACTGATTTGAGGGAGGAGTTGACAATACGTAGTTTTGACTCTGCAATTAAATTATAATGTGCCTTAAGAAACTTGTGAAAGATGGCATCTGTGCCTGTTGGGGATTTCTTGAAAACATTAATGCAAAAATACATACCTCAATAAATTGGAATGCAGGAGTAAAACCAGATGCTCAGTAGTTCTTTTTAATCACAGGAGTTCAGGATTCAGTGGTAGAACTTACCAGCTGTGCAAAATAACTTGCAAAGGCATAAGCCACTGAAACTGATGAATCAAGACACTCTCCATTAAAACAAAAGAAGCACACCCAAAAATGATATATATTAAATACATATACATATATATTGTTTACTATTACACAAACATTCCGACCGGCCACAATGTCAACCCAAATGATCGACACATTTGAGTACACATTGTGGCTGGAACCATCACGTGATAGCCGTATAGAAGCTGATGTAAATCAGACTCCTGTATGACATATCACGCTTTGCAGGGGGGGCAAGCCCCCCTGCACCCCCCTGTAGAGGGCTGTGCTCCCGCACCCCCTGCTACTAATACATTCTAACTCCGAGATTGCACTACAGTGGGGATATGGATGAATTTCCAATCCCCACTGTACTGCGATCTCCATGCAGATAGTCGAATACACTTATGGCAAATGCACTACTGCATTCACATAAGTGTGTTCGACTATCCCATCCCTTTATGTTTTGTGCACAACATTCTATTTTCGGCAGCTGTGCTGCCGACAGACTGTCATTCGCACAAACCATAGTAAACCCATATATATATGTATATATATATATATATATATATATATATACATAATATATATGTATATACATATATATATATATATATATATATATATATATATATAAAATATATATATACATATATATATATATATATATATATATATATATATATATATATATATATATATATATATATATATACACACACATACACACACACACATTTTCAGCACATATTGAACTTTTCTGCATTACTAACATCTCTGTATCAATGGCAGTGGTTATTTTCTAATTTGTTACACCCCAAAATGACCTCAAAGAGCTGCCATGCTGTGTGATTTTTGTTCTGTTGTCAGGGCTTTGACTCACTGATGTTATTTTATAGGGGCACAGAGATAACCCTGTGATAAGAGGATTGTTTATTGTGAGCCTCCCTTTCCATCCAGTTAGAGCAATACTATGATTGCCTACTTTTGACTGTCAGCATCAGCCTGTCTTCCTTTGCCTTGCTTCTTTTGATTTTTATAAGTGGCCAGTTCTGACAAAGCATTTTAAGACATATTTGAATGCTAGACTTGAAAAAGTAGTGGAGTTGGTTGCTCTTTTTAAACTATAACTGTAGTTCAATATCCAAGTGTGCAAAATCTTAGCCCTGTGATTGTAAACTAGGTGAATAATAACTCTTATGCATATCTCCTTTAAAAAACTGAAATATATCTCTGGTTATAGTAACAGTGTTTTGTCAAGCAACAGGCTTCACATTTAAGTTAAATACTTTACCACTGACATTGTGCCCCTGGCTTAGTTAAATCCTGCTGGTGGACATTCTCACCACTAAAACTAACAGCCAGTTTTAGATACCTGCAGTACCTATGGATGCAGCAGGCTCCCTCCCCCTTAATCATCCCTGACTGGGCCCCACAAAAGTTGCTGGCTGGGGAAAAAGGAGGAGAAAAAATGTATTCATTTTCTGATAAGAGTCTTTTACCTGAACAAGACCATGATAGGTCTTTGTTAGGGTAAAGCTGGTAATGAGCATGAGCAGGTTATGCATTAGATAGATCAGCAACCCAGAGTAACTAATCTTAGTAGTGCACACCCTGGACTATAAGAAAAGCTGATGCTTCCGATCTTCAGGAATGGCTTTCTCTTTCAAGGACTTTTATAAATGCTAGTATAACACCTGATATTATCACTCTCAACTTCTTTGCTATAGAATGTTTGTTACAGACAAAATAATAGCAGAATAAAGGCTCAAAATCAGGAGCATGTTTTAAATATTACTCTAATTCACTTAAAAAGTTAATAGAATAACACATTTTGAATCAACATGGATTTTTTTGGACAATAAGAAGTATGAAACTCTGATGTCTGGACTTATTGACTGTCTGTAATCCTGAATGATTTACTTTTATGAGGGACAGATCAGAATTATGTGGCAAAATCAGGGACAGTGACAAGAATGCATTACTCCTCAGTGAGGCAGACAGAAATGACCTACCCCTGCTGCTGTTTGATGATTGCTAAACAATAATTACTGACCTGGTATGGCAGTACCAGTGTTGTACAATGTATTATTATTTGCTGAAATAAGCGTAAAACTACTATAGCTATGGTTTACGTGTGTGTGTGTGTGTGAGTGGGGTGGGGATCTACTTTAGTTTATCAAAGAAACAGACTGTTAAAACCGATGTGGTCACTAAACTATGCAAAGCCAAACAATACCTGAAAACAACACAATGTTTTTGCATGAGGGCAAACTCCCCAGTCCCCACTGCACTGCAATCTCAGTCATAAGGGTTCAAGGAACTAACTTGTTGACTTTATGGGTTTCGACAATCTGGTTCTTCAATGAAAGAAAATAGATCTGTGTTTCTTTGTGTGTATGTAAAAAATAACACTGATTTTTATCTGTGCAAATATCTGATAATGCTGGGAAACATGCACTATTTTTCTGAGAAGCAGTAAAAAATGCAGTTAAGAAGTAATTATATGTCTAAAGTAAGGTATAAAATATCACAGAACATGCAGACACTTAGATATTCTAAGAGTCTGGTGGTCCCCACTCGCCAGACTGTAAAAACGGATTTTGACTTGGACTTAGTGGTGACCTCTGCTCTTGACTGCACCCATTCTAAAACCAGTCCTGCTCAGATGTGTGCACGCGCATGTGTATAGAAGATTGCTGTGGGTTATGTGGAGAGCTATGAATTGTGTGATGGTTACTTTTCTCATTTCCATCACAGTTAAACCTTAAGAAGTATACAAAGGAGGTCATTAACTTGTGTTTGGGCAGGGGACAGTGTGGTCATGGTTTCCTTTACTTCTCTCACACACCTCAGAGGTGTACAAAGAAGGTTACTATAGCTCATGTAGGGGCAGTACACTGTCAAGAAGAAAACTGCAATCATTACTTTTTTCCCCCCTCACAGTCACACATGAGGTACCTATACATGTGGCTACTTTTGGGGGTAAGGGGTGAGGAATGAAGAGGCATGGTATGCATATAAATATGACTGTGGCCGTTTGAACCTCTATTTCCATCCCAATCTGACACCAGAGGGATGCACAGGCACTAATGGTGTTTTTTGAGGGTTAGAGAGGCAGGCAGTTTTCCCAGACAGGATATGTGTATCATCACAGCAATTGGCTTGTTAATTTATTGTTAACAACTATTTTGTCAGTTATGAATATTAAACCTTGGGCACAAAATATGTCTTCCTTGAAAAGAAGAAAGTTAAGACTAAAATTATTTTCTTACTCGTGACTTTTTGTTTAGACTACCACTGAATTAAAAGGTTGAGAAAATGTACTAAAATGCATTCCAGAGCATCAATAACCATATGGCTTCTGGGAGCCCCAGATTAATTTAATTTTCAAAATGGTTATTACTGCGCTGTCTTGGTCAGCGAAGATGTCTCTTCTGACTTCTTGAAAAAATTGTTGAGTAAAGCAAAATAGGAGAAAAGGAAGAAAAAAGTTATGTGCATTGTGTGGGAAGCACAAGACTGGGGGTGGGGTGGGGGACAGAGGGAACACTGGAGGGTGTGTGTTTGCTTGCCTAGGGCACCATTTCACCCAAGTCCAGCCCTGTAAATAGAGTTTAAGTTATCATTGTTGCAACTAAATGTGAGTAACTGTGAACATCACATCATGGGCCAACATAGTGTGGTACACAGGCCTGTCATAATGTAAAGGCAGTTTATCTACAGGTCAGCCTGTGGGTACTACTCTTAAAACTTTGTACTTGCTTAGGAGGGGTGGCAGTGACAGTGTGACACAGACTGGAAATGCCCAGGGGGCCTCCAACTTGACATTTGCTGGGGGCCCCCAAAATGCTAACACTGACCCTTGGTGTTACTAGGCAAAGACAGATTGTGAGACTCACAGTTTAACACTGCAATTAGAATTGTTGTCCATCATGGTAGTCACCCCTCCAACATGTCATCAATCTACTTCAGCTAAACACTGTACATGATTTGAAACTGCTGTAACAACACAATGCAAATCAAAAGCTAACAATCTAGAGGATAAGAAGAAAATATGTTTCCTTCTACATAGCAGTCTTGGGGTTTGATTAAATGAAAAGACTACTGATTTGTGATAAAAGAATGAACTAATGGGTGAGTGAAGTTTTCTTGTATATTAACAGCTGAAAGCTAAATCTGAAACCCTTGCTTTTGTTCAGACTCAGAACTGTAGTTCCAGGTTACCTAATTACCTGTGGTGTGGTGCTGCTAATCTCTGACTGATAAAGCACAATTAAATACCTATGTTTTAAGAGCCATTATTGTATAATGTCTTTGCAGTTAGAACCAATGACCTAACCTAATTATTTTGATATTCTTTGTCTTAAGTGATTTAACAGCTCATGAGGCAAACCTAGGAAAGAAAATGTGAGATTTCATAAAATGGCAAACAAAAAAACAAAATGAATAATTACTAAATAATGTTTTTTTTCTGCATGTGGCACTGTTAGCTTTTGATTACAGGAAAAGAAAAGAGAAAAACTTGACACGAGTGGAGTTTTCCTTATTCAAGACATCTAATATTCATTCCATGGGCCTCATAGGTTCCTAGATATAACAGCCAGTGTGTTTGCTTAGTGACTTTATACCTTAGCATAATCAAAGAAGCATTTCCAGTGATTTCTAATGTGGCAAAAATACACTTTTTCTGTTACGCCATTTTATAAACACAGGCTTTCTTATCCTCCCCAAACAACTGCATTTACTATGTAGTTAAGCTAGATGCTGGCTTACCATTAACCCTCCTTGGGTTCTGATGAAGCATTTCTCCCAAAAAGAGACAAGTTCATTATGAAAAAATGCAGTTAGTCTATGCTGTCACAGGGGACCAAGCTGTAATGGTCTGTTTACCCTATAGCTGTATCAGTTTCATATGCTTAGAGAAAATGTGTAATAACTCAACCATGGATAGGTTTTACTTTGCATAAGAAAGTGGTGGAGACACCATAGTGGTCACTGCTTCAATGATGGCTGCAGAGTATCTATTGAGAAAATTAGTACAAATCTAATCTAATACTGTAAGTCCCTAACAGAATGAGGGGGCAGTCTGGTGGAAGTAATAGGACAGTATCTTGCCGGGAAGTTAAAAAAAAAAAAAAAAAAAAAAAGAGGGTTTCAGGCTGAGGCTAAACACCACCAAAGAAAAATGCTACAAAGGTAGTAGAATACCTGTATGAACATTTAACAGCTGCTGTTATAACATGAGGAATGATATAAAATAAAACAATACATTTTTTAAAGAATTAGCTAATGTAAATTCATATACAACCCAGTTAGGACTGTGGTGACAGATTAAGAGATGCTTTAAAAAAACTGAAGCTTAAGGAGTGTTTCTGCAAATAGCTACATTCCTCCCTCCTCTAGATTTACATCTGTGACTCGAATATCTGGTAACAAATTAAGCACAATGTTGGGAATACTGTACTCATATTTAACTTACAACTCAGTGATGCCAGCTATATCAGACATATGAGAATTAAACAAGCCTTCTAAGGTTGCAAACTAGACTTTAATGCTGTAAAAGCACTGAAACCTGCAATACTCCTACCCTTTTCATGTCTTCTATACGATGGAACGTATTGAATGCCAAATGATACAATCGATAATATAAGTAAAGCATTTTTTTTTTGCTAGTTCTAGATTCATGGTTGGGGTTTATCTTTTTCAGTGGCATGGCACCTTCTATGAGTTACTATCCAGGCTCACGGTCACCCTCCGAGACCCTGCTTCATACCCAAATCCCTCCGGAGCCCTGTGGCCCATACCAGAGCTTGACCCAAGGCAGGAGAGAGTAAAGTTATGCAAAAATAGAAGCTATGTTCTTACCATAACGTTCCATGTTAGTTGTCTTCTTCTCGCCTTCTTCTTGCTGGATGGGTTCGGAGCCGACCTCGGCTCCGACTCGGCCACTCTAAAAGCTCGAGAGTTGGTTCCACCGGCTCGAGGCTCCCCTTATATCCCACAATGCTAGGCGAGAGTTACCTCAGATCTCGTTTGTAAGCTAACCCCAGCTTATAATAGTAACAGTATAACTGTAAAACAGAGTCCACCTCTAACAACAGGAAGAAAGAAGGGTGACCTACATCCTGAACCAGGAAATATGCATAATAGCATATGTCTAAGAAAGAGGTGGTAGAAAGAGAGGTCACAATCACAACTCCTCTAGGTCTGTCCAGGCCAGGGGAAGGAGGGTGGGGCCTTAAGAAGAAGGCGAAGAAGACAACTAACATGGAACGTTATGGTAAGAACATAACTTCTATATGTTAAGTTGTCTATCTCGCCTTCATTCTTGCTGGATGGGACCGCCCTAGCACCTTGTCCCAGGTGGCCTAACGGAACAGACTCCTGAGAACAGTGGAACCAAAGTTAGCTCTATGCCTAGAAGCTAAATCCAACTTATAATGAGAAATGAAAGTGTGAGGAGTAGCCCAAGTAGCCGCTGCACAAATGGTGTCAATAGGCAGTCTGTCTTGGAAGGCTAAAGAAGTAGCCAAAGCTCTGGTGGAATGAGCCTTAGGTTTATCAGGCAGCTTTTGATGTCTAATTTCATATACAAGGGAAATCAAAGATGTTAGCCATCTGGATAATGATACCTTTGAAACTGAAAGTCCCTTTCTGCTTTCCGCATAGGAGACAAACAGCTGATCAGATTTTCTGAACTGTTTTGTTCTATCCAAGTAGTACCTCAATTGACGGTGAACATCCAGGCAGTGTAATTTTTGTTCAGACCTATTGGAGTATTCTGGAAAAAAGACAGGTAGATCAATGCTTTGATTTAGATTTGATGTCGAGACCACCTTAGGCAAAAAGGACGGGTTAGTTCGTAAGGATACTCTGTCCTTATGAAACAAAAGATAAGGAGGACGACAGCTGAGTGCTTGAAGCTCTGAAACTCTTCTAGCTGATGTAATAGCTACCAGAAAAAGAGTCTTCCATGATAATAATTTTAAAGAACAGGAGACTGCAGGTTCGAAAGGGGGAAGAATCAAAGAAGCAAGAACTAAATTTAGGTCCCAAGGAGAAGGAGGATTTCTTATAGGAGGTCTGAGAAGAAAAACTCCTTTCAAAAAGGCCTTGCAAAGCTTGTGGGACATTAAGGCAGATTCAGAAATACCCAAATGAAAGTTAGAAATAGCTGCCAATTGAACTTTAAGTGTAGAGGGAGATGAACCTGTATGGAAGAGTTCAGCTAGAAAATCAAGGACTAATTGGATGGAAGCAGTGAAAGGATCTATGTCCTTTCCTTGAGCCCAATATGTGAAGCGTTTCCACTTACTCAAATAAATCTTCCGAGTGGAAGATTTATGGGAAGCTATCAAAATATCTCTAACAGAGTGAGATAATTGAGGAAGCCTGGCTAAGGTTGGAACTGGAGGAACCAAGCAGTGAGGTTCAGAGAGGGGAGGGAGCGATGAAACTGACCCGACTGATGGATCAAAAGATCTGGAACTAGGTCCAGATTCCACGGTCGCTCCAAGAGAAAACGATGTAGAAAGGGGAACCATACTTGTCGAGGCCAGTAAGGAGCAATGAGGATCAATGAGGCCTTCTGAGCGATAGCTTTCTGTATCACTTGAGAGATCAGTGGGAAGGGAGGAAATGCATACAGAAGTCCCCGGGCCAAAGTTGGACTAGCGCGTCCCTGCTGGGTTGGCCTGGTAAAGGGAATAGAGTGAAATATTCTCTGCACTTGCTGTTTTGGGGAGTAGCAAAAAGATCGCAGCAAGGCTGACCCCACTTGAGAAAAATTTCTCTCACTACAGAGTCTTTCAGAGACCACTCGTGAGGCATGAGTATGGCTCTGCTCAACTTGTCCGCAATTTGATTGGCCTTTCGGGATGTGCGTTGCTATCAGAAACCGCTGAGAAGAAATCGCCCATTGCCACAGTCTGAGTGCTTCTCGACACAGGGGTATGACCTAGTTCCGCCTTGTTTGTTGATGTACCACACTACAGACATATTGTCTGTTTGGATTGCAATCGTTCCCAAGGGAAGAGAGTCTTGAAGGGCTTGCAACGCTAAAAGCACTGCTCTCATCTCCAGAACATTTATGTGCAAGTGGCATTCGTTTGGTTGCCATGTGCCCTGGACCGTCCTGCCCTGATAATGGGCCCCCCCACCCGATCAGGGAGGCATCCGTTGTCAGAGTAGCAACCGGAGGAGGTGGAACAAAGGGTCTTCCCAACAAGAGCTGAGGGGAAGACATCCACCACATGAGATGATTTTTGCACGCTTGCGTGATCATAATGGTGTGAGACATTGGAAGTTGCTGGTATGACCATTGAGTAAAGAGCATCCATTGAAGGATCCGCATGTGGAATCTGGCTAATGGAAGCAGAGGTATGGCGCTGCCATAATTCCCAACACTTTCAGAACTAACCTGGCTTTGATTCTGTTGTTGTTGAAAAGGAGTGATACCAGTTTGTGAATGTCTGTTATTCTCTGATGTGTTAGTCTTGCAGACATGTTTACTGTATCTAGATTTGCGCCTATGTAGGTAATAGTACGACAAGGCGACAAAACAGACTTTTCGCAATTTATTGAAATACCCAGCTTTTGACAAACGCGAAAAGTGTAATCTCTGGCCATCAGAAGGAGATGCTTGGTGGGAGCTGTGAGGAGCCAGTCGTCCAAATATGGAAACACCTGGAATCCTTGTCGCCTCAGGTGAGAAGCTACCACTGCCATGCATTTGGTAAACACCCGGGGGGCAGTGGTGAGACCAAAGGGCAGGGCCCTGAACTGAAAATGACTGGTTCCCAGCCTGAAGCGGAGGAATCTTCTGGAGCGTCTGTTCATTTTATGTGATAGCACGCATCCCGAAGGTCTATAGAGCACATCCAGTTTCCTTTGCCCAAAAGGGGAAGGATGGATTGCAGCGTGACCATCCGAAATCTTGTTTTCTTGACTGATCTGTTCAAGACACTGAGATCCAAAATTGGTCTCCAGTCCCTGTTTTCTTTGGAACTAAAAGAACCTTGAGTAGATTCCGGATCCTTGCTGGTCTGCTGGAACTGGCTGAATTGCTCTTTTTGCAAGCAGTTTTGAAATTTCCAAAACCGCTAGATCCCTTTGAGCGGGTGGAACATCTAGAAGGGATTTTTTTGACTGATTTGGAATGCGAAGAAAGGGGATAGAATAGCCTTCGGAAATGATGGACTGTACCCATTTGTCTTGAGTCAGGGATAGCCAGGCTTCTGGGTACAGTGACAATCTTCCCCGACTGCCTCCGAAGATGGGCAGTCGGGCAACACCTCAGGGATGCTGAAAGGGCTTGTCAGGGAAGGCTTCCCGATTGCCCTGGTTCTGCGGACCCACCCTGCCCCTAGGGCGACGTCTACCATTGTTATTCCCGCCTCTGCCTCTGGCGGGGAAACGACTCTGTGCGTCAGGCGAAGTCCCTTGAGATTGTTTACGGAACCACATCTTTCCACCTTTCTGGCCTTTGGGGTAAGGTCTAGAAGGAGTAGAAAAATGGACTCCGACGGCAGAAAGGGTCTTGCCATCAGTTTCGCACCTAGTCAAGGTTTCTTTCACTTGAGGACCAAAGAGGGATGATCCATCAAACGGGGAGTTAGTGAAAGACGTCTTGAAGGGGTCCGCAAAATTGCATAGCCGCATCCAGGCATGCCTACGTAAGGCCACACCTGTCCCTGCGGCTCTGCTCGCTCCATCAGCCGTGTAAGAAAGGAGGCACATGGAGGAGTTGGTTATGGAGTTAAGGGTAGCCAGCTGCGTGTTCATCTTATCTTGGAAACCCGCAGCTGTAGGGTCCTTTAACATTTCACTCGCTTCCTTGATCAAGTCCCTTTGAAGACGAGTAAAATGGCACAGGTAGTTCAGCGAACGCATGGTAAATGTCGCTGACGAGAACATCCGCTTCCCGTACCTGTCCATGGACCTAGATTCCTTGTTAGGTGGATGGACAGGTACTGAAGGATCAGCTAGCTCCTTCTTAGTGGCAGCAGCTACCACCATAGCATCCACAGAAACTCCTTTTGTTAAGAACTGTTTGTCTGCTGGTGCTGTTATGAACTTGGAGGGTCTCCTGGGAGTGGGGTCCACTGAATCAGGAGCCGTCCATGCCTTCTTAGAAACCACCTGCATGAGGGGGTCAAAGGGGGGGGGACACCCAGGAGGTGGAAGGACGAGAGCCAAATGCCTCAAGATACACAGATTCGTCCTCCGAAGGGTTGAGGGCTGGCCAATTTCCCCTCTGTTTCAAGATCTCCAGAATGTCTGCAAATGAGACATCTTCAGAAGGGGAACGGGGGGAACCCTCAGAATCATCCAAATCTGTGTCTGACGTGATGGACTCAGGTGAGTCAATGTGTTTCCTCTTACACTTCCTCTTCCGAGGGGGCTCTTCTGCCAAATCAGGAGAGGCCTCGGAAGAGGATGAAATCCCACAGGGGTTCCTGAGGAGCTGGCTCTCTGCGGTCCGGGATGAGGGAGTGAGTCGACTTAACCTGAGGCACCGTGAGGGAGGGGCGGACGGAGCCGACTGTGGAGTAGAGCCAGGCTCTAACACACTCCGCATGACCTCGAATGCACCCCTGTCAGGCAGAGCCAGAGGTCCCCGCCCGAGAAGCTAAGAACCCCCTCGGCACCGACAGTGATGGCTCCGAGGCCGATGTCGGAGCCGAACTCACCAGCGCCAAGCACCGAGAGGGAGGGGGTCGGACAAGGGTCCGATGCCACTCACCCCTCGGAGCCGACGAGGAAGTCCGGCGCCGAGATTCTTCCAAGGAAGAAACGGAGCCGACGACGGAGCGAAGACAATTGTATCAGCTCCGACGCTATCACAGTCTCGGTTCCGGCGACCGGCCCGAGCTCAAGAGAGTCGAAGGAGGAATATGTTGATGGACGGGGCAGGCATCGACTGGTGAGTCGGGCTCTGAAGCATCTGGGCCAGTGCCTCGGACTTAAGAAGTCGACTCACTACCCTCTGAAGGTCATGATCCGACAGCCTCGATGACCTAGAGGAGTGAGATCTTTGGCTCCGTTCAGACAGCAGGGGAGATCCTGGAGCCGAATGAACGGAGCCAAGAGATGGTGACCTGGACCTCTTCCTAGTTGTCGGCTCCGAAGGTCTGGTCGGAGCCGACACGGAACTCTACTACCTCGGCTCCGGCCGGAGCCGAGAGAGCCACAGAAACTGTGGACTGAGACTTATCGGCTCCAGCCGGAGCCGATGAAGGCAGAGGTTGAGAAACCTTAGGTCTCGGCTCAGTTGTCGGAGCCGAAGACCTAGATGCCTTAGAGGGCTTCCCTGTTGAAACAGATAGGGAATCCTCTGGCTTGAGTAAGCCACTTAATATCAATTTATTTTTTCTTTCCTGCAGGACCCTGGGGCTGAAGCCATGGCACACAGCACAGGAGTCCTGCAGGTGCAAAGGCCCCAGACAGTAGACACAAGAAGTGTGAGCGTCTGTCAGAGATATTTTCTGACAGCACGCATCACACTTCTTGAATCCGGAGACCTTTGCTTCTTTAGACATTTTTTAAACAGGTGTAAACAAACACACACACAAACACACTAGTTACACCCTGTCAAATTAAATTATAATAAAAACCACTAACTAGGATTTTAAAATAATACACACACACTCCACTAGGGAAAAGAAAAGGCCTGTAGGCCCAAGGGAAGAACCTAAAGTTCTTGAGGGAAAAAAACGGGAATTTTTTAAAAGGGGATAAAAATTTCTCTAAACTAAGGGAAATAAGTAAAAATATTAAAATTAAAGGGGTTTTGATAGACTAAATTACACCAGAAAAAGTCACTTACCAAGAACCGGTAGAAAACCAACCTCGAAGCTGTAGCGGCAAACGAGATCTGAGGTAACTCTTGCCTAGCATTGTGGGATATAAGGGGAGCCTCGAGCCGGTGGAACCAACTCTCGAGCTTTTAGAGTGGCCGAGTCGGAGCCGAGGTCGGCTCCGAACCCATCCAGCAAGAATGAAGGCGAGATAGACAACTTAACATTCTTATTTATTTATTTAGTTTATTTTACATTTGTCGACCAGGATAGTCCAACTGGATACATGTCCATTTTCAGCAGAGGCCCGGGGAGAAAAGCTCCACAATAATACAATTAATAATAGTAGTAATAGTACAATAATATTCCAAGAGAGCACAGGAGATAGATACAATATGTCAGATAGTTCACCACAGTAGGAACACTTATACATATGCAAAATGTTAATAGAGTGAGAGAAGAAATAGAATCAGTACACAAATTTAGAGTATATTACGGCAACAACAGTACAGAGAAATGTTAATCTCAGCAGACATAATTGTACATTAAGGTATAACACATCAGATGGGTAGAGTATCTGCTTGCTGACGGTCTGCTAGCTAAGAAAATACCATAAATGTTAAATTGAGTTAGTCAGGCTTTAGGCATAGACACAGCCCTGCCATAAGACACCCTGCTGTCTACCCCATAGATAGGACTGAAACCATTGCAGAGAGTGATGATCCAGGAAGACAGCTTTCAAGGTACTAAGCAGAAGATGATGACTGACCATATCAAAGGCCTTAGATAGGTCCAGAAAGAGAGCAGATGATAGCATGTTGTTGCTGAGATTAAGATTGATGACAGTGGTGAACGATAAGAGGGCTGATGTGGTGCTACGGTGTGGTCTGAAACCGTGTTGGGACTCTGTGAGAAGTTTATTGTGGTTGAGGTAGTCCATAAGTTGTATGTGGACACTTTTTCAAAAGTTTTGTTAGAGGTGAGAGAATGGCTATGGGCCTATAGTTGGACAATTCTGTGGAACTACCTCCTTTATGGAGGGGTATTACATGTGAAATTTTCCAGATGGATGGAATGGTTGCTTCGGAAATGGATCTATTCATGAGGGTAGAGACTGGGATAGCGATGGCATCAGCAGCTAGTTGCAAGAATTCAGCTGGGAGCTGGTCTGTTGCTAGGGAAGTGGGTTTAAGTTTTTTGAGAAGGGTTCGTATAAGGGTAGTGGAGATAGGTTGGAAGCTAAAGGAGGTGTGGGTTACAGGAGGTTTTGAGCTATCTGATTTGTTATGTTCGGTGTGGCTGGGGGGACTGGGTGAGGGGGGTTAGGCTTGGAAGTCGTTAGTTGGGTGGCTAGTGCCTGGATAGTTTCTGTAAAGAAGCTATTAAATGTGTTCGCAATAGCCACTGGTGTTTCGTCAAGAACAACTGATGGGGTGGGAGTGGTAGTACGACCTGGGTGGAGGAGGTTATTTATTCCAGCCCAGAACTTTTGGGGTTTATTTTGATGCTTTTGTTGTAGATGGGTGTAGTAGTATTTTTTGTCTGATATGATAGATTTTTTAGTGTCATTCCTTATTTGACGGTACCTGATTAGATCTCTAGGGTCTCTAGTATTATGCCAAGTGGACCAAGCCCTTATTCCCATTGGACATTTTGGACTTTGTAAGTTTAGTTAGCCATGGAGCAATCTGAGTTTTGACATGGATGGTACGAGTGGGGGCATGGGAGTTAAAGATATTGAGGAATTTAGTGTTAAACAAGGTCACAGCCTCATCTAGTGGCAGACTTTTAAGTTCAGACCAGTTGACAGCTTTTAGATCTTGTAGAAAGTTATCTAGGTTAAATTTTTTTCTGTTTTGTGTCACCTTACAGGTGTGGTGATGGATGAACTCAGCTTTGAATTTGATAATGTAGGAGAGACAGTGATCACTGAGGTCATCAGGTGATCAGGTCTGCAGGTCACCATTGATCAGGATCCAATCTAGGATACTACCTTTGTCTTTACTTTTGCTATACCTAGTGGGGGAAGATATTGTTTGAGTAAAACCATGGAGATTTAAGTGGTTGCTAGGGGCCTCGGAAGAACAAGTGTTCCAGTCGATGTTAAAGTCACCTAAGATAATGGTTTCTTGGGGACAGTTGCAGGCTAGCCAGTGTAATATATGTTCAAAGACTACTTACATTTTTTTCAGGGGGAATACAGATGCAGACAATATATATACTTTTATTTTTATTTATTTGCAGTTTAGTGATGAGAATTTCAGCGTTGTTTACCTGCGGAGGCTGTTGGGTATCACTAGTGACTGTGAGGTTGGACTGAAATAATACAGCCAACCCACAACCATTCTTGGATTTCCTGTCTAACCTACGGATGTTATAACCTGGGGAGTTACTTCAGTGTCTTTAGTTGCTGGTTTTAACCAGGTTTCGGTAAGGCAGAGAATATCCGGGGCTTGGTCAGCTAACAGTGCATGGAGGTAGTGGATTTTATCATTTAGGCTCCGGATGTTAAAATGGCAGGCTAGAAAGGAGTTTGGATACTTATCTAATAAAGACTAGTGGGTAGGATTATTTACCTTAGAGCCAGTGTCAGGAGGTATAGCGTTGTTAGGGTTTAAGTGGGAAATCACTGGTGTGAATGGGCCAGGGTTATGATGGATGTCACCATTTTAGTTAGGTTGGAGTTCAGCTGGGTTATCAGTTTCAGTATTTTACTGATAAGCCTTAGATACTGCCTAGAGCTTTGGCTGATATAGCTAGGTTGGAGAGGGTTATGATATTTTGGGGGGGGGGGGTTGGCTAAGATAGAGGGTGTGTAGTTAAAATGGTCTAGTTTCTTAAAAGCAAGAGTGGTGGAGGTTTGGGATTTTGGGCATATAAGGTCTGAGTAGTGTTCATGTTCATACACTGTCAGGTGGTATGGTACATAGAGCATTATAAATAGATAGAGGGATGAGAAAGATTTGGATGTTATCATTGTTATATTTAAGGCAGTGAATAAACAGAGTGTTAAATTTATTAGCAAGCAAGTGGTTGTATACTAAACTATTGGAGTAGGAGATGAAGAGGAACAATAAAGTGAGGGATTATAGTGTGTTAAGGGAGGGATTGGTGATTAAGCAGAAAGGTGGAGTAAGTAGCAAGGAGGCTGTGATTATGGATACAGGGAGGGGTTAGGTGTAACAAATTTAGCTGTACTGGGGGGCGGGTGGAAATTGGGGGCAGGGAGGGGTGCAAAGAGTGGGCGAGCAGAGCAGGTCTAACACTGTTCCTAAGGTTAGCTTGTTCCAGGTAGGTAACTTTATACTGGTGTTTGCCTCTTTAATTTTAAACAGCAAATTTTTAGTCCTTTTTGGGTAAATTTATGCATGGCTTTGGTCACTTAATGTTTTAAACACATAGAATTTAGCATTTTCAACAGTGTTCACCACTTAGAATTAACTGCTCTCAATAGTATGTTTTGCAGGTAAAGCCTTTCAGCACAGCATACAATTATGGAGTATGCCCAGTCCTTTAAAGCTAATAAGCGTACTTTTCTTTATCAGGTATGCCAATCGCTCTTTTGTGACTAAATTACACAATACTAAAGAGGGCTTTAAATGTAGGGCATAAAAAACAGTTTGTAAGCAAGGCTCCAGTTATAGAGGGAGTTGGGGTTATTTTATAGTGCATTTAGACCTAGCTAGACTTTGATAAAGCACACAGGAGAAAAGAAATGCCAATAATGACCTTAAAGTGATTCAAAAGTAATTGGGCAGGCAGTCTTAGCCTTCCTGTGTTCGCTGAACAGGCACAGGATTTCTGATGGAAGCAAGTACTCTTAGTGGGAATATGGGCAGTGAACCTTAAAGTAATTCAAAAGTAATTGGGCAGGCAGTCTTAGCCTTCAGAGTGCGTTCGCTGAACAGGCACAGGATTTCTGATGGAAGCAAGTCTTACCATAACAGTCGATGTCCTTCTCTTCTCTCTTCACTGTTGCAGTCTTCTTCACCTTGGGAATCTCCTGCCATGTATAGCGCAACATCCAGCCAGTATAACAAACTCTTTAGATCTTGTGTGCGCCATATGTCACATGTATGCTCCCTGCACAGGACATGCAGCATAAAGGTGACGTACGGATGCAGCTACCCAGAAAGTACAGTTTTGTACCTACCATAAATGTAGATGTTCGAGGATCCACATTGCTGCAGTCCTAACACTTGGGTAGTCCGCTGTCCCAGTCGGCCCGAATAGCAAAGTATAAGGCTGACGTCGGTCAGGGCGCATTAGTCTGACGTCAGTACGTCAGGGTACAAATGCGCATGACCGACGTCATATCCTCAGTCTTTTCTTGCCCCAGATGTCAGAAGACCCTAAAAAGATAAGGCCAAAACCAAAAAACACCAAACACTCCTGTACCAAATATATATACAATATATACAATTTACAAAAGTACAACCCCACTCACACAACCACCCCTAAACACAGAGGGGAAGGAGGGAGGGTAAATTGGACTGCAGCAATGTGGATCCTCGAACATCTACATTTATGGTAGGTACAAAACTGTACTATGTTCTTCATCCCACATTGCTGCAGTCCTAACACTTGGGTAGAATCCCAAAGCAGAGGTAAGGGAGGCTGGCAAATCATAAAGAAGCTGGAGCTGACAACATGCCCTGCAAAATAGCCGTGGCAAAACCAGCCCTAGATTTAGAGTAGAGAGGAAGGTGGTAATGCTTAGAGAAAGTATGCACTGAACTCCAAGTAGCTGCCTCCAAAATATCCTTAGTTGCCACCCCCCTTAGAAATGCTGTTGAAGTGGCAGTAACCCTAGTGGAATGAGGCCTAATCCCAGCTGGAATCTCCTTGCCATGATGGGAATAACAAAATGCAATGCAAAACCCAATCCACTTAGAAATAGTTTGTTTTGACACAGGCTTGCCCTGAGAACTCAAAGCAAAAGAAACAAACAACTGCTGAGACTGCCTAAAATCCTTAGTCCTGCTTAAATAATAACGCAACTGCCTGTGTACATCTAAAGTGTGCAAAATCTTTTCCCCCTTATTTTGGGGATCTGCATAAAAAGTAGGCAAATGAATAGTTTGGTTCAAAGCCACACTAGAGACCACCTTAGGCATAAAGGAAGGATTAGTACGTAATGATACCCTATCCTTATGGAAAATCAAAAAAGGCTCAACCGCCATAAGGGCCTGCAATTCAGAAACCCTTCTTGCAGAAGTAATGGCCAACAAAAGAGCAGTCTTCCATGACAAGTATTTCAATTCAGCAGTAGCCGCAGGCTCAAAAGGTTGTAGAGTAAGTTTCTCCAACACAAAATTGAGATCCCAAGCAGGAGTAGGAGCTCTACGTGGGGTCTTATATTCTTTGCCCCTCTAAGAAATTGCTTGAACAAAGGATGAGAAAACAATGGTGGGTCACAATCATAGTGAGCTGAAATCGCTGCAACATGAATCTTAATGGAAGAGAAAGACAAACCTTTGTCCAATAACTCAGTAAGATACTGAAGAGCCACACTCAAATTAGGCTCAGAAACCTCCAAATCCTTTGCTGTACTCCAAAATAAAAATCTCTTCCATTTTTCTGCGTACACTTTCCTTGTACTAGGTCTTCTGGCTTCCATAATCACATTCAAAACTTGTTGAGGAAGCTGAGACCTGCTGTGTTTCAAAAAAGAATATGCCAGGCTGTTAGATGAAGAGAGTGAAGCTTGACATTGAGTAGATGACCGTCCCTCTGAGACAACAGGTGTGGAATCAAAGGTAAAGGCCATGGAGGCTTCCTTACCAGACTCCTCAGTAATGGGTACCAGTGTTGCCGAGGCCAATCTGGAGCTATTAAAATCATCCTTGGCTTGTCTTGTCTGACCTTTAGGAGTACCTTTGGGAGGAGAGGCAGAGGTGGAAAGGCATACACATGAAGATTTTTCCAACTGAAAGAAAGAGCATCCACTTTCCAAGCTGTGTGATGAAACCTTTCGTGCAAAACTTTGGCAGCTGGTGGTTTAGTGGAGAAGCGAACAGATCTATGTCTGGAGTTCCCCATGACACTGTCAATTTTCAAATACATGAAGATCCAGTTTCCACTCGTGGGGATCCATGATTTGCCTGCTTAACACATCTGCTAAGGAGTTCTGTGCTCCGGCAGAAACCTTGCCTGAAGATTTAGTTGCAAGCTGAGCGCAGTCTCCCACAAAATCATTGCTTGCCTGCATAGAGGATAAGAATGAGTTCCCCTTGTTTGTTGATGTACCACATGACAGTTGTGTTGTCTGTTAGAATCAACACCTGCCCTGGAAGAAGTAACTCCTTGAAAGCCATTAATGCAAACTGGACTGCTAACATCTCCTTCATGTTGATATGTAGATGCTGTAGTCTGGCAGGCCACTTGTCTTGTATCCACTTTCCATTCAGATGAGCTCCCAAGCTATGTCTGAGGCATCTGTCGGAAGAATTTGACTCGCCTCTGGCCGGGTCACAGAGAGTCCCTTGTTTAGGTGACATTCCTGAGCCCACCACAAAAATTCCCTTTGAATGCAAGGTATTATTTGAATGACAGTGTCCAAATCCTGGCAGTGCTGTGTCCATACATTTTGAGATACCATTGCAGCTTCCTCATATGCAGTTTGGCATTGGGAAGCACCAGAATACAAGATGCCATGAACCCTAAGGCTTGAAGGACTGTCCTTGCAGTCAGCCCGGACTGAAGAGATAGTTGATGGAAGTAAAGAGACAGATTCTTTTGTTTGTCCGGGGTTAAAAAGGCCATCTGGGCTGCTGTATTCAGTCTCACACCCGAAAGCACATGTCTTGAGAGGGTACTAGACTGGACTTTATTTCGCTCACAGAATACCCCAGGCATCTTAGCACTGCTATCACATATTCCAAATGTTGAAAAAGGTCTTCCTTTTCTTGAGCCAGAATCAGGCAGTCGTCCAAGTAAGGATAGATTTGTATGCCTTTTATCCTGAAGTAAGCTATCACTGGAGCCAGAACTTTTGTGAATACTCTGGGCGCAGTAGATAAGCCAAAGGGCAATGCAGAGAACTGATAATGAGAATTCCCAGCTCGAAAACGCAGATACTTCCTGCAACTTAGTCTGATAGGCACATGAAGGTAAGCCTCCTTGAGATCTAAAGTTACCATCCAATGATCTTTTCCCAGCAGAGGTAAAAGCTGTTGCAACGTCAACATCTTGAACTTGGGAATGTCCAGATAAGTGTTGAGGATAGACAAATCCAAAATTGGTCTCCACGTGTTCCCCTTCTTTGGTACTAGGAACAGGCGAGAATAAAATCCTAGGCCCCTTTCTGGCACAGGAACCGGCTGAATGGCCCCTATTTGGAGTAACAGAGAAATTTGCTTGTGAGCCTCTTTTCTTTGTAGAGGAGGAATGTCTGGCATGCCTTTGAAAGGAGGCAAGGTATGGAAATAAAACCTGTAACCGTGGTGAATGATATCCAATACCCATCTGTCTTGGGTAATTAAACTCCAATTTTCTTTGAAAAGTGCCAGCCTTCCCCCCAAAGGTGCTGCCAGATGAGAAGGCTCTGGCAGCTGAAAAGGCAGGTCATTGGGTCTGTTTACGAAAGGACTGACCCCTGCCCTCACCAGAAGACTGAGCAGGTGAACTCCCTGTTCTAGGCCTAAAAGAACCTTGAGCTCTGCCCCTGCCACGCCTAGACCTACCCCATAGACTGGGAATCATAAGAAGGATATGTCCACCCCTTAGTAGGCCAATTTCTACTAAACTTCGGAGGCTGAACCTGCAAAAAATCTTTAACAGTCTGCATAGACTTAGCCTTGTCCTCCATTTTCTTTAAAACTGCTTCCACAGGCGAACCAAACAACACATCAGATTGTAACGGAGCATCTAAAATCCTTGTCTTAACATGCTCAGCCAAATTCTGATCCCTCAACCAGGCGTGCCTGCGAAGAACAGAACCAGTGGCAGCCACCCTCGAAGAGGCCTGTACAGCATCAAAACCACATTGCAAAGAATGCTTACCCACCTGTTCAGAAACATGAACTAAATCCTGCAACTCTTTACACTCAATACCTTCCGCCAGAGCATCCACCTTAGACTTCAATTGTGAAAGGAGATAATTTTGGTATTTTAACATGTGGAACTGACAATTCAAAGCCCTCATGGCTAAAGTGGAAGAAGTATACACCTTCTTTCCCCATCTATCCAACACCCTTGCCTCTTTATCAGGAGGAACAGGATTTTTAACAACAGAAGCCTTAACACCTTTAGGCCCCTGAGAAATGGTTTCTGGGTCTGCCCTAGGACTCTTAAAAAGATACTTATGAGCTTCAGGCACCCTATAATACCTATCCGGTTTAACTGGGGCAGGAGGCAAAGAATCAGGGTTCAGGGAAGCCTCTGCAAAAACATCTTCCACCACATCCAGAACAGGAGGTATAGCCAAAGGCCTGTGCTGGGGTAAAAACAAAAATTCCCTTAGCCTTTTCCTGGAATCAGAAAAATCTTGACCTTCCCATTTAAAATGCTCCCTCATGGAATGAAGAGTCTCTGAAAAAGAAAAATCCTCAGGAGGAGAAGCCGAAGGAGTAGAATCATCTACATCAGAATCAGAATAAGGAGGATACTCCTGCAAGTCTTCAGCCGAAGACTCAGAAGCCTCCGAACACTGCTCAAAACCCTCAAGCTCAGGTTCCACCCTAGGCCTTTTATCAGGAGGGGGCATAGCACCTCTAATCATAGTAATCACATCTTCTGCCATTTTAAGCATATGTTTCTTAGGCAGAGACCCTGAAGAACTAGGAGAAACCCCAACTGAAGTAAAACCTGGCCTGCCTCTCGAAGAAGCCTTGGAAACAGAAGGGGAGGGCCTGACCACCTTAGGAAGGGAGGGGAGAACAGCTACCTGAGAAGCCCCCTCAGCCTGGCCTACCTCCTGAGAGGAAACATCCTGCAACAGTAAAGTCTCTCCCTGAGACTGCAAAGAGACTTCTGGCAGAACCTCCGGCTCCACCGAGCCCTCTAAAGAACCGACGTCCGGGACAGACGGTTCTTCCAACCTAGGCTTTGCTGCTTTGTCCTTGTGCATTTTTGACGAAGCGGGCGTCGGAGCATCCAACGGCATTTTATAATTACAACGCTTCCCAAAAACTAACCTGGCACAGTCTAGCCTTCTCTTAATAGTGCATTTGTTAAATCTAGCACAAGAGCGACATCCAACAACGTCGTGCTCAGGCCCTAAGCAAGGTATACACAAGGTATGGTAATCCCTATGAGGTATCTGCTTCCCACAAGAAATACAATTATTCACTTTTTCTGACATCCGGTTAAATACTGAGGCAAGAAAAAACCAAAATATTCCCCAACGGGGTACTTAGCCAACTTTGATTCGGTCTGAAACTCCGACTTCAGAAAATTTCAGAACGCCAACCTGCACTCGCAAAACTGCTTCTGCATCGGACCATGCGGCAAAAAAGACTGAGGATATGACGTCGGTCATGCGCATTTGTACCCTGACGTACTGACGTCAGACTAATGCGCCCTGACCGACGTCAGCCTTATACTTTGCTATTCGGGCTGACTGGGACAGCGGACTACCCAAGTGTTAGGACTGCAGCAATGTGGGATGAAGAACATCTGAATTGCCCCAGTAGAGAACAGACTCCACAGGACAAAAGAAGGAGAAAATGTAGATGGAAAAGGGAAATGCTTGGTCAGGATGGTAGCCACATCAAATCCCAAAAGAATAAAGGGCAGATGGATGAAGGAAACGAATACAACACTGAAGAAAAGGTCATCTACTGTTATGGTAAGATTTGACATCACTGTATTATGTCATTTTGTATCATTACTGCAGTATCATTAACCTTAGGGAAGAGTACAAAAGTTCAAGAAAAGGAATGGGAGGTGGAAGGCTGGGAAGAGCCCTCCACAAACCCATGCAGGACAACCCTAGCAAAACCTGCTCTGACCTAGAAAGCATATCCAATATATAATGCTTAGTAAAGGTATGCACTGAAGACCAAGTAGCAGCTTCAATGATGGAAATGGTGTCCAAACACTTGGAGAAATTGCCAAAAGAGGCAACAGCCCTAGTGGAATGAGCTCTAACAGAAATAGACAGACACTTGCCATGAAAAGAATGATAAAAGGAAATGGCAGGAGAAGATGGTTTGCTTAGAAACAGCTAAACCTAATATTTAGGAATGAAAATAAATAAAAGCTGGTAAGACTTATGAATGGCCTTAGTTTTATCCAAATAATATCTGAGCTGTCTGTGCAAATCCAAGGTATGCAGGACCCTCTCACTAGCAGACAGAGGAGAAGGAAAAAAGGAAGGGAGTTGTACTGCCTGATTCAAGGACAACTCATAACAACCTTGGGCATAAAATAAGAATTAGTACAAAGAAACACCCTGTCCCTGTGGAAAAAAAAACAAAAAAGGAGGAATGGCCATAAGGGCCTGAAGCTCAGAAACTCTCCAAACAGCACTAACAGCAAGCAATAAAACAGTCTTCTAGGTACAGTGTTGCAGAGAAGCTGAAACTGCAGGCTCAAAAGGTGCCTGAGGCAATTTTTACAAAACAAAATTAAAGACCCAAGAAGGAGGACTAGGCTTCCTTTGTGGCCTAAGATGCAGAATGCTTTTGAGAAACTTTGACCTCACAATGGGAAGCCAAAAGGGAATTGAAGGGCAGACATTCAGAAATAGCTGAAAATGGACCTTTACAGAAGAACAGGCCAAGCCAGACTGGGGGAAGTCACAAAAATGGGAGAGGACCAGATGGACCCCCACTAAAAAAGGGTCATGGGTATCAGCATGGCACCAGAGAGAAAATCTTTTCCATTTGGACGTACAAGACTTTCTTGTTGCCAGTTTTCTTGCCTCCTGTAAAACCTGGGGCACAGCCTCAGAAAAGAGGTGCCTGAAAGGGATCAAAACCTTATCACCCACAGTACCTATTAAAGAGTGGACATATGAGGATGGATGAGTGACCCCTTGTCCTGTGTGAGGAGGTCCATCCAGTAACGTAACTTGTGCTGAATGCCCCTGGTCAGACGCATTAAGAGGGGGAACCTGTGCTGTCTTGGCCAAAAGGGAGTCACTAGCAAAATTTTTGAGGAGTAGAGCTAAATCATGTGCAGAACTCTTGGAAGTAGGAGAGGGAAGGCATTGAGAAACATCCTCTTCCAAGGAAAAGAAAGGGTGTCTGTTTTCAACATCAGATGGCACAGCACTCTGGAACAGAAGAGAGGCAGCTGCCTGTTCAGACGAGAGGAAAAAAGATCTACCTGAGGAATACCCCACCAATGGACTTTGTCCAGAAACCCATCTCTTGTGAAATATCCATTTGTGAGCCTGTGTTTTGGACCTGCTAAAGGAGTCTACCACTACATTGTACTCTGAAGGAATATACAATTTCTGAAGAGATAGCTGATAACTGATAGCCAGATCTCGAGCCTGAAGAGCCATCTTGCAAAGAAGCTTAGACCTTGTGCCATCCTGCTTGCTGACATACCACATCTCTGAGGTTTTGTCTGTGTAAACCTTGAGGGGGGGGCCTGAAGAGAGCATGGGGTGAAAAGCTTGAAGGGTCAGAATCAGAGCTCTCATCTCTTTGATATTGATATGGTCTGAATTCTGGTGGGGGGGGGGGGGGGCAGAGACCATGAACTTTCAAGTGACCACAGAAAGCTCCTCACCCCATGTCTGAGGAGTCAGTGAACAGTTCTTGAGGAAGAAACGGAGGCTGAAAGGGCAGGTCTGAGTTGAGGGTAAGTTGTTGAATCCAACACTTCAATTTCTTCTTGAGACAAGGAAGGAGAGGCACTCAAATCCAGAGGGTTGCAATGTTGAAGGCAAACTGACTTGAATTACCACTGATGCTTTAACATATACAGTGAGGCAAGAGGGGGCAGTTGAATAGAAGAGGCCATAAATCCTAGGGTCCAAAAAATCTCTCCGGTTGTAATGGCAGGCACAGGAAGAAGAGACTGAAAGAAAGCTGTCAATGACAAAACCTTTAGAGGTAGAAGACAGGCCCAGATAAATATGACCCTGAGAAGGCGTTAGGGCAGACTTGTGGAAGTCGATAGTGAATCAAAGACTTTGAAGGAGAGATATGGTGAATTCCAGAGCCTGAAACAGTAACTGGGAAAAGGTGCCTGAATCAACAGGACATCTAAATAAGGAAAAATCTGAGTATCTTGAAGTCTGCAAGAATCAATCATAGGAGCTAGGTATTTTGTGAATGCCCTTGGGTCAGTAGAGAGGCCAAGGGGCAAAGCAGAGAACTGGAAATGAGAAGATAAATGCGAAAACTTCCTGAATAGAGGATGAACAGGAATTTGAAGGTAAGCATCGTTCAGATCCAAGGGCACAAGAAAATCCTGGGGCAGCAACAGGGGAAACAGGGTTTGAAGAGAAAGCATCCAAAAACAAAGAACTTTGAGAAAAGTGTTGAGCAAGGAGAGATCCAGAATAGGCTTCCAAGTGCCCTCCTTTCAAGGAATCAGGAACATTTTGGAGTGGAATCCCTTTCCCACTTGGGAAGGAGGGACAGACTGAATAATTCCCCGAATCCTCATCTGAGGTATCAGGTTCCCTTGGTATTTTGGAAGGAGTTGAAGTGTAAGGGGGAGAAGGCATATAAACCCCTTGAGGAGGTTTCAGGGACAATGAGGCATTAAACAACCCCCAAGTAAACTTCTTCCATTCACTTTCAGGGTCCTTATGATGTACAGAAGAATGTTTAGTCTTCTGCTTTTTCTTGGTAGGGACATCAGCTCAAACAAACACTGGAGGTTGCAAACTTTGATGGGATTTGATAAGAGTACTTGGAACCTCTTCCCTTACAAGCCAGAACCTGAAGAATCTGTCTAGGGCCCTCCAAAATAGTCAACAACGGTTCCTGTCAGTGTTCAGAGCAGATGCCTGCAAAGTACCAGGGGCCATGTGAAACGAAGGATCCATGTTCGCCTCTGAAGGGGTTGCAACAGAGGAATCTGAAGTATACACCAAAGCTGGACAGCCAAAGAATCTGGCGGAGATTTCTTGACCTTCTTGCTTAATGGAAGTACCACAGGGTTAATCAATTCTGCCATGCTGTTCTGGGCTGTTTAATCCTCTGGTTCTCAAGATAGATGGCCCGGCTGGCTTCTAAGAGTCTTAGTCACAAATACCTTACAAATACTACAGGGGGAATGGACATGGGAAGCATACAAACAAAAAAGACATTATTCATGAAAATCCTTATGGGGAATCCGTCTCCCACACTGACATTTTCCCCTTTTGGATGACATGAACTCTAGGTAATCAAAAGAAAACAAGACCAACAGTAGAAAGAAAAAATACCCCAGTGGGGCACTTCACTGACAGCTAGGTATTCAGCCCAGCAAAAGGTGTTCAGAGCACTGAGTAATGATGGCACTCAGACTGGCGACAAAGAAGTTCTGAGTAATTGTGTCAGTATGTTACCTTTATGCCCTATGTCCTGTGCATGGAGCATATGTGTACTGGCCAGACATTGGGCTATCCTTGGCAGGAGATCCCTAAGGTGAAGAATACTGCAACAGTGATATACAAGGACATCTGTCAGTTTGCAGCCCAACCACTGCTCCACACTCCTGCTTTGGAACTCTATTGTCAGAAGCATGTGAGATTTGCACCTAGTGGTGGAAGACTAGACCAGAGTACTGCCATATCAATTTAAGAGACTCAGAACTATTCTTGGTAGTAGACCTGCCCTAACTTGCATGGTGGCATTACATTTTTGATACCATGCATGTCATGAAGCACAGCTATTCAGATGTCTCTGTCCCAGGCCTAGGGTACTGATGCCTCCAGGTCCAACCATAAGCAGTAAACAGGCCACAGCCCACAGGTCTGACTTCTCAGAACAATAAAAGTGTCTGCACTCCATGGTCAACCATTCACATCTCACCTCAGGATAAGCACATTCACCCTCCTTGCCTACATTATCAGGCACCCAAGCCATTAATCAAACTCAAGGCATTATCCCTCTATGACACTGGGCTGGCACAAGCACAAGCACAACAGAAACTGGTACTGGTATCATACTCTACCTTTGGTTTATTAAAACCCTAACCATCATTACCTGCCTTTGGAGGATGAGGGATGCCATTATTTAGTGCTTATCTTTAAAATATCTGAATGTGGGAAGCAGACATGTAGAGTCAACAATTCATAACTGCTTTTATGTTTGTCAAAACAAAACAAATATTGGTCTATAGTTAGTGCTTTGGGATAATGATATTTTATTGGCTGTACTGAAAGCAGACAGTAAAATAAGCAGATAAGATGTTTCTCCCTCACTTCACAGTGTGAGTGACTATATACCTAATTAGAAAGCTAGAAGTGTAGAGGCAAGGTGTAGGATAGTGAGTAGCTTCCCTTCTGAAAGCATCAGATTTGGAGTTGACATATATGACAGAAGAAGGGATGACAGTGCTGGAAGTGTATGTCAAAAAATCCATTTAATGAGACATCATGCAAGATCTTCAAGGCAGGCTCTTACAGCAAATACTCTGACAGTACTGATGAGTGCCATTGCCAACTTTTCCAAATTTATTTAAAGGTAATCCACTGAAAATGTACAACTCCAAGGCTGACCACAAACACACCACTATAAAAGGACAGTGTCGTCTTTTCTTTAGCTCCTAACGGTTATGAAATTCCCTAGTATAACACTGAAGAAAGTCCTTTCTAGAAGCTAACAGACTTAGTTCAATAACCCATGCTGGAACGGTCTGGCTTAACCTATGATGAAGTATTTTTTATCAGCTGTAACATTAGGGAAGTGGAGAGAAGAAGGAAAAATAGCTGCTTTAACAGTCTGTCACTAAGACGTACTGTTATACTAAATAACCTATACAAAATATCATTGTTCGCCAATGGGCTCTTTCGTCAGTTCATCACCACACAAGAATCCCAGGCAGATAGAGTGGATGAGAGTGGGGGGTTGGGAGTGGAATACATCATCCAGAAAGCTAATTCAAAAAGCCCCTCTGCAGATTGTTGCTAAATGCAGTTCATCTCTGAAATTACACACCCTATTTCTAATACTCAAACAAGCTTCAGAATGAAAACTGTACATCCACTGCAGAGGTGTTGGCATTTCAAAAATTAAAGGATTTCCATACTTCTGGAAAAAAGCTACTTTGACAAACACTAAATTAATAACCATGAGTCTTAAATGCTTTGTCCAGTCCTCCCCATGATAAAAGTACACTTGGCAATAAGCATATAATATACAAAACTGTATTCCTCTGCTCACCTCTGTAGTTGGTACTTTTCCGTTAACTGGGCAACAACTTTCTGGGCCTGGATTTGCGTTAATGGAAAAGTACCATTATGTATCAGAAAAGTACCACAGAGCCTAAGATATTGTGGGGACAAAAACCTAGAATAGAGACACATTTTTTAATACTGATTTTATAAACTTGGTTGCTAGAATAACAGGATTTGTGTTGATATACATTTATCTTAAATATATGAAGACTGAAACTCAAATATATGTCATTATTTAGTGAGTTCAGTCCTCACTGATTTGCTAGAAAACCATAAAATGTTATGAAGAACAGACTAAAATACGAGGCAAAAATCATTCTGGACATTCTGCAAAAAAAAGTCATTGAAATGATTTTGTGACGTTGAATGTAGAAAATCACGCAGTTATTTGTAGCATTTTTTAATCATATTAACTCCAGCTGTTTTTGATGGTCCTTTTTATGTAATTGTTTAACTGGATAAAGTCCATTGCTTCACTTTTCATCTGCAACCTGTTATTTAGGAAAAATGTTGAAAACTTTACTTTTTTTAGCCAAGTATCAGGAAGTGTTGTGCTTCCCACAAGATGACAGGGCTGGTGCAGTAAACTTTTGAGTCTAAATAAAGTACAGTTGTGTACACTTTCTATAAATGTAGATGTTCAAGTGTATTCACTGTTGCAGTCATCACATTTGGGTTATCTGCATGCAGTAGCCCTCAGTCGGACTGATTATCAATGTCTTGGGTCCTGCGTCAGGTGCTGTCTCATCTTCCATGACGTCAGGTAGTCAGGGGTATAAAGCATGCAGCCGACATCATTACATCAGTTTTTTCTTGCCCCAGATGTCAGGTGCCCCCATAATGGGAAGCAATTATATACAAGGTTACACCTCCAACTAAAAAGCAAATACACCAAAAAACTTTAACCATAGAAACAAGAATAGAGGTATATAGTCAATAGAAGTCAGGGGGCTGGAGGGTGGGTAACCAGGACTGCAACAGTGAATACACTCGAACATCTACATTTATGGTAAGCATACACAACTGTACTATGTTCTTCGTGTTTCACTGTTGCAGTCATCACATTTGGATAGATTCCCAAAGCTAAGGATGGGAGGAGGTAATTAGATAGCATTAGGACCAGCTATAAGGCCCTGCAAGACTGCAGTGGCAAATCCAGCTCTGGGATTTAGAAAAAATTGGCAAGTGGTAATGCTTGGTGAAGGTAAGTACAGAACTCCAGGTAGCAGCTTCTAGGATGTCCCTGGTAGGGACACCTCTGAGAAAGGCTGTAGAGGTAGATACAGCCCTAGTTGAATGTGGTCTTATCCCCTGTGGGGTAGGTTTTCCACAATGCTTATAGCAGAAATGAATACAATGGCCTATCCACTTAGAAATGGTTTGCTTTGAAATGGCCTTCCCCTCTGCCCCTGCAGCAAATGCAACCAGCAGCTGTTCAGATTTCCTCAGAGGTTTAGTCCTGTCCAAGTAAAATCTAAGTTGTCTGTGCATGTCCAAAGAGTGCAGCATTTGTTCCCCTTTGTTCTGTGGATTAGAAAAGAAGGTTGGCAAATGAATGGGCTGATTAAGGGCCACACTGGATACCACCTTGGGCATGAAGGAGGGATTGGTCCTGAGGGACACCCTGTCCGCATGAAAGATGATGAAAGGCTCCACTGCCATGAGAGCCTGTAATTCAGACACCCTTCTTGCTGAATTGATGGCTAGAAGGAAGGCTGTTTATCAAGAAAGGAATTTCAACTCTGCATTTGCAGCTGGCTCAAAGGGGGGTAAAGTGAGCTTTTCCATTACAAAGTTAAGGTCCCAGGCTGGAGTAGGGGCTCTCCTGGGTGGCCTTAAGTTTTTGGCCCCTCTGAGGGACTGCTTCAGCAGTGGATGAGAGAAGAGGGGTGGTTCTGTATTGTAATGAGCTGAAATGGCTGAGGCATGAATTTTGATGGAGGAAAAGGAAAGGCCCTTGTGACGCATCTCAGTTAAGTATTGAAGAATCTGAGGTAAACTGGGTGCTGCTGTGCCCACCCCTTGAGTTTGGCTCCAAGAACAGAATCTTTTCCATTTTTCAGCATAGGATTTTCTGGTACTAGGCCTCCTTGCCTCCAGAATGACATCCATCACTTGCTTACTGAGGGATGGTAACGGAGAGATCAGGTAATTAGCCAGGCTGCCAGGTTCAGGGTTTGAAGCTGTGGGTGCAGAATCTGGCCCTCCTGCTGGGACAGCAGGGCAGGAGACTGAGGCAGGTGCCAAGTTGCCAGCAGTGACATACTGCGCAAGAGGGGGTACCAGTGTTGGCATGGCCAGTCTGATGCAATCAATTTTGTCCTGTTTGGTCTTTAGTAGTACCTTGGAGAGGAGAGGCGGGGGGGGGGGATAGAGCATCCACTTTCCAAGCTTGTTTGTGGGGAGTCCTTGTGCAGAATTTGTCCACTTGGTAGTTCTGGGGGGAGGCAAACAGGTCCATCTCTGGGCTCTCCCATTTGGTTCTCAACATGTTGAATATCTTTAGTTCCAGTTTCCACTCGTGTGGATCCATGAGATTTCTGCTCAGGTCATCTGCCAGTGTATTTAGCTTTCCTGGCAGGAATTGAGCCTGTAGATGGACTTGGTAGCTCAAGGCTGTGTTCCACAGAGGCATGGCTAGTCTGCAGAGAGGATATGAGTGGGTTCCTCCCTGCTTGTTTATGTACCGCATAACAGTGGTGTTGTCCGTCTTTACCAATAACTGTCCTGGAAGAATGTGGTCCTTGAAGGCTGTCAGAGCATTCTGTACAGCTAATATTTCTGTTTGATTGATATGCAGGTGCATTTGACTTGGGTTCCAGTTGCCCTGAATGCACTTCCCTGCCAAGTGAGCCCCCATGCATAGTCTGATGCGTCTGTTGTTAGGGTTTGGGCGGCAGGGGGTAGAGTGAACGGCAGTCCCTTGTTTTGGTGGCAGGCCTCTGCCCACCAAAGGAACTCTTATAATCATTGATTCTAGATCCTGAGAATGTTAACACCATAGGCTTTTTAGATACCATTGAAGTTTCCTCATATGCAGTCTTGCATATGGAATTAGAAGAATGCAGGAGGCCATGAACCCCAGGCTTGCAGTATTTTCTTTGTAGATAGCTGGGTCTTTGTGGCCAGTAGTTTGAAGTAGGTTGTCAAATGAACTTGTTTCCCTGGCGTAAGGTAGGCCATCTGGGAGCTGTATTTAAGCTTGCTCCCATGAATACAATTTGTTGGCAGGATACCAGATGTGATTTATTTTCGTTTATGGTGTATCCCAGAGAAGTTAACAATTTCCTTACAAATGCCAGGATAATTTAAACGTATGTCCTGGCTTTCTGCCTGAATTAGACAATCATCCAGGTATGGGTATATTTCAATATTTCTTTGCCTGCAAAATGCAATGACTGGAGCTAGGCACTTTGTGAATACCCTTGGTGCAGTAGATAAGCCAAAGGGCAGTGCAGAGAACTGATAGTGCATGTAGCCTGCTTTGAAGCGTAGGTATCTTCTGCAAGATTCCCTTACTGGGATGTGCAGGTAGGCTTCCTTTGAATCCAGTGTTGCCAACCAGGCATCTTTGCCTAGCATAGGAAGCAGCTGATTAAGAGTTAGCGTCTTGAATTTTGGGATCACCAAAAATGTGTTTAGGATAGACAGGTCCAGAATAGGACGCCAGGAATGGTCTTTTCTTGGTACCAGAAAAAGTCTTGAGTAGAAACCTTGTTCCCATTCTTTTTCTGGGACAGGTTGAATAGCCCTGATGCTTAAAAGACAAGAACTTGCTTTTGAGCCTCTGCCCACTGATTTGGGGGTAGATCTGGCCAACTGTCCGGGGTTGGTAAGGAGTAGAAGTGAAATTTGCATCCTTGGGAAACTATATTTAAAACCCATTTGTCCTGGGTAATGAATTCCCAATTTTTTGCCTGCAGGGCAATCTTTCCCCCTAAAGGAACAGTGCAGGGCTTGGAAGGTTTAAAGTTAAGTCATTGAGACAGTTTACCATGGGGGGGGGGGTTGGTCTTACTACTCCCTGCTTTGGAAGTGGGAGCACCCCACTGCTTAGTCCTGTGAGTACCTTGGGACTGAAGCCTGGGTGTTCTGCTGGTTCTGGGCTTGGACTGAGAAGGCCTGGAAGAGGCAGGAAAGGACCAATTCTTAGAGGGCCAATGCCTACTAAATCTGGGAGGCTGTACTTGGAGGAAATCTTTAACAGTCTGCATAGATTTAGCTTTTTCCTCCATCTTTTTAAGTACTTCTTCTGCTTTATTGCCAAACAGGCGGTCTTAGTTTAAGGGAGCATCCAGCAATTTAGCTTTAACATGATCTGGCAAAGATTGCTCCTTAAGCCAAGCATGCCTTCTAAGTACAGACCCAGTGACAGCAGCCCTGCAAGATGTCTCTAATGAATCAAAACCACACTGCAAAGTATGTTTTCCAACTTGTTCAGCAGAATGCATTAAATCCTGTAAATCCTTATTTTCAGCACAGTCAGGAATCAACATCATTTTCTGTTTAAGCAATCCAATAATAAGCTGCTGATACGAAACTGGCAGTTTAAGGCCCTAATGGCCAAGGTTGTAGAAGTGTATACCTTCTTACCCCATCTATCCAGCACCCTGGAATCTCTATCAGAGGGGGTAGGCTTTTTGGCAATATTTATTTTATTTTATTTTACATTTGTTACCTGGGGTGTCTGACTGAGCCGAAAAGGCCCTTTTTCAGCAGAGGCCCGGGGAGAAAAGCTCCACAAAGAAAAATTACAGACACATTTAGTTATTTAGACATGATCAGTATACACACAAATTACAAGAGACATGTTTTACAGTGGTATGCGGCACATAAACAGTTACAGTGGAGAGAACAAACAAAAAAAATGTAATTTTAAAAATAAAGGTAATTAATAGATTTGTGGTGCACAGCTGAAATTTGGAACATAGGTAGAATACATACATAGTACACAGGTACAGTACATACATACACTGTAGATTAGCCAGTGTTTGTGAGTAAGATTGAAAACTATTATCAAGTGCTCTAGATTTAGTATGTATATGTTATCTGCTTTCACTAGCCTGGGGAGCAATCATGGCACTGCCAACTTTGCTTGAGATGTTGTCTGAGTAGTAGCCTTAATGCCCTTGGGTCCCTGTGAAATAGTCTCAGGATCCATAGTAGGAGTTTTAAAGAGGAACTTGTGAGAGTCAGGAACCCTTTAATACCTACCAGGTTTTCTAAGAGCAGGAGGTAAAGAGTCAGGGGCCAGGCTAGATTCCAAGAAGGGCATCATCCACAATGTCCAGTACAGGAGGGATGGCCAAAGGCCTGTGTTGGGGCAGGAGTAAGAAATCCTTAAGCCTCTTTTTGGAGTCAGAGTAATCCTGGCTCGCCCAGTGAAAATGCTCCCTAAGAGAATGCAAGGTTTCACCAAACGAGAAATCCTCTGGAGGGGAAGCAGAGGGAATGGAGTCCTTTGCATCAGAATCCTCATAGGTACATAAGGGTAAATCCTGGTCATCAGAGGAAACAGAAATTTCAGAGTCCTGATCAGAAGAATGAGAAGGAAAATCAGTCCTAGGTCTCTTAGAGGGAGAAGTGTGGCTTCCCCTGATTAGAGTAATAAGGTCTTCAGCCATTTTTATAATTTGTGTTTTAGGCATAGGGGCCTGACCATGCAGTCTGGGCGTCTGTTTTCTAGGCATGGATAGAGTTTTAGGCTTTGAAAAAGAAGATGGCGTCAGATTAATATGCAAGTCAGTAGGCCTGAATACACACTCAGAAGCCGGTGCCTACACAGCCCATCCAAGGTAGAGACATCCGCAGGTTCCACAGTCGAAGAAGCATCTTGCAGCATGCCAGACTCCGAATGGGTCTCAGTAGAGGCCTGCAAATCTAAAGTAGTGAGTATCAGGGGCTGTGAAAGCTCCTCACTGAGTACCGGTGAACTGGCGACTAGCTTAGGAGAAGCGTCGTCGGCAGCTTTGCACCTATGCGTTCTGTCTCTGTTTTTATCTTTGTGTTTTTTCTTAATGCCAGTAGTCAGGTGGCTTACCGAAGCCATTTCTGGATAATTGAACTGAGTACCAAAATGTAAATAAACTGACGACGAATAGTTCGAGGTTTGACTAAGGCACAAAACCGACAGGGAGGTAGGTCGTGGTCTGGGCATAAGCAAGGAATGCAGTACAAATGAAAATCTTTATGAGGTATTTGCTTTCCACAAGAAAGACAACTGTTAACTTTTACTGACATTGGTTTAGAGCAAGAAAAAGGTTCCCCAATGGGGTACTTAGCTTAGTTGAAGACTTCGGTTCTGAAACTGAGTCGGCCGACCGGCACTTGAGAACTGCTTCTGCTTCGGGCACTGCACGGCAAGAAAGACTGATTTAATGGTGTTGGCTGCATGCTTTATACCCCTGACTACCTGACATCATGTAAGAGGAGACAGCAACTGACGCAGGACCCAAGACTTTGATAATCAGGCCAACTGAGGGCTACTGCAAGCAGATAACTCAAATGTGATGACTGCAACAGTGAAACACGAAGAACATCACTGTATATCCCTTCAGTTATAGGCATTGCTGAAGGATGCCAAATGGGTAAAAGTACTAAGTCAACTTTTAAATGTGCACAAGGAAAACTGTGTGTAAAGCTCTATACGGAAGACACTAATTTTGGTGTGTGTGTTTGTAATGGTGTTTGATTTTTTTACCTTTAGCATACACAGCATACGCAGGTAAAACAATGCTGAAACATCAGTGTGAGGTTGTACACTACTTCCCTTAATAAAGTCTGTTTAGTATCAAATAACTCTAGTAAGAAAACAATGGCACTGTGATTACCTCCCATCACTTTTGCTTTTAACAAGTAACGTAAGAAATCAAAGTAGCGGAAGCAGACGTTAAGGGGTGTATATTGCTTTTACATTTGAAGCAAAGTGAGACTGACTTCCAGTTTGTTTTACCTGCAAAATTTGACTGACAGGAACTTTTGGGAGGAAATGAGAGCACACTTCCATTTTAAGGAGTTTCACATACTCCTATGCAGAGAGGACAAAGTGAAGAGACCCGTCTGCTCTCCCAGGTGTTAGGGTGGTGGATGTTTCAAATCACCTGTAAAGTCTTCTGTTGAGGAATAATGGTATAAGGACCAGTTTAACACATATTGCCGAAAGTTATCTGGGTCTGGAAATGTGTGCGTTTGTTTTAAAACATTTCACCAGGATAACTGACCTGTTTCTGATATTGGAACCAAAATTAATAATTTTAGGTATATTAAATATTGGTACTTTTCCATTAACGCAAATCCAGGCCCAGAAAGCTGTTGCCCTGTTAATGGAAAAGTACCCTATAGTTAAAAGTTCACAGCTAAAAAAAAACATTAAAAACTTTACCTTCTCTAACCTTAAGGATGCAGTGAGAGTTGTCTATCTTTGTGAAAGGCAAGAGTATCTAACTTCTGAGACATTATGAGATTAATTATGGCCAGGAAGGAAACTGTCAAACTAGATAAAAACTTAATCTCATAAATTAAGACATATTAAAGGGGAGGGTAAGGAAACACATTTTAGCTGCATAAATTTAGTAACTCAGGTACAACTGAAATGCAAAATGATACGTTTCTCTAAGCAACATCTTGACTGGCTTTGTGGAAACTAATAAAAGGTCACCAAATATACATAAAACACTGCGTAAACAAGCTGTAAATAGAATGACGTGAAAGGTTTGGATGCAGAGGATGAAAGAATGAATCCAAGCAGATACAAGAGTTTAGTTCTATATTATATATGATGGTGATTTTATAACCAAGAAAAATACATGTGTCATTGAGTGGGGCAGAATGACTAACCCAGTGATAATTTTCCTGGAGCTAAACTTCATTTAGGTAGATTGTAAAAACATCAGTAAAGAATATTTTAATGATAGATAATACTATTTATGGAATAACAACAAATGGAAAAGACCTGATACAATTTGAAATAAAAGTGAAGTATATGGAAAGGAAACTGCAAGTCAGAAAGATGGTAGCGACTTTGACAATGCTGCCATTCAACAATTAACAGAAAATAAACCGTACTACATAAATTTACCTGGAAATTCACAGATTTTACACAACACATTTATTAAGAAGGGAGAAAACTTTCTGGCAAAAGAAACTTAGCTAAAAGTGCAGTCCTATATTAAATCTCAAACAGCTATAAATTTTGGCCAACAATAAAATAAGATACTGAACATCCTTGGACGGAGACAGCATTTTCTGGTATAACTAATGCATGGGACAACAAGCTGCAGGAAAAGGGAC
This sequence comes from Protopterus annectens, assembly GCF_019279795.1. Taxonomy (NCBI): domain Eukaryota; kingdom Metazoa; phylum Chordata; order Ceratodontiformes; family Protopteridae; genus Protopterus; species Protopterus annectens. Next base: position 530,586,508 of record NC_056731.1, read on the forward strand.
AGAAAAAATGTGTTTATATTAATGTAAAAGCTCAAAAATATTTGTGGGGATACAAAACAAAAAAAATAAATAAATGACATTAACAAAAGGATTTTAATGGCAGTGTAGTTAGAAAGAATGGGGATGGCAAATACAAATTATAGCGTATAGTAAGTTTCAAAGTGTAACAAACAAAGCAAAGTTATACTACTCTGTTTAATAAATGAAATAAAAAAGTAACTGGGAAAAGACAGAGTCTACGTGGATTTTTGCAATGTACTCTAGTCTTCTCCAACATTAAAACATGCTGTTATGTGAACTAGCTCTACTTACACAGTCAGCAGTGGTTGGTGTGTCTGCATGTGTGCATTCTGCAAGGAACCGACATGCATTCCAGACCTTTTTCACTGCCTTACACCCTTGTTTGCCAGAATGGGTGACAAACCTCCGGTGCGCCTACATAAAATTAGCTCTTAAAGAGTTAAATGCCAAGGACTTGAAGACTGACTGGTTGCAGAAAGATTTGAAAAAAAAAATGAGAATGGCATCCTAGTAGACTCTGTGACTTAGTTAACATTGTTGGGAGACTTTACTCTGTCAGCTGTGAAATGTAGTGATAGATGGTTAAAAATGGAACTATTTAGAAGTACATAATTTTAGTCCGGTAAATAGTTTACCAAGAAGGGAATGTAAATCACTGGATCTGGCATCTAATGATAAAGCAGGGAGTGAAAACCACTCATTTGGTATTTAGCAATAAATAAATTATGGAAATTCCATAAAAAGGTATGATATCAACTGCAAAGAATGATCAATCCACAATTAAGGCATTGGCAGTGTTTACTAACTTACTAGAGCGTATGTGGAAAAAGTGAAAATGAAGGGACAACATGATTTAAACTGTGATACTGAAAAGGAAGTTAAAGAAATGAGATTGGCTGAAAAGTGAACACTTGAGTGAGTGTAGAAAATGTGAGATGAAGTAACACAGAAAAAAACAGCAGGAGATAAAATTAAGAGAAAAGCTAAGGTGAACAGGTGTGGGGAAAAGCTTTTTTTTTATTCCACTCAAAAGGTTAAAAAGGACAAAAATACTTATTATAAACAGGTTAATAATACAAAACTAAAGCATAAGGTGTGGTATTCATAGTCATTACACTTGCACCTAGTGGGTATGTGCACTGGCTACACACAAGGACAGGCACGCCACAATTCAGAGCCATAAACTGTGCTTATGAGAAGCAGTTAGAAGGTTGTAGGCAAATTAGGGAATAAGGAGATGTAAATGAAAAATGTATAAAAGATGCAACTTTGTAAATGAGGCTGGCTTCCCACCTTTTGTGATTCATAATCATTTTTTTTTGGTACACAACTGTGCCATATACACTTGTATTGCAAAAAGCAAATTCATGCCTTTTTCAATCACTTTTCAGATGGTAAAAATGACTGTTTTGCTGCAAGCCTTACTGTTTCAGACTTTGACTGCTTTTCTCTACCATAGTGAAACTGGGTGTGAAGAGAAACTCGTTGTCTCAACCTAGAAGTACCTACAGGTAGAGAATTCTGCACTTGAACTTTGCTGGACAGGAATTACTGGACAGACAGTGAGGACAAGGAGCTCATTAGAGTTTTGGTGAACTTGTACAACCATTAAACTGGTAATGGAAGAATAGGTGACCCTCCTACCCTGTGGATACCAAGGTATGAACAGCCTTCACTAAGCATGCCATGGGGACCTTTCAGAGACAGTCTGGGAAGCTTGTGTATCCCCCAGGCTTCTGCCCTCAGGATATTGCAGCAGTTCCTCAATATACTCTTGGTCCACATCGATAAGCCTATCATATGGGGGGGGGGGGTGGAATAATGGTCAAGATGTTCCTCTCATAGACAGAGGGCACAGGGCTTGATTCTCATCTTTGGGAAATTGGCCAGACTTAAAATAGCCTGCACGTGTAGTTATTCTAATCATACCTCTCTCAATGGTCCGGATTTTCACAGAATGTCACAATTTTTCTTCATATTTTTGGTCTGTTCCTCACAAAATTTGTGTTTTTCTGGCAAATCACTGAGGTCACTAAATAATGACACACATTTGAGTTTCACAGTTTATATCATTCAGAAAATACATTTTAACACTGTTCTACTAAGCAACTAAGTCTATAAGAGCAATATTTAAAATCTGTAGAATGACAATCCAAAGAAAAAAGCCAGTGATTACCTTCAATATTTATTAAAACACTTGTAGAACAGCAAACAATCCAATAAAAAGTTCAGCAAATGCTCTGCCTTGTAGTAGAATACAGTCCATAAAAAACAGACGGAAATACGTTTTCTTGGGATTGTGGTTCTACATGTTTTTTTCATCGAGTTTGTGGTGATTTAAATATTTAAAATCTGTCCCTATTTTTGGGCCTTTGTCCCCCATTATTTTAGACTTTGTCCAGATTTCTTGCACTAAGAAGTTGAGAGGTATGAGTCTAACGTTGAACTGAAGGATCATAGGTTCATAGGTAAGTACTAGGCTAGCTGCCCTTGAGGGCCACTTTAAGCCTAATCAAGTTCTCCTTTTGTGCTTAATTTAATCTGTTGCATTTTGTTATGGACTGGCCTTCCCCAATAATTACTCAATAATTATATACTACTCCTAATGAGAAGGAATGGGATCATACCACAGATAAATGGAGGGGGACACATGGGTAAATTTTCTGTTTCTCCACACATAGATCCAAGTTGTACTTGAAACAAAGTTCATCGCTGTCCATATCCATGTGGATGGGTAGTCTGTTCCAGAGCAGTGGTATCCCTCTGTGAGATATACCTGTCCCTCCAAACTGTTCTGTTGATGTTGCAGAAGAGGTTTATATTCCTTGGCCATGTACTTCTGAGGCCATTGGACTATGAACCTATAAATATTTATTTCCAGTGACATCAGGAATGAGCCAGTACCTTGCATGCTTTCTAGAGGTGCCTGGTGCGACCGAATGCACCCTTGTGGCTATAAAGGTCCCATTTGGACCAAAGGTGGCAGGTACTATAACAGAAAGGGTTACCATTCCAGCAACTGTCAGGTAGTGTGAAAGGCATGGAGGTGCATCAACTATGTTATTGCACAGCATCCTAGCAAGTACCCATGATTCATACATATAGCATACATGTTCACTGAACTGCCAATTTCTCCATGGAAGAATTCCACATGGTCACATAGTTGGTTAGTGTAGACTATTACTATACAGTTAGCCATAGGTATTTCTCTAACTTTATACTGAAACAAGTACTAACTAATGTCCCCGTCCTGGTGTCCCCTACCTACTGTTTTTCAGGTGACACAGGCTACCCAATCAAGCATTAGCTAATGACACTAGTTTGTAATCTGCAGGGAGCTGCTGAGGGGGTGCTTTAAAACTGCCCTGTCCCAGTCATGGATTGCCACTGAGAGTGTGTTTGGCCTACTCAAAGCCTATTTCTGTTGCCTGGATGAGTCGGGGTAGGGTGTTTTAGTATGAGATTGCTGCTATGTGCAGAATACTTACGGCCCCAATATTCTGTATAATGTAGCCATGTATCTGTGAGGTGCTCTGCCCGTGCAGCTGTGTACCTGCTGGGGGGGGGGGGGTTGCCATGCTGCTGCTGTCTAACCACTGTCACTGTTGTCAATAGTGGGGAAAATGAGAGCTCCTTTTATAATTTGTCCCACCAGTGACAGCAACTGTGGCCAGCCAACAGCAGCATGGCAACCTCTCTGATAGGGTCTTGCATGGTACATGGCTGCACAGGTGAAGCGGCGATGTCTTGTCCACAGCTATGGGCTATGACAATCAATATGTATCAGTGTAAAGTTACAAAGATAATACTTGCTGCATGCAGTGTTTTCTGTGGGCTGTAGTGAATGGTGCAATGTCAACATACACTGTACAGCAGACATTCTTCCACATATATCCAGATAAACATTACTTTTGTGTAATAACAGTCATCATCTGTACAGTGTTTAGTGGCACAAGTGCTAGATATAATGCCAGGGATAGTGGGAACTGTAAAGTAGCAGGTGATACAAGAACAATTTGCGTTCTAGTCTGAATAATTGAACTGATGCATTACTGAATCTGTACCTAGTCATTAATGCAACTGTTAGCTGGTTTTCATCTTGCAGTATTTTATTGTTACAGCAGTTCTCAAATTTTTAAGTTAGTCCCCTCCCCCCTTTTCAGAAGCATGAAGATTATGTGCGGCATTTTTCATTTTGAAAAGATGTAATGTGTAGTGGCCTCTATGTCACTCTGCAAATTCTTTTCCTGGTAAACACAATAATATCTGTGTTTCTTTTAGACTTTGGAATGAGTCATACACAATGTCCTCTAATTATAGTGTTAATGATGGTCCCACAGATCATGAGAAAGTGCTATCATGTAAGCTTAATGCTGAGTTGCCCCCAATGACTAGTCCTGACATTGGCCAAACTGTGCTGGGGGACCTAGACTTTAACTCAGAGGTTTTAAACCATGATGCGGAAAACTGTCGACTGTAGACCTTGCCTCAGAGGTTTTATCCCATGATGTCGAAGTTGGGTGAGGCCAAACTGCCTTCTTGTTGAGGGAATCCACATGAATGTCTGCAGTGCTTTGTTCGAACACGTGTTTATCCAGCCTAATCATCCACCACACACGTGGACACTCCCTCACCCACATCCAGCAGTGCATCTGGTAAGTCCTTGCTAGTGTGCAAATACAGGGTGATAAGGATGCAGTATTATCAACTAAATGTGCACAAGGATATCATGGCATTTTCCTTGGACTCCACTGTTCACATGTACCGGTGAATTTTCTCATGTGTACCCTGTAGAAATCTAACCATATTCACCTGACTCTGTGGCAGTAGCTTGGGTATGAACCATGCAAGAGCCTATCAGAGAGCTGCTGCTGGGCATGTGTCAGGTGCTAACTGTGAAAGACGTCATTTCTTAACATTCCTGTGTACAGGCATGACAGTGGGTAATGGAACCTAACAGGTGTGCAGGCATGACATGGTGGTTTCTTCCTGTACAGGCTCAGCTTGTACACAGGAAAGAGGCGTTTAGATAGGTCACGCTTCCTCCCTTTCTGGTAATGTCAATTCCTCATTATGCAGTGTGTGAGCTATGTTACTGACTATGGAGTTGTCAACCTGTGGGGCAGGGATCCCTGTCAGTACACTCTGCAACTGTGTGCCACTGTCCTGAAGCTGTGTCATGAGTATGAGTAATATCTTCATCATCAACAGCCATTCTGCTGTCAACATTGCCAACCATAGATATCCATTTTCCAGTGGCACATCTGTTGGCTATTGTCGTGAACCACATCATGTGATTATTTCTGGTTTTGAACCTGTCAGAAAATACACAACTATGTGGTTAATACCACCTATGACAAATATATGACTTAGTATTACACTTATGATATCCATACTTGCCACGTGCTATGTGCTGAGTTAGTAATACAGCTGATGTCCGAATACCTAATAAGTAACATTATTATACAGAAGAACACAGTAACCCTGCCACGGTACACATTCCCTGAAAGTTCCAGTGCTAGCTAAAGACATATTCTCATGCATCACATATATATGGATGTTGCAGGTTTCTCAAATTACTAGTGCTCATACAACCTCGAATGAGCCCCAAACCCTGCTTTCTCTGTCATAGTCATCTTGTAAAGAGAGCAGGTACTCCTATACAGTGTTAAAGTTTGTACAGTGGAAGACACACCACCAGTGCTAATACGAGCAATTGGATTCTGCCTAGCTCTAGTCTTTGCATGGCTCACCATATCATTAGCTTTTTTTCTGCAGTGTGCCAAGGTGAGATTCCTTCCGTAATGGCAGTTATATCATCCACAACTTGCTCCACACCTTAGCTTGGTCTGCCTGTTTTGGCCCACCTTTTCCTAAAAGACATTTGCCATAGGTTGTAACTGCATAGATGTGGATGTGATCTTCCCAGCTATTTAAATTCTCTCCTGTGTCTTGTTCCTGGCTTCTGTACCATCATTTCCCAATAAATAAACATTTTGCAGTAATTACTACACTCCTATCCTTATGCAACATTAACAATACAAACAAAAATAATTTATTTACATCACAGTTGTGCTAATTCATCTTTCAGTTTTGTAAATCAATTTTTCCTTTTTATTTTTGGTGTGTATAACCTAGGTTATATGCAAAAATGTGAACATTGCAATTGAGGCATATAAATGAATGAGTGCTGCAAGGGTGTTTGAAAGACAATGATAAATTATTTATGACTTTTTCCCTAAAATGTTTCAAGTCTGCCTGCAACTTGGTTCTAAGCGTTTCCATTGTCAGCTGCCACAGTCTGCAGTACGCAACTCCACTGATGTTAAACTACTTAATATTAACAAAATATGACATTTTACACAACAAATACAGTAACATACATAACTACATCACAGTAATAAAACTTTCATTCTAACCAGTAATTCAGAGGCCAATCCTGAATTTGTTACACTAAAATCTAAAGCAAACAGCTCATTTATTCTGTTTTCATTCTAAATGCAACTATTCTAAACTATCTGCTTTAGTCCTTTTTGGCAACCTTTGCAAAAATGTGATGCCCTGGGGTACTCAAAATGCTTACACTGAGAAAGTTTCAAGAAATTCTGTACAAGTTTCGACGTTCTTATGCAAATGGGGCCTTTTATCACTCAGCTCTATGAAATGTATTATTACACAGCTATACAAGTGCATTCATTATTGGAGCTAAGTTTGTAATACTGTGGATAAGCCAGGAAAAAAGGTCAGGCATGTGCATGCAAACTCTTTCTAACTGAGCTTTCTGTCATGAGGTGGGTGTATTTGTAGGTGTTCTGTGAATGCAGCTGCTTTCTGACATCCAGCTGTTGCCACAGCAATATGCAAGATATCTGGAATGGGTGATTTCACACCTCACTGGGTGTGGCTCACACCCTACTAGTCTGATTTTACTAACTGTCTCTTCATTTTGACTTGAACATGGCAAAGATGATGTCTTCTATAATAGGTCAAGGAGAACCAAATTTCATTTACCTCCTGCAAGCTTCATATCTAGAGAGATATGAGGCAGTGGGCATGAGCTTATTTATAACGACTGATCCCTGGACACAGCTAGGAGATGAGTTGGTACATCTTACTGGTACCCCCCTACCCCACTGTTGAACAAGGTAGGTATAGATATGATGACCTGCAGTGGAACAAACCAACTAGTTTGCCAGGTGTGTCGCAGTGGTTCAGGAGATGGGACCAGAGTTCTAAAGTATTGCATTTCTATTTCTATTGCAGTATTAGATATGATTTACATGATCTAGGTTTATTTAACTCTGTGAAGCTTGCTATGAAACATCTAATGAACATAAGTACGTTGCAGTTATTATTTCATGAACTGAGCATGAGTGTTTCATAAGCTAACAGTTATTTGTGTATCCCATACAGTGTGGACTTTATTGCTAACTTCTATTTCATTTGTAATGCAAATGCACATAAAATAATTTACTAGAGCAACAGCTGTACTTCAAATGTGAAGCACTACTGTTGTTTCACTAGCATTTTAATTTTGCTCATCTTGTGATGGTGTCAGATAGTGTCAGCTGTGCTAGGGGGAGTAGGGCAGTGCATGCGTAACATATGCCAGCAGAGCTAGCTGGAGTTTTGTGAAAATGATATGCCATTTGAAAATCAAACTGATTTGTACAGATACTTGTGTTAGATGTATTTGTAAAGTTGTTTGCATTAAAATGTATCAACAATGAGTCCTGCTGGACACAAAAGAAATATATATGTAGCTGATTAAATGTATATATTTTAACAGAGGATACTGGTAAGGAAGGGGTTAAGCTCAGCCCAGCCCAGCCCAGCTAACCTTAAGAAAAATAGCCTGAAATTAAATGACTTGGTTTAGGCCATAAAGATTTTATCTTACAGGTCTGAATGCAGTCAGACACACAATGTCTGTGTAAGGCCTGGGCTGGGATCTTACTCTACTGTCCTTAATGGTGAACCAATTGCTACCTTGGGGTGCGCCAGGGAATGGCTTGTTAAAGGAGAACCGCACACACAGACTCAAAAACATGTTTATTTCATCATGGTTTGGTATTCCTACTTTTTAACACCACCCTGGGACTATTTACAGCATTGTTTTGAAGCACTCCTGACTGCATCTGTGACAACTTTCGCCCGCATAAAAAAGACAAAACCAGCAAATCAGTAGTCCACATATTTTCAGCCCTAATACCTTACAAAAACACTGAAGTACAATCTGCGCTTGTCCGAGGATACCACCATCAACAACACAAAAACGACCCACTGCTGCCAATTTCTCCTGTCAGAAACAACCCCAGAATCACTTGTCAACATCATCCACCAACATATTTTTGCAAGCCATTCCTTACTGCAACTTGCTGTTACAAAAGTTTCCTTTCAATTCTGTCTACAAAGTTTTAGAAATAAAGACTTTACCTAAAGCATTTCCATGTGTGTGTGCTTTTCTTGGCAGCATTCCTTCCTTACCGTCACAGTATTCCTCTCGTCAGTAACACAGCAGCCATGAGAATTGAAGTGTGCGTGTGTAATGCACGCAAAACAGGAAGAAGTGCACATTTCTCTCTCTTCCCGAATGTAACCTAAACTTATTTTTCCTTAGACTTGAAATTACACCTTACGGTGTTTCCTGCACTCAATTTCATTGCACCATGCAAGTTTCGCAACCGCGAAAATCTGGTTGAGATAATATGCAAGTACCCAAATTGTAGATATTACCTGAAGCTACCATTTACTTGAAGACCAGTGAGTCATATTCCTAGGAGCAGTGAAACATCAAATAGCGCATGGACTGAAGTAATAGTTAGAGAAACACTTAAGAGGTAAGGAAACTGGAATAAAGTAATGACTCCCACCTTTAACCTTACTTACCCCCTTTTTACATACCCTTCATATTTCTTGTATCCTTTGCCTCTACTGTAGATACTATAAATATAACAGTCACCAGCTACGGATGTGTGATGCACTTAATATTCTCTAACATTATATTGTGCAAAACTATTTGATATGTTGCTTGATATTATACTGTCTGCACATAACTCATTTGTATTTTTTTTTTATATTACTGAATTATTATACTAACTGTTAGTGGTGCACTATCCCAGGCTGGGTTTAAAAACGTGAGCTTGGATCACTGCCTTACCCAGGTATGCAAATTTAAAACAATGAGGTGAACTTACTAAAATTAGCCACATCAAGAATGTAAGTGATGTCAATACGCTCTCTTGAGCATTCATAAATATATTCCCATGAGAAGATTTACTATTTTCAATCACAAAGAAAGTAACCCAAAAAATCAAAAACGCCTTTATGTCTCATTATGCAGGGCCTAATAGGCAGGATCTGGATCAGTAATTTAGCTCAGGTATTTAAGCACAACACTCATTTTCCAATTATCAGTTTTATCCAGTTCAGGGTTATAAGGTAGCCAAACCCTATCTCAACACTGCAGAGAGAAACTATTTTTTGGCAGTATGTCAGTCAGCCTCAGGGGATGTGTGTGCACAGGTGTGCACACACACACATACATACACCTGTGCACATGCAGGTGTACCCACAACATGCAGACCTACAAGTAATTTAGAAGCTCACCTATTCTACAGCAAGTCTTCTGAGATTTTATTTTATTTATTTTATTTTTATTTATTTTATTTACAAGTAATTTAGAAGCTCACCTATTCTATAGCAAGTCTTCGGAGATGTGGAAGGAAAAGAATTCATTTGACAAAACCCCATTCAGCCAAAGGAAAGATATACTTAATCACGAGTGCATTACATATGAAAACTGAATTTAATAACTAGGCACCTCTGTGCTGTTTATTCTAACTAAACAAAAAACTGTATTCGGTCGTCAGTACTTAAAACTCTGTGTAAAATATTTCTCATAAAATGAATGAAAGACAAACAATCCTAACCAGAAGAGTGAAATGGCATGAAAAAGCAATCATCAGTATGCTGAAGTAAATAAACATTTGTCATTGTTATTCTCTGCACTAATCTTAGGTAATTATAAAAATATATATGGGTCTAAGCTGAATGCAATAAATCATTGGAAGGAGCCTGCCAAAACCGACATTTAAGAAAATCTGCTTGTGAATAACTAGCATTACTAGCTGAGTTAAGTACAAACTTGCAGAGTTGAAGATTGTACTGCGTTTTATTTTTCTGTCTATTTGTTTAATTGAATATTGTGGTCTGTGTCTCTCTGTAGTTATTTATTTTTCTATTTAATTGTTTCATAGAATACTGTGGTCTCTTTCTCTCTGCAATTAGTTTTCCACGCTCCCTCCCTGTTCTTGTTATTAATCTTTGTGGCTTTGGAATTGTCCTTCCTGTAAATTTGTGCTTGAACACTCCTCCTGGGTCTATCTCATTTGCTTACTTAACACAGTGAGATCATATTTTGACTTCAGACACTCCTACCAGTCCCATCTGTTCAGCTCTATTCCAGTCTAGTGTCACTAGCTCATTCTACCTAATTCAGAGAGAACATTTGTGAAGGGCAAGCCACTTAGGTCCTTAATTTTACATTATCTTGTTTCTTCTTTCTCCCTTTCCACTTTACAAAAAAAAAAATGTGTAAGCTTGTTTCCTGCCTTTCCTGTAACTAGTCTAGTCCAGATACAAATCTGCTGTAACCAGGACTGTTTGTAAGCTTCTGAGCCCCCAAAGCCTTTCTGTGTTGGAGGGATGCTTTCTAGCTTATCAGTGGGAGTGGTAAGTTCTAGGTAGCCTATCTACCACAAGAGTGGATTCTGGCCGAGAAATTGTAGTTTATTGACCGTTTGGGCAGTTTTTCCCATCTCTTTCAACTTTCTGGTTTAAAAGCCTGCATTTGCGCTTGTTTCCCACCTTTCCTGTAACTAGTCTAGTCCAGATACAGATTTGCTATATCCAGGACTGTTTGCAAGCTTCTGAGCCCCCCAAGCTTTTCTGTGTTGGAGGGAAGTCTTCTAGCTTATCAGTGGGAGTGGTAAGCACTAGGTAGCCTATCTACCACAAGATCCAGGTACAGATTCTTAGTTTTTGCACTTGAATTTGCTTATTTGTGTTCAGCACTTGTTCAGAACTTGTTGTTAGCACTAAATAAGCTACAAATTACTACAGCACTCAACTTCCCTCTTTACCTAGAGGAAAACAGTTTTTGTACTAACAGCTCGTATACTCACTTTCCTCACTTGTCTAGAGGAAAGTAGTTTTTTATTCAGGAATGTCCAAGGGTCAGCTCCCAGTGTTCTCGCCTGTCTATCTGATGAATCTGGACATCTTGGGGCAATGTAGCAATTGCCTCATGTACACAGACAACTCTCTCTTCCTACCACCCAACACCACAACCTGTGAGAGAAGCACTTATCTAGCCAAACCGGAGGTAAAGCTCTTTCCAACCAAGACTGAACTTGACAGTCAAGAAAAGGTAAACACTTGCACCACAGCACGCTCATCACACAGTCCCACTAAACCTACACCACCAAAATCCACACATAGAAACACAAAAACATCCGTGGAGGCTCTCAATCTACTCAAGCAACAGAGACCTCCAAAGCAGAAATGCAAGCAACCTCCACCCCCACCCCCCCAACACAACCCAAATGACACGTAGCCTACAGACTCAGTGTGCCAATAAACCACAGCCCATAAGGCAAAACAAAGTACCCAACACACTAGTCATAGGTGACTCTATAGTCAGGTACACTGATGTCCCACTCACCAGGCTAAACAAGGAGAAGGTTACTTTCAGCTGCCTGTCGGCTGCCAGGATCCACCACATAACCCACGCACTCGGGTCAGTCCAGAAGTACAAATATGACTCTGTCATTGTCCATGTTGGTGTGAACGACCTGAGACGTACCTCCCTCGACTACATGAAAAGAGACATGGAAGAGCTCTCCGATCTTGTAGCCCAGACAGGTATGACCCTAGCCCCGAGTAGCATCCTGCCATTGCCCAAAATGAAACGCAGTACAAGGACAAAATGATTGACTTTAACTTATTTATTTATTTATTTGCAGTTGGTTAACCAGGATAGTCCATTGGGCCAGAAGAGCCCGTTTTCAATGGAGTCCTAGGGAGAAAAGCTCCAACACAAAGATTACACAAAAGATAGCAACAATTTACAATTTACTATTCTAGTTCTAAGAGATAAAGTACAGTTTTGTACCTACCATAAATGTAGATGTCCGATAGATATGCATCTGCAGTCATAACATATGGGTTGTCCTGCCTCAGGCAGCCCTCGGTCGTCCGAATTCCAAAGTCTGGGTCCGGCGTCGGCTGGTGTCGCCTCCTCTCCGACGTCACCACGGCTGGAGTATAAAGGCATCGGCCGACGCCATCTTCTTCAGTGTTTCTTGCCCCAGATGCCAGGTGCCCTCCTAGGAAGGCTAAATTTGGTAAATGGATAAAAATAATCCCAAACATGCACAACAGTAATAAACAGATACACCATAGGAATACCCCCAGCTAATGGGAAAAGGGGTAGGGACCCAAAAAGAAGGATACAGAGGGGTAGGAGGGAGGGAAAATCCGACTGCAGTTGCATATCTATCGGACATCTACATTTATGGTAGGTACAAAACTGTACTATGTCCTTCAAGAATGCAACTGCAGTCATAACATATGGGTTGAATACCATAGCCAAGCTGGGGGTGGATGGAACTAAGATAAGGATGGTGTAGCTAAAATCCCCTGCAGGACTGCCAAGCAAAGCCTGCTCGGGATCTGGAATATAAGGGCAGGTTGTAGTGCTTGGTAAATGTATGCACGGAGTTCCATGTAGCAGCCTCTAAAATGTCCTTTGTTGCCAGTCCTCTTAGGAAAGCTGTGGAAGTGGCCATAGCTCTGGTGGAATGTGGCCTAATATTGGCTGGCACACCTTTTCCATGGAAAGAATAGCAGAATCTGATGCAATGTCCAATCCATTTTGAAATTGTTTGTTTGGAGATTGCTTTTCCTTGCACTCCAGCAGCATAGGCTACAAACAGTTGGTCAGACTTTCTGGTGGCCTTAGTTCTGTCCAAGTAGTAAGGTAGCTGTCTGTGTATGTCCAAAGTATGCAGTAGCTTTTCCCCCCTATTTTGAGGATTGGGGAAGAATGCAGGCAGGTGAATAGCTTGATTTAGACACCCTGGAAATAACTTTGGGCATGAATGTAGGATTGGTTCTTAGAGAAACTCTGTCTTGATGAAAAATGAGGAAGGGGGGCACTGCCATGAGTGCCTTTATCTCCGAAACTCTTCTTGCAGATGTGACTGCCAATAAAAAGGCTGTCTTCCATGAAAGAAATTGCATTTCTGAACTTGCTGCTGGCTCAAATGGAGGAAGAGTTAATTTTTCCAACACATAATTGAGGTCCCATGCAGGTACTGGCTGTTTTCTGGGAGGTTTGATATTCTTTATTCCTCTTAGAAACTGTCTTAGCAATGGATGAGAAAACACTTGAGGGTCACAGTTGTATTTTGCTGAGATTGCTGAGGCATGAATCTTTATTGAAGAGTATGAAAGCCCAGTATGAAGTAGTTCTGCCAAGTATTCTAAAATCTGAGGTATACTCGGTAATGCTGTGTCCTGACCCCTGTTGGCATTCCAGATGCTGAATCTCTTCCATTTGGCTGAATATGTTTTTCTTGTGGAAGGCCTACGTGCTTCCAGCAGGATTTCTTGAACCGATTTTGATAGAGAGTTAGGAGGAGAAATCATGTTAGCCTCCAGGCTGTCAGATGTAATGATTTCAGGTCTTGCTGTACAGTCCTGTAATTGTGTTGTGTTAGGAGCAGGGGCCATAGGGTCAGAGGCCATGGTTCAGTCCGAGTTATGGTCAATAGCAATGGGTACCAGTGCTGCCTTGGCCAGTCTGGAGCTATCAAAATACCTGTTGGTTGTTCTGCTTTGATCTTCAGTATCACCTTGGTCAGCAGAGGCAGAGGAGGGAATGCATACATTTTTAGAGAATTCCAGCTGAAGGAGAGAGCATCCGTCTTCCAGGCTAGAGGATGGTGAGTCCTTGTGCAGAACTTTTTCAGGTGATGATTTAAATGGGAGGCGAAAAGATCTACATGTCTTCCCCATGTCTTTGTCAGTTGAGAGAAAATGTGAGGATGCAGCATCCATTCGTGTGGATCCATGAAATTTGTGCTCAGGTTGTCCGCCAGTACATTGTCCTTGCCTGGTACAAACTGGGATTGTAAATGTATCTTCAGGCTCAGGGACTTTTCCCAGAGAAGCATTGTTAGTCTGCAGAGGGGATAAGAATGAGTGCCTCCCTGCTTGTTTATGTACCACATGACAGTGGTGTTGTCCGTCCTTATCAGTAAATGCCCTTGTTGTAGTGATTTTTCGAAAGTCTTGATTGCATGTATCACTGCCAACATTTCCTTTTGGTTTATGTGCAGATGTCTTTCCTTTGGTGTCCATTGCCCTTGAATGCATCTGTCCTCCATGTGCGCCCCCCATCCATGGTCTGAGGCATCTGTTGCAATCATTTGGCCTGCTTGAAGTCTGTTGAAAGACATGCCTATGTTTTGCTGACTGGCTTGAGCCCACCATAGAAATTCTTTTTGCAGACATGGAATAAGTGGGATTATGTCCTCTAGGCTTTGGCTGTGTTAAGACCATAAGTTTTTTAAATACCATTGCAGCTTTCTCATATGAAGTCTTGCCAAAGGTATCAGAAGGATGCAAGATGCCATGAACCCCAGGGCCTGCAGGATTTTCCTTGCAGTCAGCTGGGAGAGTTTTGCTAGGCCTTTGAAGTACTCTGGTAAATGCTGCTGTTTTTCCTCTGTGAGGTAGGCCATTTGGTTTTCTGTGTCCAGTTTGGCTCCTAAGAATATAATCTGTTGGGATGGCAGTAGTTTTGACTTCTGAATGTTGACCGTGTATCCCAAGGCCTGCAGTAGATGCATGACATAGTCCAAATTTTCTTTTAAGGTTTGTTTGTTGTCCGCTTGTATGAGGCAGTCGTCCAAGTAGGGGTATATTTGAATCCCCTGCAGTCTGCAGTGTGCCACTACTGATGCCAGGCATTTCGTGAACACTCTGGGCGCAGTAGATAAGCCAAACGGCAATGCTGAGAATTGATAATGCTCTATCCCTGCAAGAAATCTGAGGTATCTTCTGCAGCCTTGTCTGATAGGGACATGCAGGTATGCCTCCTTGAGGTCCAGAGTGACCAGCCAAGACCCCTTGCCCAGCATAGGAAGGAGTTGCTGCAACGTCAGCATTTTGAACTTTGGCACTATGAGAAAAGTGTTTAGAGATGACAAGTCCAGTATGGGTCTCCATTTGTTTTCTTTTCTTGGAACAAGGAACATCCTTGAATAAAATCCCCGGCCTTGCTCCTGAGGAGGAACCCTTTCTATTGCTTTTATACTTAACAGCTTGGAAACTTGAGAGAGTGCCTCTGCCCTTTGATGATGTGGCAGGTTTGGCATGCCTTGTCTTATTGGTAATGTGTGGAAGTGGAATCTGTAACCTTTGTCTATCAAATCCAGAATCCAGTTGTCCTTGGTTAAAATATGCCAGTTTTGTGAGAATAAGGATAATTTTCTGCCCAAGGGTGCTTCTCTTTGAACCTTTGTAGGCGGAATGAAAATCAAGTCATTGCGATTGTCCTTGTGGTGCAGCTGAACTGTCTGTACCACTTCTTTGATTTGGAGGTTGCCATTGGCGTCCCCTGTAAGATCCTCGGTATTGCCCTCTACCTCGGGCACGTCTGCTTTTTCCCCCTTGAAACTTGTCTGAGCCAGGGAAGGACCAATTGTTTGAGGGCCAGTTTCTGCTGAATCTGGGTGGCTGAACCTGAAGGAAATCCTTGACTGTCTGTACTGACTTTGCTTTTTCCTCTATGGATTTCAATACATCTTGTGCATTAGCACCAAAAAGCTTCTGTTTTTCCAAAGGTGCATCAAGTAACTTTACTTTAACATGGTCAGGCAAAGACTGATCCTTTAACCAAGCATGTCTACGTATCACAGCCCCAGTCATAGCTGCCCTACATGAAGCTTCCAGTGCATCATAACCACACTGAAGAAAATGGTTATTAACCTGCTGAGTGTTATGTATATGATCCTGCAATGCCTTTTTATCAATAGGCTCAGGAGAGGCTAACTTTTTCTGTAAATCATCCAGGAGAAAATCCTGGTACTGAAACATGTGAAAAAGGCAATTTAGCGACCTCATGGCCAGGGTAGTAGAAGTATATACTTTTTTACCCCATCTCTCCAGGGACCTTGCTTCCCCATCTGCTGGCAGTGGGTTTTGGCAGAGGAGGTAGCCACTCCCTTGGGGCCCTGTGAAATAGTTTCTAGATCCACAGAGTGGGCCTTAAAAAGGTGCTTGTGGGTGTCAGGGACCCTATAATATCTGTCCGGCTTGACAGGAGCCAGAGGAAGAGAATCAGGGTTAGCACTGGAGTCAGAGAAAACATCATCCAAAACATCCATAACAGGTGGAATAGCTAAAGGCCTGTGCTGGGGAAGCTTGAGGAAGGTACGAAGCCTTTTCCTGGAGTCAGAGAATTCCTGACCCTGCCATTGAAAATGTTCCCTCATGGAATGCAGGACTTCACCAAATGAGAAATCCTCTGGAGGGGAGGCAGAGGGAATTGATTCCTCAGCATCAGAGTCCTCGTAGGCCTGGAAGGATTCTTCTTGGGTATCAGAATGTTCAGAATCCCCAGAGGCTTCATCCGAAGAGAGGTCGTCCGCCTGCTCAGTTCTGGGCCTTTTCTCTGCAGGTGGCTGAGAACCCCTCTCCGGATGAGGATGAGACCCCCTGATAAGGGAAATAAGATCAGCAGCCAGAGACATGATTTGCTTATCAGAAGAAGGGGCCTGGGCAGTAGGTGTAGGATGGGCCTTGGCCTGACTGGCGGCCTTAGCACGTGCAAAGGCCTTGATGGACATGGATACAGGAGGCCTAGCAGCCCCACGTGCAGGCATAACCTTGTCCACAGAAATGGTGTCGAATAGATCCAGAACTTCGGTTTCCGGAGGAAAATCAACAACCGGCACCGGAGAGATCTCCGAGACCGAAGGTCGTGTTAACGCTGTGTCGTCGGCCTGGAGCGGTAGATTTACCACTTCCGAAGGAACCGGAGCAGTTTGGGAGTAGCATCGGTAGTGGACGCGGGCCGAGGATGTCGGTCCCGGTCCTTGCGTTTTTTAGCAGATTGGGTAGTCGGTTGATCCGACGGCATGATATACGCAAAAGATTCACCGAAAAAGTCCTCGGCGAATTCTGCCCGGCGCCTGAGAGTGCGCTTATTAAAGCAGGCACAGGCAGCACAGGCCGAGACGTCGTGGTCTGGGCCCAGGCAAGGAAGGCAGAGAGAATGGAAGTCCTTATGAGATATTTTGTTTACCACAAGACAAACAATTATTAACTTTCTCAATTTGTTCTGACATCGGCTGAGGCAAGAATAAATGTTCCCCAACGGGGTACTTAGCTTTTAGATGACTTCGGTACTGAAAACACAGGAGCTGACCGACCGGCACTTGCGAACTGCTTCTGCTTCGGGTACCGCGCGGCAAGAAAGACTGAAGAAGATGGCGTCGGCCGATGCCTTTATACTCCAGCCGTGGTGATGTCGGAGAGGAGGCGACACCAGCCGACGCCGGACCCAGACTTCGGAATTCGGCCGACCGAGGGCTGCCTGAGGCAGGACAACCCATATGTTATGACTGCAGTTGCATTCTTGAAGGACATCTAAAAGTTACTGTGGTTAAATACACAAAATTTTTTTTTTTTTAGAACACTGTACTAGTAAGTCCATGTTTTCAAAAGATAAAAATAGTAGGATTAGATGAAAGTAGGAGGTTGAATTGACGTAGGTAGGAAGTAGATAGTTGGGCATAGGATGTTGGTTACTAGATGTGAGAAAAAATGGAAGTTGGTGTTTGAAGTAAGTGAAGTGGAAGACGGAAGGGAATGGAGAATAAGTTAAGAGGGGTGGGAGCAGGAACATTCCCATGTGGATGTTAGGTGTGAGTAAAGTGATTTTTTAAAGGATGGGAGGCTAGTGATGGTACGAATGGAGGGAGGGAGGGCGTTCCATAGGTGTGCAAGGGAAAAGGATAGTAGGTTTTGTCCTGGGGGGCAAAGGGGTTTATACACTTCAATTAGATATTGATTGCTAGATCTGAGGAGTCGTTGTGGGAGGTGCATTTTAAAGGTAAAGGAGAGGGAGGGACAAAGGGAGGGTTGGTGATTGAGTTTATGTGCATAGGTGAGCTGAATATAGGAGAGGTAGTTGGGAAGTTCTAGCCAGTTGAGTAGGTGGAGAGGTAAACAGTGATGGGATGATTGTCTGTTGTTAGTGGCGAATCTGGCTATTTTGTAGTAACAAGAGGACAGTTTTGATTTGAGAGTAGATTGTAGGTTTGTAAGGAGAGGGGCACCATAAAGAAGGGAGGGTAAGAGAAATGTAGTACAGAGAGTGAGCTTAGTAGCTGAAGTGAGGTATCGGTTGTGTCGGTAGAGCATACCGAGTTTTTGGTGTTTTTTTTATGTTTAGTAGAAGATGGGAATTGAATTTAAGCTTGTCATCAATCTGGACTCCTAGTAGTTTAGTTTCAGGTACCAGCTCAAGAGGTGTATTATTTTGGTTGGTGATAGAGAATAGATTTCTGTCTATGGTGCTAGTATTGGAGGGGATGAATATCATAAGTTTTGTTTTTGAAGTGTTGCGGGCTAGATGATTGTCTTTCATCCATTGTTCAGTGGTGGAGAAGGCATTTTGAGTTAGTTGTAAGAGAGTTGGGCTGGATGGGGCAGAACAGATAATTGTAGAATCATCTGTGTATTGAATAATGTTAGCATAAGGAATGGAAAGGAAAAAGTCGTTGATGAATATAATAAAGAGCAGGGGACCCAGTATGGAACCTTGTGGGACACCAGTGGGGGTGTTGAGGAAACAGGAGGTAGCTTTTTTCTATTTGACAGCTTGTTGCCTGTTGAAGAGGTAGCTGGTGAACCAGTTAAGAGATGATGGAGAAAGGTTTAGGTTAGATAATTTAGTAAGTAGTAAGTTATGGGAGATAGTATCGAAAGCCTTAGAGAGGTCAAGTAGGATGGTAGAAACTGTAAGACCAGAATCTCTAGCTTTGTTTACTATTTCTAGGAAAGATAGGAGGGTGGTCATAGTGCTGTGATTGGGTCTGAAGCCGTGTTGGGTGGGAGTTAATAAGTTGTTGTCCAAGAGATAGGGAAGGAGTTGAAGATGGATACATTTCTCGAGGAGTTTTGAGATGGGAGAGAGAATGGCAATGGGCCGAAAATTGGAGATGCTAGTATCTGTGCCTCCTTTGTGGAGGGGAATGATGAAAGCCTTTTTCCAGAGTTGTGGAACAAGACCTTCTTGGATAGACCGGTTGATTAGGATGCTTATTGGGAAGGCAATGGCTTCGGCAGCTATACTGAGGAAGTATGAGGGAATGTTGTCGGGGGCATTGGTGCTAGGTCTTAGTTTTTGCAAGAGTTTTTTTATGGTAGCAATAGGGATGGGTTTGATGGAGAATGGTGGTGGTTGAGAGGAGGTAAGATTAGAGACTGGAGATGGAGAGGGTGGGGGAGGAGAAGTGAAGGTAGGAGGTGGGGTGTTATTAGAGAAGGAAGAAGTTAGTTTGGAAATAGAGTTTATGAAGAAAGAGTTAGAATTGGGTGGCAAGATCAATGTCTTGAACATTCGGGTCTGGACTTGGGTTAGCAGATGTGCCAGGTTTTAGAAGGTTAGAAATACCTTTCCAGAACTTTTGTGGATTTGTTTTATGGTTGCTTTGGAGTAAGGAGAAGTAGTTTTGGCGGTCTGCTTTGATAAGTTTTTTAATGGAGTTGCGTTGAGTTTTGTACTCAATGAGGGTAGAGGGGGTTTTATTCTTATGGTAATGTCCCCAGGCCTTGTCTCTAAATCGCATGACAGTTAGTGTGTTTTTTGTTAGCCAGGGGGCAGTTTTGTTTTTTATTCTTTTGTTTTTTGTGGGAGCGTGACTATCTAGAAGGTTTAGGAAAATTGTGTTGAAGAGTTCAATAGCATTTTCCAGGGGAAGAGTTTTTAAAGGGTGCCAATTGAGTGATTTTAGTGAGTCAGAGAAGGCTTTTGGGTTGAAGTTTTTGTGGCATCTGGTACTGATGTAATTATGAGTTATTTGTAAGGGAGAAGGTAGACGCCGGACAAAGGTGGGAAGATGGTCGCTGAGGGAGTCAGGAAGAGTACCACTGTCAGGGTAGTAGTGGGGGTGGGATACTAGGATCCAGTCTAGGATACTGCCATTGAAGTCTTTGGTGGGTCTGGTAATAGAGTTGATGAGTTGAGAGTAATTATATAGGTTGATGTTTAAGGAGTGTGCAGGGGACTGAATGGAGGCCCAGTTAATGTTCGTGTCTCCCATGATTATAATTTCATTACTGATATTAGTAGAAAGCCAGGAGAGGATATCTTCGAGTACTGAGATATTGTCACTAGGGGGAATGTAAAGGGAGGCTATGCATATGTGTTTGTGTTTATTTAACTGAAATAGAGATAGTATTAATTCAGCGCTACCAAATTGGGGGATGGGTTTGTTGTAAGGAGTTATGCAAAGGGAGGATGAGTAGAGTATGGCTAAACCACCACCTTTTTTGTGGGTTCTGTCTTTTCTGATGATAGAGTAACTGGGTGGTAATATTTCGGCATCTTTTATATGATGTTTTAACCAGGTTTCAGATAAGGCTAAGATGTCAGGCTTATTATAGAGAAGCAAGGCTTGAAGGTTGGGGAGTTTGTTAGTTATGCTTTGGGCGTTAAATGCTGCTAGTAGGATGGATTGAGATGTAGAGGTAGGGTTAGTTGGACCAGGGTTGGGATGAATATCTCCAGATAAAAGTATGCATGATAGAAGTTGAATTATGTAACTGAGGTGTTTGTATTGTTGTGTGTGTGTGTGTTGTGAGTTATGAGATGTTTGAGGGATCTGAGATGTATAGAGGGAAATGAGGATGTAGTGGAAGTGATGAATTTCAAGTGAAAGCATAGATAGTTGTTGATGGGGTATAGGGAAGGGTAAATTGAGATTAGTGAGAGTGTGTGTGGGATGTGAGGAGTGAGGTGGTTGGGTGAGAGTGTGGTATGTGAGTTAAGGGGTTGGGCTGGGTTAGGTAGTAGATGTAGGTGAGGTTCAGAAGGAGTAATAGGGTAGTTGAAAGGTGTGTATAGTTTGTAATCATGGTGGGAGTGTGAGGAAGCTGTGTGTGCTGTTGAGACATGTGGGTGGAAGATAAGGGATGTAAGGATAGTGGGGAGGGAGTAGGATAGTGGGGAGGGAGTAGGAAGAGGAGGAGTGTAGATGGGTGGAGTTAAGTGAAGGATAGGAAGTGGGAGTGGTTGTGTGTATAAATGTAGATGTAGTGGGGGTGGGTGGAAATTGGGGGTAGGGTAGGGGAGCGGAGTGAGCCCTCAGGGCGAACGGAGCGGGAAGGAAAAGAAAAAACAGCAGCAAAAAAGTATCAATTTAACAATTGGCTAAGCTTCTGCTGTCATTCTAAAGGGATCCAGTATCTGTCTGCCTGGGATGACATGGTCGACAGACCACGATGCTTTGCCTGCACCTGTCACCCCTGGGATTCTGGATACTTTTTTAGGCAAGGTTCAAATGACAAATTCACCACCGTAACAGAACAGGCAAAGAAAAACTGAGGGTAATGCTACTCAATGTTAGAAGTCTAAATCTCAAAATGCACTCACTCGAGGCACTCCTTAAAATGGAAAACATCGATATCTGTGCAGTGACTGAGACCTGGTTCAAGGCTCTAGAGAGCACCCCTGCATTACCAGGCTATAACTCGTACCACACTTTTCGGCCATCTAACCTGGGCTAGAACTCCAAAGGTGGAGGTGTGTCCATATTCATTAAGGATATCCACACCTCCAGGCTAGTTGCGCAGCATAATGCATCCGAGGTTAACCAAGAGCAACTAACTCTGGGCCAAATTGTAGCTAGCTACAGATCCCCCACCATGCCCCAGGATTCCCCCTCCTCTTTTCTTGATATACTGGAAAATATTAGGGTTCAACCAAACACCCAAATAATGGGTGATTTCAACTACCCCACCATTAACTGGGAAAACTACTCATGTACCAACTCCTTCACTCAACGCTTTCTGGAAATCATACATTTCAATGTCCTGGATCAACTTATCCACACCCCCACCAGGGGCAACAATATCCTAGATCTACTCATTACCAACATGAGTGACTGGCGTTCCACACCTGAAGTCAACTCCTCGTTGATCAGATCTGACCATAAGCTAATCACCCTAGGTATCTGCATCCCGCCCCCACCCACCATTAAGGAAACCACGATAAAAAAATTCTCCAAAGCCAATTTTATGCTTCTTAACACAGAAGTGGCAAACTTCATGACACCCATGCAGATGGACAATACAGTTATGACTGCTGAATCCTACACAAATGCACTCTATAAGCACTTACACGAGTGCATGGATCATGCTATCCCAAACAGAACCAAGACGCTATCCTCCAAAAAAAAGGAAGCCAATCTGGTGGTCCCCTGCCATAAACAAACTCTACAACAGAAGGAAGAAACTGTTGCAAAAGAGAGTAAAATCCCATGAGTGGAGGAGCTCCCTGGTCAGCTTCAGTAAGAAGCTGAGATCCCTTATAAGATCCTCCAAAACTAGCTACGAAAACAAAATCACCACTGATTCGAAGGGCAGCCACAAAGCATTCTATAGCTATGTCAATAATCTCAATGGCAACATCCAGATCTGCCCTGAGTTACAGCACAATGGCATGAAAATTACAGAACTAACTGATATTGCCAACATCCTGGCAGATAGGTTCAGTGCTAACTTTAGCCTCTCTCACCCCCTAAAGGGCCCATATCTATACAGGAAGAATGCAGAGTCTCTGTAATCACATCTATGCAGGTAAAAGCTGCACATTCTAAAACCAAAAACATAGCATCCATGGGACCAGACAACATCCCAGGCTGCATTTTACACGAACTTCTGAACAAACTGGATCTCCACCTAGGCACCATGTTCAATCATAGTCTCACATCAGGCTTTGCGCCCACTGAAAGGTGCACAGCAACAGTTATCCCACTCCACAAAGGGGGAGCCACCACTGATCCTGGGAACTATTGCCCTATTAGCCTGACGAGCCTGGTCTGCAAGGCCATGGAACTTATCATAGGTTCATAGGTTAGTACTAGGCTATCAGCCCTAGGGCCTATACAAGCCTAGCCATAACAATTCCCTGAATATTTCTTCCCACATTATTTACTTTCCTGGACCCCTGTCTAGCAGGGCGACTGACGTGATCCCTGGGGTGAATTTCCTTTCTCCCATCCAATCGTCAAGGTCCTGGCAGGTCATGGAACTCAAACAAAGACACTGGTAACCTCCAAACTCTGAACCCCACCCAGTTCGGGTTTTTGAGGCAGTCACCAAAGCCATAGACGAGGGTAAGGTGGTTCACTCAGCCTATCTTGACCTTGCCAAGGCATTCAACACCATACCCCATTCTGGAATTATAGCTAAACTCACTAAACTAGGTATAAATCCCTACGTCATAAGATGGGTTGCCAACTGGTTCACTGACAGAACCCACAATGTAAAAGTTGCAGACTCCAAATCTGACTTCAAACCAGTGACAAGTGGAGTACCACAGGGTTTAGTCCTGGGACCTCTCCCATTTGGTATCTACTTCTCTGAAATACAGGCTAACACAGAAGGTTTCTGGCTAACTAAGTTCGCAGATGACTGCAAACTAGAAGCCATAGTAGAGTCCCCAAATGATGTGGACATCCTACAGAAGGGCCTCACTGAGTCAGATGCCTGGTGTCAGAGGCATGGCCTCAAGCTCAGTGCCAAAAAGTGCATTGTCATTGCCCTTTGGTAAAACTCTGTACCCATGAACTACCACATAAAGGGCAGTCTACTTAATGCCGAATGTGTGATAACAGACCTTGGGACAGTAGTGTCTCCTTTGATAATCATATCACCACAGTAGTCAGGAAATTCTTCTATGTGGCACTCCTCATCACAAAAGGGTTCTCATCCAGGAAAAAAGAGGTCACTGTTTCCCTCTACTCGGCACTCATTACACCCATTATAGAGTACAATGCCCCTTTTGGAATGTACCTCAAAAGACATCTGCAGCAGTTGGAAAGGCCACAGAAGTACCTCACAAAGAGAATTACTGCCCGCAAACAGATGCCCTATACTGACTGTCTCAAAAAAAAACTCCACCTTTATTCTGTAGCATACTGCCTACTCCGAGGAGATCTCTGCCTAACATATAAAGCTATGTTAAACCCAGAGCTGTTGGATATGCTACACCTAAAGAAATCCCAATCCCTCCGAGCTACACACTCTAGGAACCTAAACCTTGCCATCACAATAAACAGGACATGCTAGAGGGATACATTCCTGTCTCATTGACTTCCTATACTCTGGAACAAGCTATCCATCTATGTCAAGCAAAGTTCCTCATTAGCACTCTTCAAGAAAAATCTTGATGAGTGAATGGGAAATAGGAAATACACCCCGGGGATCACTTCTATGGCTCTGCTTGACAGAGGCACAGGAAACTAACTTTCTTGGGTGGAGCAAGCCAGGGAACCTTGTTGGCTAGGCTTACTTAGTGCCTTAGGCCGATAGCTTAGTACCTACCGATGAACCTATAATACAAATAATAACTGCAATCATGACCTGGGAAAAAAAATCGCTGTTCCGTGCCTTCGCTATTTTAGTTGTCCAATGTTATCAGCTTTCGATAAGCTGATATAGATCCGTGGAAGAAAGATATGCAG
Organism: Protopterus annectens; assembly: GCF_019279795.1. NCBI lineage: Eukaryota > Metazoa > Chordata > Ceratodontiformes > Protopteridae > Protopterus > Protopterus annectens. The sequence continues at coordinate 530,611,356 of NC_056731.1, forward strand.
ACAGTTCCAATAGTAGTAGGAACAGTGGGTCTTATAAAAAAGAATCTACAATCGTACTTCGATACATTAACAATACATGTAACTCCATACGAATTGCAGGAGTTGTCACTGCTGGGCACATCGCGGGTGCTAAGAACAGCACTTCTAGCTGACATCAAAGACTGAAACAATACTAATTTTATGAACTTTAATTATACTTTGACTTAGGAATGGGGTCCATTCCAGTTATGGTATTAGAAACCCAAAAGATTTGGAGAAATTAAAAAAGAGTGAATCTGTGGTCACTCATCCATTGATCGAGGCTGCATGTGAAGAGGGTCAGGGAATGGCTTTGTTTCACATGAATTGAAAGCTTATTCCAGAGAAGTGGCAGTCTCTGGGTGATGTTATCTCCCTCTCCAGCATGACCTGTTAATGTCAGAGGACAGGTTAAGATCCCTGGAGCGAGTGACCTTTATGAAGTTTGATCTACAAATGTGTAGCATTTCCATCAGGGACAGGTCAGAGACTGCCCTGTAAACCCGGCACAGGTCACCCCTTAACAACCTGTAGGAAGCAGCATATAGTTACAGGGCTTTCAGTCTTTCTGCGTAAGACTTGTTTTATGTACCCTGTAATTTCTCGGTGAGAAACCTCTGTGGTCTCTCCAACTGTTGCAGGTATCTGTTGAAGTACATGCAAAAGGGAGCACTCTACTCAATTACTGGTCTGATGAGGGCAGAGTACAATGGAATTATATCATCCTTAGACCTAAATGTGATGCCTTTACTTATAAGGTGTGCCACACAGAAGGATTTCCTTACTATTGTGGGTATGTGTTGGTCAAAGTTCAGGTTGCTATCATCCTATGCACCCAGATCACGTATCAGTGGGTCTACACTTAGAGGGGTGCTGTCTATAATTCAATTAGCAGGGATGCCAGCTTTCCCAAAAGGAATAATTTATTTTTTACATTTAGCTTTAATCTGTAGATTTGGTGCCAGTCATTTGTCTGTGTTAACCCTGTCTGCAGTATATTAACATTATTGAAGGACACAATGATTGCTAAATAGTCAGAAAACTTGGTCAGCCACAGGCCATCTAAGTTTGCCTGGACTTCAAAGAAATACATTTTGAACAGTAAGGGGCCCAACACAAGACCCTTTGGTATGCCACAGATGACTGGTCTTTTGCTATATGTGAAGTCACCCACGTTGACAGTATGTCTCCTGTCAGCAAGCCAGCTGGCTATCCATCTAGTACTGCAGGGTTAATTTCCAATTGGGAGAATTTCTCTATAATATCTGAGTGAGGGGAATGAGTTAAATTGCCTTGGCGTGGTCAAGATAGGTGGTATGCACTGTCTTTCCCTCGTCCAGGGCCTTGGTGACTTTCTTGAAGAAGTCAACTATGTTTAACAGGCAAGAACTACTTTTAATGAATCCAAACTGGGTTGGGTCCACAATTTGGAGATTATCTATGACCTTGTTAATTACGTCCATAATGGTCCCACTGATGCCATGTTTTTGGCCTTGGACAGTGCGGAGATCTGCTCTCTTGAGATAATAGGCTGAGGAAAGGTACCAGATATACTTTCGGAGATGAATGGAGGGGACTGAAGGATGAAGTTTACTCCAAATCTGTCAGTTAGCAGGGTTGGCTATTACCTTTGGGGGAATGACTGGTGCCATCCACAACCAGTTCAATGCATAGCTGGGTATTCCCTTTTAGATTTCAGACATAGTTAAAGACTGTCTTGTGATTATTCTTAGCTAGGGAGTTTATTTTTGCTTTGTAATTAGGTTTGGAGGACTTGACAAGCTCTTTAATTTGTTTGCTTTAGCTAGAGAGGGATTTCTTCCTCTGATGACCCAGTTCCCTCTTGTTCTTGGACATTAGTTTCGTTCTCTTGTTGTATACCCTGTTTATACTAGGGGTCCACCAGCGTGGCTTGTTTTTTCAGCAATATCTAGTTTTAATACGGTTAAGTGCAGCAGATTCCATATAGGTGCTTCAGTGCTTATACAAGACACTGATGAACACCTCTGCATAGGAGTCTGTGTTATTTGCATTCGAAGGGGCTTTGAAACTTGTTATACTATCACTTAGTAGGGCATACTTTGTCTGTGAAAAATGTTTAAGCATTTTTAGCTTGATGAAGTATCTGGCCAGTACTGCAAGTGACTCCATTAAGTCCAAGTATGTGGTATGCTTTTCCTGTTTCGTGGTAGGGGACCTATAGCTAGCTATGATATGGTAGGGGGCTTTGCCTATAGTTAATTGGGCATGGAGTAGCTCAAGAGAGTTATACTGTTTGACCGGTCTTGAGGCGTACTTATCCTAAATGAGGATGGATACATCTCTTTCCTTTGGTTCATTCATGCTCAGTTTGTGTTCTGAACATATGGAAAGCATTGCAGCCCTCCACAGCCAGGGTGCTTTCCACACCTTTGAACCATGTCTCAGTGACTGCACAGATGTCAGCATCTTCTAAAGTGAGGAGTGGTTCCAGGGAGTGCAGTATCTTGTTTGGATTCCTAGCATTAAGTCGCAGTACCTTGAGTTTATCTAGAGAAGATTATGTTATGTTGGGAGTTTGGTTATTTTGATTTTGCTTAAAAATGGAGCAAGGGGGGTGGCTAATGCCTTTGCTAATATCCGAAAGTCTAGAACAGACAGGTGCAGACCATCTCTGGCAAAGCAGTGTGGCCTGCCGACCATGTCTTCCCAGGCTGACAGATATTGGACCCCCTTGGACTGACACCAGAAGCTAATCCAATTGTTAAAGTCAATAATTTTTTGTTTGTACTGTGGCATTATCCTTGGCAAAGGTAGAATGCTGCTTAAGGCTAGGCTTATACATGCCAGTGACACAATTTAAAAGCTCAATCATGTCTCTCTTCATATAGTCCAGTGAGGTACATCTCAAGTCATTCACCCCACATGGACTATGACAGAATCATACCAGAACTTGCGGCTGAGTAACTTGAGTGCTTGAGTGATTTGACAGATCTTGGCACCTGACAGGCAGCTAACCGTAACCCACTCCTTATCCAGCCTGGTGAGGGGAACATCTGTGTGTCTTACAATGGAGTCGTCTATGACCAATACATTAGGTTTTGTGGTGGTACATCTTATGGGCTTATTTGCTGAGACACTGGTGTGTATGTGTGTGTGTGGGCTTATTTGCTGAGACACTGGTGTCTATGTGTGTGTGTGTGTGTGTGTGTGTGTGTATATGTGTTATTATGAGTTGAGGTTGTGTTTTGCATTATGTATGCATGCAAGTGGTTTCCTGTTTGGGAGGCCTCTGATCTTTTGGTAAGTTACCAGTGAGTACCTCTGCATATGTGGGTTTGTGTGTAATGTCCTTATTTATTGTGGAAAGTGTATATGGTATTGACAACCTGTTTGACATTCAATTTGTCCTTACGTGAGAGTTTTGCCTTCAATTTCACAGTGTTAATCACATCTCTCACGTAAAGTATTTGTTTCTTTCAGGAGTAAGTGGTTGTCAGTGTACATGAGACAAGTGCTACATTGCTTCAGATGCCCATGTCTATCAAGCTGGTCAGACAGATGATGAGAAACTGCCTGTCTATGACAGCAGGCTCTTACTGTATGTTACTGCAAGTTAGATCAGCACACTTCTGCCACAAGGGTGGTGAAAAAAAACACCATCTTAACGTAAAATGGAGACCAAGTTTAACAAGATCACACAAACTGCCTACAACTAACAGATACAATACACTACAGTGCAATTAACTACTTACAGCAGCAGTAGGCAGTACAGTTTTTTTTAACTGCTGAAGTACAGTCACAGTGTATAAGAGAAGGGCAAAAAATACATAGAGGCCTTTTTTAAGTTTCCCAGCTCAGACAGCCCATGTAAACACCTTTTGCCACTAAATGAATAATCCTAGTCCTCCTAATGTAAAAGCACAGTAAAGGCATGTTGGGAGTGAAACACTGCCACAAACAAACTTAAAAAGATACAAAATCCTACCACAAACAAACTTAAAGATATGGATACAGCAGTGTACTTTAAACAGCTTATGAAAGTGTGATTATTCAATGAAAGTATTTTGCATTGTATAAATGAACCAAGAGCCACTCAATTGTACAGAATTTATAAATGCACTAAAAACAAGATAAGCTAATTAACAAGACCACCAGCCAATAAAACTACACGCAAACATCTCATGCGTTTCCTTATCCTAAACAGACCTGACTACCTCCCAGTGCATTAAATGGAAAATCCACTGACCTCCTGTTGTAAAAACAAGTGCTTGCTAGCATGTAAAAATACACTAAGTTATCCAACAGCTACCTAGATAATGAATTCAGATCAAGTAAATCAGTAGAACAGAAAGAGAGGCAAAATATATTTTCTAAATATAAGCACAAGGAAAGGCAAATAATTCAAGATATTAACAGCAGTGTAGAAAGGGAGGAGCTTATTAAGCTCAATTTACAGTAGGGGGTGGGCAGCTTAAAATCACCAGGTTTAAAACAAATGAGAGGGTGGGTGGAAAAACTAGTAGGGAATCACTAGCAGTGCTTCAGTTTATGCAGACTTCAAATATTTTCAAAAAAAGACAAAGGCCCAAGGGCTTAGTGCCTAAACCTCTGGCTTTCTCTTTGCTCTGCTCATACTTCCAATGGTCTGGGCACTTGGAAGTTACCTTTAAGGTTTGGCGTCTATCTGGCTGTTATATCCTATGCAGGGTATAACACACACAGCTTAGGCTACTGCAGCTGTAATCAAATGATGAGTTTTTACGAAATAAATTGCTTGAGACAGGGGTATCTAAAACTTCAGCTGTTACATCCTTAGGTAGACTGTCCGACCTCAGCTACACATGTCTTTCAGTGAGGATTCCTATGATGTCACTGATGCTCTAGAGGTAGCTTCCACTGAATCATAACAGCATTTCAACATTTGCATTTACAATGTGTAGCATCCTGCTCAAAGTACAGGAACTGAGCAACAGCACTGCATTCTGCTAAGACATGTCAAACCGCATTTGGGCCCAACTGCTAAACGAACTGGAGATGTACAAACTTTCTCTGAGCTATGTAACCCCCTCCCCCCCAAAAAAAGGAAGTATTTGTATTGTTATCATATGCTTGCAACAAAAAAACAGAACAAGAATAACTTATAGCCAGGAATTCTGGGTTTGCTTTTATATTAAAATCCAGACGTGTTGTCTTAATCATACCAGCATAACAGATCTGCTGACCTATGTGCTGGTGGCTGAGTATACTTGTGTGTGGTGTTTTGCTTCCATAAATCTTGAGAGGTTTTAAACACTGGTGGAATTCTGAAACTATAAAATATCTTACAACACAAGAAGTTTCTGTTACAGGCCAGTTTACACTATTAACAGTTTCACTGCAGATAAAATCTTTGTAAATAAGCCCAAGCACTGAATGGAATAAACTGGAGAGAAAAATAAAAGGTAGAACATAAAAAGTCTTCCCTGGAGAAAGTAGGAGATGGAGTCCTGACTCTGTCCATTCTCAGTACTGCCATAGGATTACTTTGTTGGACCCTAGCTCAGACATATCAAAGCATAGCCATCAGTCATAAAAAAATATTTTTCCAAGGCTGAAGCAATTTCTTTAGCCACTCTTTTATAATCAGTGGCTTGTTCAACTGGTACTGGGCAGATGGACATTTCTCTCTAAGAAGAGTGAACCTTGACAACTGGAGAAGTGTAAGCTCATCTGCCAGTAAAACCTCTCACTTACCTACACCCTTAACTTCCAAAATGATTCTGTAAGGTGCCCGCTTCATCATACATTATTAAGGCATCAATGTTGGCAGAGGCTCTGATGGCAAAGAAACCAATTGCTCTGTCTTAAGTTTGGGAACTGGTAAAACAACCATAACAGCCTCACAAGTACTAGGAGTCATCTCATAGGTTATTGTCCAGTGTTATAGGCTGAAGGCCATTTGAAAAACAATGACACTGAAATTTGTGTTACAAGTTTCATTCTTGAACCAATGATCTAGACCTTTCTTAAAATTAGTCAAACTGTTTGAAAGTGTAGGAGTGGATGGTAATCTCTTAATTTTTTGGGATAACAATATTAATACAGATGTTAAGCTTGTAGGAGAGGATACTTCCTTTCTCTGAATACATTCAATCCTTGTCTGAATGAAATGTTTCACCATCTCTGCGACTACTGTTTTCATCAAGCATTTTTTCTTGAATTTACTTTCTAGGAATGAAAGGCATTTGTCTGTTAACAAGGAGTCTTAACACTTTTGCCTCTAACTTGGCAGCCTGTTTAAATCTGCTACAGTTTTCACATTCAACACACACAAGATATGAAAGCCTTTGGGATTTATCTGACTATCAATCTAATTTATTAATAAATATTGCTGTCAAGGCTGGAATGTTTGTACTGAGAACGGAATAAAAAACTGTAGAGATAAATGATAAATGATGAAACGGAAGAAAATAAAATTTGAATTTTAAGGAAAACAAAGCAAAGCCACTATGCACCAGAAATGCTTCCTGACGTAACAGGAAGACAGACATGCAACACTCAAAATGTCAAAGACTGAGATTGTGAATTGATGGTAACTATAAAATAAAGCCTCACATCAGTTTATATATCGGTACCTAGCTAGCAAGTGGGAGACCAGTGTTTGTTCGTGACAGAGAAGTTATGGCTGGAAAAATACATGCATAATGGGAACCCAATTATTTAGTCTTTGCGACACTCCCAGAATTTTTCCCTCTATGCTGCATCCAGTTTATACATTTATATCTTCTTAACTTTGTAGCCCGTGTGCTCACTGCTACTCCATGGCTTTATTTACAATGTTTAGTAAGCTTATAGACTTAAAATAATCTCTTTTTGATTGCCTTTCCATTTACAGATCAATGCAATGCTGGCCCCTTTCCACTCACATGCAAGACAACCTTTCATAAACTTTCACTACACAGCAAATGTGATAAATGCATTAATATTCCTCCCTTTGGAGCCTAGCAACCTGATTTTCTGACATAATGCAAGTGTTAGAGAACCTTGACACAATACTAAAATTCTCCATCAGACTGTCTGTATGAATACCTGTTAATTGAAAGGTACTAGTTGTTTGTCTTTTTGTTGAAGTGTAAGAAAAAGAATGGGCAATGAACAAAATATCACACAAGAAAATAACCAAAAGATCAAACTGTGACGATGCTGAAAGCCTGCTATGCCTTATAAAACACATGAGATGCAATTTAGTCTCTTTAATGAATTTTAGTTTGAAAAAAAAAAATCAGTATAAAATCATGTGCTTCCTAAATTAAAGATGATAAAAGTCATTCAAACATTCATGTAGAATGAAACACCATGAAATACAGACACCTAGCTAAATGTCAGCAGAACTTTAAATACATATTCATGAACAGTTTTAGTCCTAAACTAGATCACCACTGCAATGTTTTTAAAGAGAAAACAAAAACTATTGTTGCTAACGTCTCATCATTAATTTAGGAAAGCCATGCAAGGTCTAGTGAGTGAGAAAGTTACATAAAAGCTGCCAATATTCAGTGCAAATATATTTACAGGCAAAATTTATTATATTTACAATAAAAACACAACTCAACCATATACTTTTACCCACTGCCAAAAGTACATTTGCTAATGGTTATGTAAATATGATCCTGTTTTAAAAAAAAACACCTTGCTCTGCTTTATGAAATAAATTTTCATATGGATCAATTTACACCTTTCTTCAAGATAAAACAAATTCGTATTAATGAAGATTTTATTCAGGGAAGTAAATGGACATTCAGAGAATACTCACCTAGGTGACTGGACATTACAGTGGTAAATATATTCTGCCACAGTTTCATCATCAAACAGTGACGCATACTTTTGTTTAAAGTCAGGCCTTAAACGCTGAACAAGACTTAATCCTGAATTAAAAACAGAGCAAAAAATATATATGTTATATATATAAATATATTCTAAATGTGTATTACACAGTTAGGCATTATTTCTGCAAAAGAGTTCTAGAAGAATATGACTTTACTTTCTCCTTACATTTAAACAAACACAGATGACATGTTAAAGAAATATGCAAATTAATTTAGTCTAATTTTCACTACTAAATGGCCACTTTGTAAAATTAGCATCCTCATCCATAACATTACTAACCTACTATCAGTTCTTCAATACCCTTACAAAAGAGTATATCTAAAGGTATTTAACTGGTAATGTAAGGCCTACTGCTCTACTTTTTGAGAAATATTACTGAAAAAAAAGATGAGTCCCAGAAAGTTAACTGGTAAAGCAATTCATCTGCTAAATGCATTTTTTTGCCAACAGTGGTGGCTACTAAGAGAGATTTTCTTGTAAAGTCTTCTGTACAGTCAGTTAGGACTGCTAAGTGGTACTAGTTAAAAGATATCTTAGACTGGATCCTTACTAACTCCCCCCTGCAAACCTACCAAACTGGCATCCTTCCAGATGACCTTAGAGATCACTCCCTCACCTACATCATTAGAGCTAAAACTAACCTAAACTTTCCTACCACTCACAGAACACTATACTCCAAAAAACAATTTAATACTGAACAGTTTCAAACAGAACTTTCACAATACAACTAGACCCCTCTAAAACACCTCACACTCAACAAGGCTGTTGAACACTTCAATTCAGCATTCCTTGCAATCCTAAATCAACATGCCCCAAGTCGCACTATTAGAACAAAGACTAAGACAGCACCCTGGCTAACCTCTAATACTAAGCATAAAATTATACTCAGAAATAAATCTTGGAATAAATGGCGTTCCTCTAGAAACCCTACAGATCATCAAACCTTTAGAGAGCTCAGAAACAGTACCAAAAAAGCCATCCTCTCAGACAAAAAGAATTTTTACTTTGAACTTCAGCAATCCACCAAAAAAGAACCAAAAAAGTTCTGGTCTAATATTAACAATCTAATTACCCCAGGTAAATTAGTTACACCCAACCCACAGGACTCAGACCCTGAAGATCCCTCTTTAATAGCCAATAACTTCAATACTTTCTTTACTACTTCCATACAAAGTCTAGCTAACCACCTATCTCCTGACACTTCTCAACTGCTCTTAAGTAGCTTCAATAACTCTCTTCCTCCCCTTCAACTACAACCCATATCCACCTCCTATATACAATCTCTTTTACAAAAACTTAAACCCTCTACCCCCTCAGCAGATAAGCTTCCTGCTGAATTCCTGCAAATAGCAGCTAAAGCTATTGCCTACCCTGTCTGTATCCTAATAAACAGATCCATAAAAGAAAGTACTTTCCCAGCAATCTGGAAGATATCATACATCATAACCTTACATAAAGGAGGTAAATCTACTGACCTTTCTAACTTTCGCCCTATAGCACTATTATCTCCTCTAGCTAAAATCATGGAAAAATGTATACACAAACAACTACTTAACCATCTCCTCCTTAACAACCTACTAGCTAACACTCAACATGGATTCAGACCTTCACATAGTACTACCACTGCACTACTTTCTTTTACCAACACTATCAACTGTAACCGTAACAACAACAAACTAACCTCTTCTCTTTTCCTAGACCTATCAAAAGCCTTCGATATGGTAAATCATACACTTCTTCTACACATACTTAAATCCCTTGCCTTGGATTGCTCTTCCTTAACCTGGTTTTCATCCCATCTTGAAAAACGACAACAAGCAGTACTCTGGAAAAATTCTCTATCTGCTCTACTACCTATCTCTTTAGGAGTACCTCAAGGTTCTATACTAGGTCCACATTTATTTTCTATCTTTATTAATGATCTCCAATCATCTATCCAAAACACTACCTGTATACAATATGCAGATGATTCTACCATAATTTGTACAGCTTCCTCTCAAATAGAACTCCAGTCTCTTACACAATCAACCTTTTCAACCGTTGAACAATGGTTCTCAAAAAGATGTCTTCTCCTCAACCCCAAGAAAACTTTTACTTTTTTCACCTACGCACAAATCTACTCAACTAAACTTCACTATTACTGCAAGTGATAATTCCCACATTTCCCCCGACTCTACTACAAAACTGCTTGGTGTTACTATTGATAATAATCTTAGCTATGACCATCACATCAATAACACAATAAAAGCAGTTAATAAAAAGATTGGTTCACTGTACAGAATCAACCCCTTCCTTACACCCGAAGCACGGACCACCTTAGCACAATCACATCTTATCTCTACCCTTCTGTATGCTTCCTCTATTTACACTAATCTCTCTAAAGGTAACCTTAGAAAACTGACTACATCTTACCACAACATAGCTCGATTTGCCACTGGATCTCAATATAGAACTCACCACTGTCTAAACTTAAAACAATTACATTGGCTGGAACTTCCTAACAAGCTTATCTATCAACAACTCTTAATAGCACACAAAATTCTACATCAACCAACAAAAACACCAGCTCTTAGCAACCTCTTAACTCCCTATAATAACCTGAAACAACTACGCTCCTCCGAAAAGCTACAAGTTAACACTACTAGAATTACAAATTCTGCAGGGAACTGCCTTTTCTCCAACTCAGTTGGCAGAATATGGAATAACCTTCCCTCACATATCTCCTCTCTATCCACTTTTCCTCTCTTTAAGAAACAACTTATTTTACATCTGAACAATTTCTGGCTCTGCTCTTGTACCAATCCTGACTAACCTACTTTCATCTTTCTACTATCATATTTCTTTATTCAACACTGCAATCTTTCTCTCTGATCACAAATGACTTTATGATTCTATTGTTACTACTGTTCTCTTAAAAAAAAAAAAAAATTTTTGTTACAATTAATGTTTTTATAAATATGTATTAAATTTTGAACTATGTAGTACTCCCTCCCTCCCATATTTAGTACTGAAAGTAATCAATGCCTTACTTACTACATAGCTGGTATTATTTGTTTTTTCTTAGATTTGTATTACCTGACCTGGACTAATATCTTTGTATTTTTGCACACTGCCCGTATCATAAGTGTTTATTGTACATGTATTTCTATAACCTTGCTTTAATCTGTGGAGCTTTTCTCCCCGGGCCTCCAGTGAAAATGGACTTTGATCCAGCTGGACTAGCCCGGTCAACAAATGTAAAATAAAATAAATAAATAAATAAATAAATATAGCTTGCTTTGCTCAGCACAGGAAAAAGCTACTCTGTATGATACTGAATCCTTTTTTGAAGTTAATCTTCGAATATTAGCCTTAATTAAATCAAGACCTTTATAAGTGAAAATTAAAATGATTCTGTAGGTATTAAGGGGTTTTCTGCTTATTCTTTCATTTAATATACATTTTTAATAAGACTGTTCATGAGGAACTGCACATACATGAAACATACCACATAGAACATTATAACAGCCACTGTACAAAAATTAAAAGGCACATTGCTGATACAATCATATATGTATTATTTAATATATGACATGGTTTGTTACAGCAGCAGAAAGTACTTAACATTACAGTATATCTCTGAGGTTAGATCAGTATAACAGTATTCAAAACATTTATATTAATCTACATTTATGTTTTCTCGCAGTACATCTGAATTCTTCCAGAAGTGTCTCTGTCCCCATTGAGAATCAAAGCAGGATTCCCTGCCTTCAAATGTGCTAACACAGGTAGATAAAGAAGCCCAAGTATCTACTACATTATTTGCTCTCTCTAGTTAATTGAGCTAGGACGCTAGACAGGGAAGTGTGTTTGTGGTAGGCAATGTCTAGTACAGAGATCAACATAGGCACAATTAAAACAAATTAAACTGATACATACTTATACATTACAAGATTATAATACACCTTTCAACCTCTCAGTATAAGAAATCTGGACAAACCTAAAACAATGTGGGGCCAAAAATAGGGACAAATTTTAAATATAGCTCTTATAATCTTAGAAAGTTGCTAGAATAACAGGATTTGTGTTAATATGCATTTTCTGAAGGATATGAAGTCTAAAATACAAATGCAATTTCTTACTTACTGACTTCACTCGTCACTGATGGGTTAGAAAACCGCACATTTTATGAGGAAAAGACCAAAAATGTGAGGCAAATACCTGGACATTCTGGAAAAATATGTACAGTTGAGAGGTATGGAATAATACATAAAAGTTTCCAATGGGGAAGGAGGGAGGGAAGTTTTAATGCTGCAGTGACTTCTAGAAGATCTGCTGTCAAGTACCTTACATAACTGCACTCCTTCTATGGGGAACGTCACTGTAACAATAAACATCACATTTCAAACACCACATTTCAATAGAACCTCGAGAGTATTTACCTTTGGGAGCTGGGCAATTACAGAATAAAGCTTCAAAAATGTTACTATTTGCTGTTTGGAAGACCTTAAAGTTGTGTGTGTCTTTACACTTTGTATATGCCTAGGTGGCCTAAATCACAGTTCTTGGACCAGTCCATCTACCTAGTTAACAAAGCTGATGAAGCACATCAGTTCCATAAAGTACAGTTTTGTACCTACCATAAATGTAGATGTTCGAGGATTCCCTTGCTGCAGTCCTGACTATTGGGTATAGTCCGCGTCCCAGTCGGCCCGAATACCAGAGTATAAGGCTGACGTCGGTCATGGCGCCTTAGACTGACGTCAGTACGTCAGGGTACTAATGCGCATGACCGGCGTCATTTCCTCAGTCTTTTCTTGCCCCAGATGTCAGAAGACCCAAAAAGACAAGTCCCAAAAACAACCTGCACCAAAAAACATGTACAATATATACAGTAATATATATACAAAAATATAAGCATGTAAACTCACCTACACAACCACCCTGAAACACAGAGGGAAGGAGGTTGGACTGCAGCAAGGGAATCAACATCTACATTTATGGTAGGTACAAAACTGTACTATGTTCTTCGTCTTCCCTTGCTGCAGTCCTGACTATTGGGTAGAATCCCAAAGCAGAGGTAAGGGAGGCTGGCAAATTATAAAGTAGCAGGAGCTGACAACATGCCTTGTAAAACAGCTGTGGCAAAACCAGCTCTAGTCTTAGAGTATATAGGCAGGTGATAATGCCTAGAGAAAGTATGCACTGAACTCCAAGTAGCTGCTTCCAGAATATCCTTAGTTGCCACCCCCCTTAGAAATGCTGTTGAAGTGGCAGTAGCCCTAGTGGAATGAGGCCTAATCCCAGCTGGAATCTCCTTGCCATGATGGGAATAACAAAATGCAATGCAAAAGCCAATCCACCTAGAAATAGTTTGTTTTGACACAGGCTTGCCCTGTGAACTCAAAGCAAAAGAAACAAGTAACTGCTGAGACTGCCTAAAATTCTTAGTCCTGCTCAAATAATAACGCAATTGCCTGTGTACATCTAAAGTGTGCAAAATCTTTTCCCCTTTATTTTGAGGATCTGCAAAAACGTAGGCAAATGAATAGTTTGGTTTAAAGCCACACTAGAAACCACCTTAGGCATAAAGGAAGGATTAGTGCGTAATGATACCCTGTCCTTATGGAAAATCAAAAGGGCTCTACTGCCATAAGGGCCTGCAACTCAGACACCCTTCTTGCAGAAGTAATAGCCAACAGAAAAGCAGTCTTCCATGACAAATATTTCAATTCAGCAGTAGCTGCAGGCTCAAAAGGTTGTAGAGTAAGTTTTCCAACACAAAATTGAGATCCCAAGCAGGAGTAGGAGCTCTACGTGGGGTCTTATATTCTTTGCCCCTCTAAGAAACTGCTTGAACAAAGGATGCGAAAACAAAGGTGGGTCACAATCATAGTGAGCTGAAATTGCTGCAGCATGAATCTTTATGGAAGAGAAGGACAAACCTTTGTCCAATAATTCAGTAAGATATTGAAGAGCCACACTCAAATTAGGCTCTGAAATCTCCAAATTCTTTGCTGTACTCCAAAATAAAAATCTCTTCCATTTTTGTACACTCTCCTAGTACTAGGCCTTCTAGCTTCCATAATCACATTTAAAACTTGTTGAGGAAGCTGAGACCTACCGTGCTTCAACACAGAATATGCCAAGCTGTGAGATGAAGAGATTGAAGCTTGACATTGAGCAGATGACCGTCCTTCTGAGATAACAGATGAGGAATCAGAGGTAAAGGCCATGGAGGCTTCTTTACAAGACTCCTTAGAAGTGGGTACCAGTGTTGCCGAGGCCAATCTGGAGCTATCAAAATCATCCTTGGCCTGTCTTGTCTGACCTTTAGCAATACCTTTGGAAGAAGAGGTAGAGGTGGAAAGGCATAGACATGAAGGTTTTTCCAACTGAAAGACAGAGCATCCACTTTCCAAGCTGTGTGATGAAACCCCTTTGTGCAATACTTTGGCAGCTGGTGGTTTAGTGGAGAAGCGAACAGATCTATGTCTGGAGTTCCCCATGACACTGTCAATTTCTGAAATACATGAAGATCCAGTTTCCACTCGTGGGGATCCATGATTTGTCTGCTTAATACATCTGCTAGGGAGTTCTGTGCTCCTGGCAGAAACCTTGCCTGAAGAGTCAGTTGCAGGCTTAACGCAGTCTCCCATAAAATCATTGCTTGCCTGCATAGAGGATAAGAATGTGTTCCCCTTGCTTGTTGATGTACCACATGACAGTTGTGTTGTCTGTCAGAATCAACACCTGCCCTGGAAGAAGTAACTCCTTGAACGCCATCAATGCAAACTGGACTGCTAACATCTCCTTCATGTTGATATGTAGATGCTGTAGTCTGGCAGGCCACTTGTCTTGTATCCACTTTCCATTTAGATGAGCTCCCAAGCAGTGTCCGAGGCATCTGTCGTTAAAATCTGACTCGCCTCTGGCCGGGTCACAGAGAGTCCCTTGTTTAGGTGACATTCCTGAGCCCACCACAAGAATTCCTTTTGAAGGCAAGGTATTATTTGAATGACAGTGTCCAAATCTTGGCAGTGCTGTGTCCATACATTTTTGAGATACCATTGCAGCTTCCTCATATGCAGTTTGGCATTGGGAAGCACCAGAATACAAGATGCCATGAACCCTAATGCTTGAAGGACTGTCCTTGCAGTCAGCACGGACTGACGAGATAGTTGATGGAAGTAAAGTGACAGACTCTTTTGTTTGTCCGGGGTTAAAAAGGCCATCTGGGCTGCTGTATTCAGTCTCACACCCAGAAAGCACATGTCTTGAGAGGGTACTAGACTGGACTTTATTTCGTTCACAGAATACCCTAGGCATCTTAGCACTGCTATGACATATTCCAGATGCTGTAGAAGGTGTTCCTTTTCTTGAGCCAGAATCAGGCAGTCGTCCAAGTAAGGATAGATTTGAATGCCTTGAAGCCTGAAGTAAGCTATCACTGGAGCCAGAACCTTTGTGAATACTCCAGTAGATAAGCCAAAGGGCAATGCAGAGAACTGATAATGAAAATCTCCAGTTGAAACCGCAGATACTTTCTGCAACTTAGCCTTATAGGCACATGAAGGTAAGCTTCCTTGAGATCCAAAGTTACCATCCAGTGATCCTTGCCTAGCAGAGGCAACAGTTGCTGTAACGTCAACATCTTGAACTTGGGAATGTCCAGATAAGTGTTGAGGATAGATAAATCCAAAATTGGTCTCCACGTGTTCCCCTTCTTTGGTACTAGGAACAGGCGAGAATAAAATCCGAAGCCCCTTTCTGATACAGGGACTGGCTGAATGGCCCCTATCTGGAGTAACTGAGAAACTTGCTTGTGAGCCTCTCTTCTTTGTGGAGGAGGAACATCTGGCATGCCTTTGAAAGTGGGCATTGTGTGGAAATAAAATCTGTAACCGTGATGAATGATATCCAGCACCCATCTGTCTTGAGTGATTAAATCCCAATTTTCTGTGAAAAGAGACAATCTTCCTCCCAAAGGAGCTGCCAGACGAGAGTCCACTGGCAGCTGAAAAGGCAGGTCATTGGTTCTGCTTACGAAAGGACTGACCCCTGCCCTCACCAGAAGTCTGAGCAGGTGAACTGTCTGATCTAGGCCTAAA
The DNA here is from genome assembly GCF_019279795.1 of Protopterus annectens. Lineage (NCBI taxonomy): Eukaryota > Metazoa > Chordata > Ceratodontiformes > Protopteridae > Protopterus > Protopterus annectens. Next base: position 530,627,312 of record NC_056731.1, read on the forward strand.
GAACCTTGAGCCCTGCCCCTACCACGTCTAGACCTACCCTAGACTGGGAACCATAAGCAGGATATGTCCACCCCTTAGCAGGCCAATTTCTACTAAACTGGAGGCTGTACCTGCAAAAAATCTTTAACAGTCTGCATAGACTTAGCTTTGTCCTCCATTTTCTTTAAAACTGCTTCCACAGGCGGTCCAAACAACACATCAGACTGTAAAGGAGCATCCAAAATCCTGGTCTTAACATGCTCAGCTAAATTCTGATCCTTCAACCAGGCATGTCTGCGAAGAACAGAACTAGTAGCAGCCACCCTCGAGGAGGCCTGAACAGCATCAAAACCACACTGCAAAGAATGCTTACCCACTTGTTCAGACACATGAACCAAATCCAGCAATTCTTTACACTCAATACCTTCCGCCAAAGCATCCACCTTAGATTTCAATTGTGAAAGGAGATAATTCTGATATTTCAGCATATGAAACTGACAATTCAACGCCCTCATGGCTAGAGTGGAAGAAGTATATACTTTCTTACCCCACCTATCCAAAGCCCTTGCCTCTTTATCAGAGGGTACAGGATTTTTAACCACAGAAGCTTTAACACCTTTAGGCCCCTGAGAAACAGTTTCTGGGTCCGCCCTGGGACTCTTAAACAAATACTTATGAGCTTGGGCACCCTATAATACCTATCAGGCTTAACAGGAGCAGGAGGCAAGGAGTCAGGGTTCAGAGAAGCCTCTGCAAAACATCCGCTACCACATTCAACACATGACGAATAGCGAAGGGCCTATGCTGGGGGAAAAACAAGAATTGCCTAAGCCTTGTACTAGAGTCAGAGTAATCTTGGCCTTCCCATTTAAAGTGCTCCCTCATGGAGTGAAGAGTCTCTGAAAATGAAAAATCCTCAGGAGGAGAAGCTGAAGGAGTGGAATCATCCACATCAGAATCAGAATAAGTAGGAAACTCTTGCAAGTCTTCCACAGAAGACTCTGAAGCCTGTGAACACTGTTCAAAACTATCAAACTCCTGTTCCACCCTAGGCCTCTTATCAGGTGGGGGCATAGAACCTCTAATCAGAGTAATCAAATCTTCTGCCATTTTAAGCATATGTTTCTTAGGCACAGAGCCCGAAATGCTAGGAGAAGCCCCACAGAAGCTGAACTTGGCCTACCTCTAAAAGAAGCTTTGGCAACAGAAGGAGAGGCCCTAACTACCTTGGGAAGAGAGGGAAGAACAGTTACCTGAGAAGCCCCTCAGCCTGGCCTACCTCCTGAGAGGGCACATCCTGTAACAGTAAAGTATCTGCCTGAGACTCCATAGAGACTCCAGGCAAAACCTCTGGCTCCCCTGAGCCTTCTAAAGGACCGACGTCCGGGACTGCCGGTTCCTCACCCCTAGGTTTCACTGATTTGTCCTTGCGCTTCTTGGATGAAGCAGGCGTCGGAGCATCCGACGGCATAGTATAATTGCAACGTTTCCCAAACACTAACCTAGCACAATCAAGCCTCCTCTTAATAGTGCTTTAAATCTAGCACAAGAGCGGCAACCAACAACGTCGTGCTCAGGCCCTAAACAAGGTATACACAATGTATGATAATCCCTATGCGGTATCTGTTTCCCACAAGAAATACAGTTATTCACTTTTTCTGACATCCGGTTAAATACTGAGGCAAGAAAAAACCAAAATGTTCCCCAACGGGTTATTTAGCGGCTAACCAACTCTGTTTCGGTCTGAAACTGGAAAATCTCAGAACGCCAACCTGCACTCGCAAAATTGCTTCTGCATCGGACCATGCGGCAAAAAAGACTCAGGAAATGACGTCGGTCATGCGCAATACCCTGGGCGTACTGGCGTCAGTCTAAGGCGCCATGACCCTCTGGTATTCGGGCCGACTGGGACGCGGACTATACCCAATAGTCAGGACTGCAGCAAGGGAAGACGAAGAACATCTTGCCTTACCCTGGACTTGACTTCCAGGTTATAGTGTTTGGAGAATGTAAGGACAACTATCTATATCGCATCTTCTAAAATTTCCTGTGGAGAACAATTTTTAAACTAAGCTGTTAAAATTGCTGAAGCCATAGTAAAATGTGCTCTTATAATACATTGCAAAGGTTTATTGTGTTTGCCATAGTAAAAGACATTACAGTGATATTTTGATAAGATTTCTTTAGTAAAAAAGAATGCCATCTCTTCCTATCTTAAAGACAAATCTCAAATTATTGCTCCTATCCCAAGATACAGTAATCTCAGAAAGTTACTATATTTAAGTAGCAGGTGTACGGGAGAGGAAAAATGCTCTTTGCAAGAATGCTTTAATGATATAATAACTAAGTTTTCAAATTCTCTTTATTTGAATAGTGATTTTTTTTTGCATAGAGGAATAAAGCCCTGACTACAGCCCAAGTGACCTAGTTTCAATTAGAGAGACAAACAGTGATGTAGGTACCTCCTATGATGATCCTTGGTGGAGGATTGGGAATGTCACATGGCAGAAGGTGTGGTGCAAAAGAGGTGGTGGGGCGGACAAGGCTGAATTGCTGCAGAGGTGGGGAGATGTGCTGCAGTATCCTTACTGCAAGCCTGCTCACAGGATGCAACCATGAGCAATACAAGTGGAAGGGGGTGTGTGGGTAGGGCATAATCAAAAAGCCCCAGCAGAATTTGGACAACCAAGATTCCCAGGACACCCTTAGTTTTTATGACTGGTCCCAGCTGATTAGAGTAAGTCTGGGGGTTTGGAGTAGCTGGTACACCCAGGGTGCACATGTGGCACTGGGTAGCAGTGCTGTAAGGATGAAGCATGAGGTCAAACATTTATTTTTTAAAACTGAATATGGCAATGGATGCAAGCACTCTGCGGCAGTCCAAGCCAAAATTTTGCTGACATTTCTGTAGGTAACCCTTGCTTGTTTTTGGTCTTCTGAATTTCTAAAGAATATTTAGGACTTTGTTAGAAAAGGAATCACTTAATAAAATTCTATTCTCCACACCAAGAGTTTCAGTGTCTTTTTTAGACACCTTTATAAAATTATCACTTACTGACATAAGCAAACATGCATTAAGAACATTACAAAACTTGATGAACTCCTTGCATTCACTTAAACCACACTCCTCCTCAACATTACTCTGTATATATTCTTACCACAACTTCTATTTTTATGTAGTTTGCTTATTCCCTTTTCTAAAGATGTCTCTTCCAGTTTTTATTTTTTTACAACATTCACTAGTTGAAATAGAGTTGGTTTAGACTTTGAATCCCATTTTCTAGTTAATTGATTTTTTTGTCAGCCAACATAATTAAACTTAATATGGCCTTACTACATCTAAGCAATTCAGATGTTTTGTTTGAGTTAAAAAAAAATATTTCCTTAGTTACAGCCATTTGCTCACCCAATATTTCTGACAGAGTACTTTGTAGGGAATTTTTAAAATATGCCAGCTTGTTATACTTCCAAAACATATGTTCCCAGTTACCTCTTTCATCCTCAAAGCACACAGGAACCAAAAAGGCAGTGAAGCACAGCTCTACTTGGCTGAATAAACATGTAATTGATTAGTGCTTTTGTTTCTTTGAGTAGAAACGTCTTCAGATAAAAAACATACATCAAACAGACTAATTTATAAGCTCAGGTGATCTAAAACCAGGTAATATGACGACTGAGGCCTCAAACTGAAACGCTACCTTTTTTTAAAGCAACAGTAGCAAATTTATAGAGAGCACATAAAATGCAAACAACATAAAAGTTTAAAAAGCTACAAACATCTTGAAGATGCATTTTTAAATTTATGGGTAATAAAAAGATTTTTTTTTAAAATAATATATATTTTTTACACTTGTTTTAATTATTTTTGTATCATTTGCCAGCAGACTTTTAGAACAATATGTGTTTTTTGAAGACATTCATTATATAATATGTATGTAAATTGTTTGATGAGGTTTGTGATGTTATTGGTGCTTTAGAGGGTGTGATTTTGAGGAGGGGTATAAGAACAGGTACCTGTTAGTGTATTTATTGGGTTCTGAAGAAGGGGTGTTATCATCTATACAAAAGAGCTAAATCTTTTAATAAACTGGGTCATCATTAGTTCCTGGCTGTGGATCCTTTTGTTTATTTGTGGGTTCTCAGTTTTTGTCTTTTGGTGTGGTTTCCAATGGATACATCGGCTGGTGCTGGTGGTCAACCTGGTGTTAATTTGGAAAAACTCAACAACAGAGTTGGGTTATTGACTCACTTTGTGCAACAGCTGATGGAGCAGTGAGATGGCCCTCACAAGGATTTCCCTGGTAACAGTGAGTTTCGTAGCACACCGGTATGCCCAAGAAGTGATGTTTCATCAACTGGTTTTGATAATGTTAATTGGACGAAAGAACCAGCAAATGTAAGTTTAAACTTTTGGCTATGAGGTGGTCTCGAATTACAGTGTGTTAATCATGGAACGGGGAGTTATCATAGCTCCCTTGGTACCCCTGAGGATGTACTTATTTGTTGCTGAAAGCTGCAAACTGAGAATGCCTTCCTTTTGGAGTGTATTAATTCAGAAAGGGTTCTGAAGGGTCTTCGGATTTGGAAGTATCCAAGTGGGCTAATTCCTGGCTCACCATTACATCTTGAATTAACTGAATTGTTCAACAAGCAGGGTGTGGAATTGTTAAAGATGTTAAAGAAACACAACTAACTAGCCATAGAACAATTAATGAAGGAGCCGGACAACCTGGACCAATACATTAAAAAAAGACCATGTTTACTGTACATCAGGGGGAATACAACAACATTTTTACCAAGTCTGACAGGTTAACTGAAGACATTAAGCAAAGGAAATGTAAAAAACTTGAACGTGACTGCTGAGAATATCAGGAAGGAAGAGTGTATCCTAATCCAATGGACTTGGCAGGGAAGGTGGGCCATGATGAAGTTCAAGCAGCCAATATGGAGGACCCTTTAGACGCCGGGAGTGGTACAGAAGCTATCCATTTGGAACAAGCTCCCCTGAGAAAATCCGAAAGGATCAGAAATGTGTGAAATTGCCAGTTTTATACCAACAAATACATTTCTCCACAACAGGGGGAATCGATACAATTTCCGTTATCAGCAGAATTTCCAAGAAGGACAGAGACAGTGGAACCCTCAGCACAACGGGAGATGGATGAATTAGGTTTAGATGTGAGAACTGATTTGGAAGTCGTTACTCTTCCCAATATTATGTTTAATGACTCAGGTGACTTTAAAATGTATAACTTTACATGCATTGAGTTTGATCAATTGATATGTGAATCACTGAGTAAAGGACAGATTTTTGTGCCCAACAAGAATGCCAAAATACAGGATTTGTTAGTGGATCTTAAGTTGTTACCTAGGAAAATTAATTTTAGACTATTATTTCAAAATGTAAGTAGTGATTATGAAGGCAATGTTTTACGTAGAAGTAGTGAATTCATCCCTCCTTTGGCCTTACCTTTTGTTATTTTGAAAAACTGTGCGATTTCAATTTTAGAGAGTTCTTATATCAAAGAAGGTCACAGTCCACAGCCAGTAAAGTACAGTTTTGTACCTACCATAAATGTAGATGTCCGATAGGTATGCATCTGCAGTCATAACATATGGGTTGTCCTGCCTCAGGCAGCCCTTCGGTCGGCCGGATTCCAAAGTCTGGGTCTGGCCTCGGCTGATGTCGCACTTTCCCCGACGTCAGAGCGTCTGGGGTATAAAAGCATCAGCCGACGCCATTTTCCTCAGTTTTTCTTGCCCCAGATGCCAGGTGCCCTCTAGGAAGGCTAAATTTGGATAAATGCTGAAAGGTTCCAAACATTTGCAAATTATATACATGAATAAACAAACAAATACACCATAATAGATTCCCCCAGCTAGCTAAAAGAGGGGTAAGCACCCTAGGAATACCAAAGAGGGGAAGGAGGGAGGGTAATCCTGACTGCAGATACATACCTATCGGACATCTACATTTATGGTAGGTACAAAACTGTACTATGTCCTTCAAGGATGCATCTGCAGTCATAACATATGGGAAGAATACCATAGCCAATCTGGGGGTGGAGGTACTAAGAAAAGGATGGTGTAGTTAAGATCCCCTGCAGGACTGCAGTTGCAAACCCTGCTCTGGATCTAGAGTATAAAGGTAGATTGTAATGCTTGGCAAATGTATGCACGGAGGTCCAAGTAGCAGCTTCTAAAATGTCCTTGGTAGCCACCCCCCTTAGGAAGGCTGTAGTGGTGGCCGTGGCCCTTGTGGAGTGAGGCCTGATATTTTCAGGAACTGTCTTTCCATGAAAGGAGTAGCAAAAGCGAATGCAATTTCCTATCCATTTTGAAATTGTCTGTTTGGAAATTGCTCTTCCTTACACCCCAGTTGCATATGCTACAAAAAGTTGGTCAGTTTTTCTCTAGTTTTTGTTCTGTCCAAATAGTAGCGTAGTTGCCTGCGTATATCCAGGGTGTGCAAAAGTTTTTCCCCTTTATTCTGTGGATTAGGGAAAAACGTAGGCAAGTGAATAGCTTGGTTCAAGGATACCCTAGATACCACCTTTGGCATAAAAGTAGGATTGGTTCTTAGTGACACCCTGTCCTGGTGGAAAATAAGAAAAGGCTGCACTGCCATTAATGCTTGTAACTCAGATACTCTTCTTGCTGAAGTGATTGCCAGAAGGAATGCAGTTTTCCAAGATAGAAACTGTAGATCCGCTGATGCTGCTGGTTCAAAAGGAGGCAGTGTCAGTTTTTCCAGCACAAAGTTGAGATCCCAGGCAGGTAGAGGGGGTCTTATTGGAGGTTTAACATTTTTGATCCCTCTCAGAAATTGTCTGAGGAGAGGGTGTGAGAAGATAGGTGGATCCACATTGTATTCTGCTGAAATTGCTGAAGCATGAATCTTAATGGAAGAATAGGACAGGCCATTGTGGAACAATTCTGCTAAATATTCTAGGATATGTGCTTCGTTTGCCACTGACATCTGTGCCCTTTGATGTGCTCCAAATGAAAAATCTCTTCCATTTAGCTGAGTATGTCTTCCTTGTGGAAGGCCTGCGAGCTTCCAGGATAATGTCCTTCACCCTCTGAGATAAAACAGTTTGATTGGGATTTAAGGAATTTTCCAGGCAGTTAGCTGCAATGTTTTCAAGTTGGGATGCAGGGTCTTAAAATTGTTCTGCGTGAGAAGAATAGGCCATAGGGGGAGAGGCCATGATTTTGCCTGAGACATGTTTCTCAATAGTGGATACCAGTGTTGTCTTGGCCAGTCCGGAGCTATTAGTATCACTTTTGGCTGTTCCTCCCTGATTTTCAGTAGAACCCTGTGCATCAATGGGAGAGGTGGGAAGGCATATACTGTTAGGGCTTTCCAGCTGAAAGAGAGAGAGTCCACCCTCCAAGCTTGTGGGTGGTATGTCCTTGAGCAGAATGTCTTTAGTTGATGGTTGAGTGGGGAGGCGAACAGATCTATCTCCGGCATTCCCCATGTCTTTGTTATGAGCTTGAAGATGTCTGGGTGCAGCATCCATTCGTGTGCATCCATGGTAGTTCTGCTTAGGCTGTCCGCCAGTACATTTTCTTTCCCTGGCACGAATTGGGCCTGTAGTTGGATACTGAGATTCAGGCATAGATCCCACAGATTCATAGACATCCGGCATAGCGGGTAAGAATGTGTGCCACCCTGTTTGTTTATGTACCACATGACCGTGGTGTTGTCTGTCCTTATTAACAGATGTCCTTGTTGGAGGAAGGGTTTGAATGCCTCGATTGCATGCCTCACTGCCAGCATTTCCTTTTGGTTTATGTGCATGCTTAGCTGCCCTTGAGGCCATAGGCCTTGGATGCATTTGTCCTCCATGTGTGCTCCCCATCCTCGGACCGAGGCGTCTGTGGTGATGGTCTGCCTTGCTTTTGGTTTGTTGAAAGGCAACCCTCTGTTGGACTGTCAGGCCTGAGCCCACCACAGGAATTCCTTTTGAAGGCATGGAATGATTGGTATCATGGTTTCCAAACTGTGACTGTGTTGAGACCATACACTCCTAGGTACCATTGTAATTTCCTCATATGCAGTCTGGCATGTGGGATTAGAATTATGCAGGATGCCATGTAACCCAGGGCCTGCAGGACTTTCCTTGCAGTAAGCTGAGTTTGTCTGGTCAAAATCATGAAGTAATCTGGAAGTTGTTTTTGCTTTTCTTCTGTGAGAAAGGCCATTTGGGTGCTTGTGTCCAGATCTGCACCCAAAAAGGTGATCCTTTGGGATGGTACTAGTCTTGACTTTTGGATGTTGACTGTGTATCCCAAGGCCTGTAACAGGTGTATGGCATAGGCCAAGTCCTTTAACAATTTGTTCTTGTTGTCCGCTTGTATTAGGCAGTCGTCCAGGTATGGATAAATTTGAATTCCCTGTAGTCTGCAATGTGCAACTACTGATTCCAGGCATTTTGTGAATACTCTGGGCGCAGTAGATAAGCCAAAGGGCAATGCTGAGAATTGATAATGCTCTGATCCTGCAAGAAATCTGAGGTGTCTTCTGCAACTTGGTTGGATAGGGACGTGCAGGTATGCCTCCTTGAGATCTAGAGTCACCAGCCAAGACTCCTTGCCCAACATGGGAAGAAGTTGCTGTAGGGTCAGCATTTTGAATTTTGGCACAATGAGATAAGTGTTGAGTGCGGACAGGTCGAGAATAGGCCTCCATTGATTTTCTTTTCTTGGTACAAGGAATAGTCTGGAGTAAAATCCTTGGCCTTGTTCTGAGCATGGTACCTTTTCTATAGCTTTCATCTGAAGTAAATTGCTGATTTGTTTTAAAGCCTCTGCCTTCTGATTTGGTGGAAGGTTTGGCATTCCACTTCTTTTTGGCAAAGTGTGGAAGTGAAACCTGTATCCTTTGTCTATTATTTGCAATACCCAAGTATCCTTTGTAATATAATGCCAGTTTTTTTAGAATAAAGCCAGCTTTCCGCCCAAGGGTGCTTCCAGTTGATCCCTGGTAGGCGGAATCAGAGTCAAGTCATTGAGTCTGTCCTGTAGTAGTGGTTGTTGTTGTAGCTGTTGCACTACTCCTCTGGTTGGCAGGCTGCCACTGACGGCCTCTGTAGGAGCCCTTCGATTGACCTCTGCCTCTAGAGCGCCTGTTCCTGCCTCTCTGGGCTCTGTCCGAGTCTGGAAAGGACCAATTTTTTGTAGGCCAGTTTCTGCTGAATCTCGGTGGTTGAACTTGCAGGAAATCTTTAACTGTTTGCACAGATTTTGCTTTTTCTTCAACCTTTTTTAGAATCTCCTGAGCAGGGGAGCCAAATAAATTTTGTTTCTCCATTGGAGCATCGAGGAGTTTAACTTTGACATGGTCTGGCAAAGATTGCTCCTTCAGCCAGGCATGTCTACGAATAACTGCCCCAGTCATAGCTGATCTAAATGAAGCCTCCAGTGCATCATAGCCACATTTTAAGAAATGATTACTAACCTTTTGTGAGTTATGTACCAAATCCTGAAGGGATTTACGGTCTAGGGGTTCAGGAGAAGAAAGTTTCTTATTCAATTCATCTAACAAATACTCTTGGTACTGTATCATATGGAATTGACAGTTTAATGCCCTGACAGAAAGAGTTGCAGATGTATACACCTTCTTACCCCATCTCTCTAAAGCTCTACACTCTCTATCAGAGGGTAGGGGATTTTTGGCAGAAGCGGCTGCAACCCCTTTAGGGCCCTGAGAAATAGTTTCTGGGTCTGCAGAATGGGCTTTATACAGATGGAAATGAGAATCCGGGACCCTGTAATATCTGTCAGGTTTGGCAGGGGCCGGAGGAAGAGTACCAGGGGCTGTACTGACATCATTGTACACATCATCAATTACATTTAGAACAGGAGGTATAGCTAAGGGCCTATGCTGAGGCAGATGCAAAAAGGTCCGTAATCTTTTTCTAGAATCAGAGAAATCCTGACCTTGCCATTGAAAGTGCTCTCTCATGGAGTGTAAAGTCTCCCTAAAGGAAAACTCTTCAGGAGAGGAGGCCGAAGGGATAGATTCCTCTGCATCTGAATCCTCATAAGGCGAGTAAGCCCCTTCCTGGTGGTCTGACAACTCAGATCCATCCGTGGAATCATCTGAGGAGTGGGGTTCAGAGGGGTCAGTCCTGGGCCTTTTGTCTGGAAGAGGTTGAGAGGCCCTGTCTGGGTGAGGTTGTGAACCCCTAATTAAGGAGATAAGGTCCTCAGCCAGGCTGAGGATCTGTGAACTAGAGGAAGGCCTCTGGGGTGTAGATTTGGCAGGCAAAGCTTTTGAAAGTTTGGCAGCTTTAGCCCTGGAAAAGGCCTTAATGGACATAGAAGCTGGGGGCCTAGTAGCCCCATGTGCAGGGGTAGAAATGTCCAAAGGTATGGTGTCGGACAAATCCTGAACACTAGCTTCGGTAGGTAGTTCTGAAGCCGACTCAGACGGGGCCTCTCGGGCCTCGGCGGTCGGAAGTATGGTTTCGGAAGAAGGAATCGCCGAGGACTCGGTTTCGGCCGAAACCGAGACACTCGCGGTAGGCCTAGCCGTGGTTTCAGCTGAAACCGCGGGCCGCGAGTGTCAGTCCTTTTCCTTGCATTTTTTGACCATATGCGAAGTCAGAGTCTCCGACAGCATTTTATAAGCAAAAGCGGCTCCAAAAAATTCCTCTGCAAACTCCGACCGACGTCTAAGAGTTCGTCGGTTGAAGGAGGCACAGGCTTAACAGGCCGATACGTTGTGGTCTGGGCCTAAGCAAGGAAGGCAGTAAGAATGGAAATCCTTATGAGGTATTTGTTTCCCACAAGTTAAACAATTATTTACTTTGTCTGACATCGGCTGAGGCAAGAAAGAGTCCCCAACGGGGTACTTAGCATTTTTCGAAGTCTTCGGTAGCTGAAATCTCTGGATCTGACCGACCGGCACTTGCGAACAGCTTCTGCTTTGGGCACCGCGCGACAAGAAAGACTGAGGAAAATGGCGTCGGCTGATGCTTTTATACCCCAGACGCTCTGACGTCGGGGAAAGTGCGACATCAGCCGAGGCCAGACCCAGACTTTGGAATCCGGCCAATCGAAGGGCTGCCTGAGGCAGGACAACCCATATGTTATGACTGCAGATGCATCCTTGAAGGACATCCTGACTGACAGTGAATATAAGCTGCTTAAGGAATTGGTTGGGAATAAAAATATCAGGGTTATGAAACCTGATAAGGGTGGGGGCATTGTTATTATGTCTAAAGTGGATTACTCTAATAAAATGCATATTTTTTTGTTTGATGAAGAGTATTATGAGGAGATGTCACTCAATTTAATTAATGTTTCCTATAGGAAAATCCCTTTTTTTCTACAGGATATGTTTGAACAGGGTGAAATAACCCTTGAATACTTAATTGTAAAGTTCCTTGTAGTACCTACCATATTCGGTATACCAAAAATACACAAATGTTTGGTAGATCCTCCTATGAGGCCCATTGCTTGTGCAAGGACATCACCCATCCCTTATCTAAGTATGTGGATGAAAAGGTTACATTTCTATTACAAGAATCCCCACATTTATGTAAGGATTTGTGGGATTTTTTAGACAAATTAAGATCGGTGAAACATAGTCCCAACTTAATGTTTGTTCCCACTGATGTGGTAAATTTGTTTAATGTAATACCACAGGAGATGGGCATAGAAATGTTTCAAGATTTTTTGAATGAATCTGCAGCTCAAATGATATGAATGTGATAGGTACCCTGCTGGAATTAGTGTTAAAAATACAATTTTGCATATATGGATGGACAATATTTTCAACAGAAGAGAGGTGTAGCGATGGAGGCATGTTGTGCCCCTGTGTTTGCAAACATTGTGTTACTTCAATGGAAGAAACAGAAGATCTTTAACAAATTTGACATCCCCCCCATGGCAATTGTATACAAGATTTTTGGACAATATATTTATTGAATGGGAAGCACCTGTAACTGAAATATAAAATTTTGTGGATTATTTAAATTCCACAACGTTTTTAAAATTTACTTATACTTTCAGTGCGAATAGCATCAGCTATTTGGATGTATCGGTGTCAAACGATTCAGAGAGGCAGACTTTTCAGAGTTCAATACATAGGAAGATAACATATTCAAATAGCCTCCTACATTATGAGAGTTGTCACCCTGTCCATCAAAAAAGAGAATAGTTAAGGGCCAGTTTGTCAGACTGGCCCATATTATATCTGAAGACCAAGATTTTGAGAAAGAAAGCAAATATTTAGTTGAATTATTTAGGGCCAGAGGTCATTTCTTTAGATTTAGTATCGAAGATCTTAGAGGAGGTTTCTGATAAAAGAAAGAAAGGAATTTTGAGACCCATATTAGCAGCACATCCTTCGGGAGATGTAGCTGACAACAAAGAAAATTACAAAGAGAACTTTTCCTGTGCCTTTATCACTACCTACACATTAGAACATGAAGGGATCCGTAGGATCCTAAAACACAACTGGAAAATTTTCCAGAGTTTTGATGGCATGACTGAAATAATGGAACATGAACCTAGGATGGTTTCTAGAAGGGGTCGATCCCTAAAACAAATAGTGGAGAATGGGAGTTAGACCAGGGAATATAAAAATAAGCAAAAAGGTACATAAAATTGTAGGTCTTGTACCCAGTGTAAATACATTTTAGAAGCAGGTCATGTAAAGGTAAACAAACAGGAAGTCTATACTTCCTTTCATTGCACCTGTAGATCTGTTGGTCTTATTTATTTAGCAATATGTCAGAAATATGAAGGGTTTTATGTTGGTAAAACCTCTCGAAGATTCAAGGATAGAATCTATGAGCACATGAATGAATAGGCAGGAGAATAATTAATTCTACAAACATATGGCAAGACATCCAGTTCACCAATTTTTATTTTTCAGGTTGGACACTGTACATAAAAATCCCCTAGGTGGGCCATGGGCTGTTATTATAGAACAAAAAGAGACTTTATGGCAACTTAAATTAAATGCTTATGTACCACCAGGTTTAAATGAACTAGTATCCATTTCTAGTATTTTGAGACTTATGTCCTACAAAGTTTAAACAGATGCATATATATATATATATATATATATATATATATATATATATATATATATATGGGTCTATATGACTTGGTCCACAGTTTATATGGTCAACAGTTTATTTGGTCGACAGTTCATTTGATCGACAAGCATTTTAGGTGGGGGGCTTCACCCCCCACACCCCCCAATGTGGAGGGCTGTGCCCCCCACACCCCCCCTAACTATATATAACAACTCCAGGGTCACACAACATTGGGGAAGGGGGCAAATGCTTGTCGACCAAATGAACTGTCGACCATATGAACTGTCGACCAAGTCATATAGACCCATATATATATATATATATATATATATATATATACACAGAGAGAGAGAGAGGCGGCCACCGTGGGGCAGCAGTTAGAGTTGCCACCTCACTGCAAGAGGTTCTCTGGTTCAATCCCTGGCTGGGGTGCCTTCTGTGCGGAGTCTGCATGTCCTCCCTGTGGTCACGTGGGTTTTCTCCAGGTGCTCCGGTTTCCTCCCACATCCCAAAGACATGCTGTAGGTGGATTGGAAACTCTAAATTTGCCCTAGGTGTGAGTGTATGTGTGTGTGTGCCTTCTATGGAAGGTTGGGGCGCTGGGCTGGCAACTCGACACTGTAAAACTCCACTGCCAGTCATGAGCAGACAGGTGACCCGCTGTGGCGACCCCTAACCGGGAAAAGTCGGAAGAAGAAGATGAAAATGTATATATACACACACACACATATATATATATATATATATATATATATATATATATATATATATATATATATATATATATTTTTTTATACTTGTTTTAATTATTTTTTGCATCATTTGTCAGCAGACTTTTAGAACAATATGTGTTTTTGAAGACGGTCATTATATAATATGTATGTAAATTGTTTGATGAGGTTTGTGATGTTATTGATGCTTTAAAACATGTGATTTTTGAGGAGGGGTATAAGAACAGGTACCTGTTAGTGTATTTAATGGATTCTGAAGAAGTGGTGTTATACTTTACAGGAAAGCACTAAATCTTTTAATAAACTGGGTCATCAATAGTTCCTGGCTGTGGACCCTTTCATTTATTACAAACACATAAAATATGGGTGCCATTTTTTTTAACATTTTTGAACATCTTTAATGCAATTATAAATACTTATGTAAAGACATTAAATCTCAGCAATTGCTGGGTGCATGCTCATTTTCCTACTGCTTATAAAAATGGTATGACATTATTTTCTATCCTAGTTACTGAAACTGAAATGAGTAAAATACTTTAAGGTATAAGTAATGTCTTTCGGCTTTTCCCGGTTAGGGGTCGCCACAGCGTAACTCCAGTCCGCTAACTGGCAGTGAATTTTTATGGTGCCGAGTTGCCAGCCCAACTTCCAACCTTCAAAGAAGGCACACCCATTCATGCACGCACCTACCTGCATGTCTTTATGCATCACTCTACCATGGGGAGGATATGCAGACTCCACACAAAAGGCGCTCCAGCCGAGAACCGAACGGGAGAACCTCTTCCTGTGAGGCAACAACGCTAACCGATACTCTAAGATATTATGATATACAAATCCAAAAATCCTCCTGGCACAATGTTACTGCTTCATCTAAACTAGCTGCTTTACAACTATCAGTTAATGTAAATGGTTAAGTATGGTAGGTAAAAAATGAAACTTAAAAGTAAATGTAATATTTCAAAGAAAATGTATAATGGACCTGCCATCAAAGGAATGGTAATATTAAAAGACTATTATCTTATTTATGGAACATTAGCATATCCATGGTTACCAGACAACTGGTCTAAAAGTTGTTATATTGGTAAAGCTATCCCTGCTATCCAACATGTAGAGGCTCTGCCTCAGAGTACAATTCACAATACACGAAAAACAAAGATTATAAAAGATCCTATCAATAAGATAACTGAAATTAAGACTGTAAGGAATCCTATTGGAAAAAAAACGATTTTTCATCAATCTACCATCATGATTTGGAGCAGTTGGCTCTGAAGGGACTCAAACATATGGATCTTGGAGATAATTTCTGTTGCAAAAATCTTACCTGCATATGATGCTGTAAAATCAATCTGGAAATTGTGAAAATTGTTTAAGCTATTAGAGGTTCTCAGCAATAAAACTTTTACAGCAATATGCTTAATCAATATAGAAAGGAGTGCAATGCGTGCAGTTTTACAAAATAAAATGGCACTTGATTTCATAGGGGGTACTTGTGCTTTGGTCAAAATTAAATGTTGTTCATTTATTCCTGATAAACATATAATTCAAAGTCATTTGAGTATAATACAAAAAAGTATCTCAGCAGACACTACAAATGCTGATTGTTTATAGTTCACAGCATGTCATGGCTAACAGACTTATTTTCTAAATAAAAATAAACTATTTTAAAGTTCATTATGTTTGTTTTTATCATTGTTTTTGCAGCCTTATTACTGCTTTTAGTTAAACTGTTTATAAGAAAACTAATATCTGCAAAAAAGTCTCTCTAATGCAACATTTGTATGTTAAAGTTCCACTAAAGAAAAGAAAGTTTGTGTCAAAAATGTAAATTATTTAAAGATTTTGGGAAAATGTATGACAATGTATTTGCAAAAAATGAAAATGTTTAAAGGTGATGCTTTCACAGCATCAAAGGGGTGATTGTGAAGGGAAAAAATAAATAATAAAAGCTGTGACACAGTGTAGAAGGATCTGCGCATGTCAAAGAAAGAGGAAGTGAGCATGTCGTTATTGTGCAAGACTAAACTTTTAATCATGTCAGCAGATTCTTTTATGCAGTAAGCAATATAACTGCACAGTAAAGGGACCTTCAAAGTACAGAAATGTATCTGCTTTATTGTTCACGATGACTTACTAAATAAATTCCATTTATGAATCCAAATAAGTATCAATATTATGCTGGATTAGTATTTTTTCTCTTCTCTCATGAGAACGTTATGCATGTAGCAATTTTAATTCTATTTTTAAGGAAAATGATGACTAGGTTCCTGTAGATGATGGTAACCACATGTAATTAATATTTTATTTATTTGTTTTATTTTACATTTGTTTACCGGGAAAGTCCGACTGGACAGCAAGTTCATTTTCAGCGGGGGCCCGGGGAGAAAAGCTCCAAGACATACAGAGAATACAAAACATTTCTAAAAATGAAAAGTTACAAAATTTATACAGAAATTAAAACAGATTAATAGTCCAAGATTGCAACTAGAAGGTACAAAAATTGTACAGACATACAGATTGAAGAAATAGCTCTATATACTGTTTTTACAGGATTGTACAATATATACAAGTTTGAAATGAAAGACATGCTAAGGAAACTGATTCGTGAGAGTGTAGAAGAGTACAGTAGAGCTGTCAGTTAGTTAAAATATAGTAAAACATAATGTCTTAACGAATACAAGTATTGAACTGTACTGAACTGTCATAATGAATAGAAGCATTAAACTGCACTGAACTGTCTTAATGAACAGAAGTATTGAACCATAATAACTCTGCTTGGTTAATGACAGTGGTCTGTTTGATAAATGTTATTAATTCTGTTCTGAAATTCTATAAACTGATCTGAGTTTATTAGTTTGGGGAGACACACCTATTAACTGCTGTGTCCATTTTGAAATTCTATCAAAACTGCAATTATTTAATTTTTATTTCCTTAATGTCATCCAAAAAGCATGTGTAAAACATACATGATCCAACGACTCAGAGTTGAATAAGTAGTTCTTTTCCCATTGAATCATGACCATGTTGGCGAGTAAAATACCACAAGCTGAACCATGGCAACACCCTTATGTTGCAAATACAGTTCTTTCTCGAACATGATGTAGTTATTTTTTTAATACTCTAGTAGATTTTCATATAGGTTGAATCCGTCTTCACGGATTCCTTTTTCAAAGTCTGTAAACCACCTAAGACCAAGTTCATGTGGTATTATGCTATACAAGTCCTTGACGTCAATATTGATGAAAGTGTATGAATCTTTATATACCATTTTATTTATTTTTCCTAAAAAGTTCCAGAATCACTGCATACATGTTATTCTTGTGTGACTAAACTGTTTAATTTTTCATCTAAAAATGTTGCATATGCATGAGTGATCAAGCCACGTGCGTCCACTATGGGATGCATGGGGGGGTTGAGCAATGCTTTGGTGTATCTTTGGCAGATCCTTAAGGAGAATAATCATCATACATAATATTTTATTCATAAAGTAAAATAAGGTATTCTAAGAAATATACCAACATGAGAATGGAGAAAGGAGATTTTTATCAGTAGGAAAGACCACAAGAAGGCGTACAGAAAAAAGCCAAGAGGGGGCTGGAATTTACTGAAGAAAACTGGCAAAAAAACTAAGGTAATGGGAACAAATCACTAGAGAGGGAAAGATAATAGTGCAGGATTAGGCCAAGAAGATATATGGACTGCAGGCTAGAAACTGCCTTCCATTCAAGGGATTGGTATCAGAAAGGGATAGAGGAATGCTAAGTAAAAGAACTGCCCTAGTAGAACTTTTAGTTAAATCTAGAAGAGAAGCTGCTGTTAAAAAAAGAAATTAGTAGGGAAAATAAAATATTGCACAATAACTATAAAAATCAATCAGAAGAGCTTGGAAAATATTAGGAAGAGAGACTTGAAAAGCAAATTATAAGAGAACAGTGGGACAACATATGTATTTATCCCAAGTATGCAACAGAGTCCAGATGGTTGAAGACCTTTGCTTGGAAGTGCATGCAGATATATTTTTATACTTCAAATATATTTCAGAGAATTTTTCCTCAGGTAGATAGCAAATGAGAGAGGTGTTGTGAGGATGAAAGAGGTAAACTCAAAGCACACAGGAACCAAAAACACAGCTCTACTTGGTAGAATAAATATTTAATTGATCAGCCCTTTCATTTCTTTGAGTAGGCACTTCTTCAGATAAAAAACACATCAAACAGACTAATTTATATGCTCAGGTGATCTAAAACAGGTCATATGACCACAGAGGCCTCAAACAGAACAAGCTGCCTTTTTTAGAGTAACAGTAGCAAATATACAAAGTACATATAAAATGCAAAAAATAAAAGTTTAAAAAGCTATAAATGTCTTGCAGATGCAAATTTAAATTTATGGGAATAATAAACCTTCTCTCTCCAGTGCTTTCAACTTTAAAATACATGCCAGTGATATTTGGTCATTCAGACTTGGCCAATTGTTAGCATTGTTCCCCTTTCAAAAGTTTCTTGAAGTTCTGACTAACTTTGTATATGACCCATGGTCCATCCCCAGCCGTGCCATGAACTTCTTGGTTAGTTTGTAAAATAGACCAATTGTTCTGAAGTATCCTGATAACATGGTCTGAAAAATCGTTGTGTTCAATGACACAAGCCCCCTGGAAATCCCTACATTCCTCTGTTGGACTAACACTAACAGACCATGGTTGTCCCAATAGAGGTTTAGATCTGGTCCTCCACCCCATGTAAACCTCCTGTAAAGTCTCACCTACCAATTTTTTGAAAGGGGAACAATTACTTATAGATACAATGGGGGAACCCATTCCTGTGGGGCATGTAGCCAATGTTCTCATGTTCATCAAATCGATTACATTATATTAAACAACAGTTTGAACAGCAATATCAGATTTTGTAGAGGGAACTGCAGGACTAGAATATGTTGGTGTATTTGGCAACCTGCTCTCACTGTCCGACATATTATGTGGGCAAAACTGAGAGGGCACTAAAGACCAGGATCTACGAGCATATGAATGACATCAAAAACAAAAAAGAGACTAGTGCCCTCTACAAACGCACTATAGTCTGCTGTTCTCCATCTGATTTCAAATTTGGTATTGTTGATTTGATTGACAGGAACATGAGAGGAGGGGATTATAAAAATCTTTTGTTACAGAAAGAAATTAGGTGGCAGTTGAGATTAAAGTCAAATATAGAACCAGGTTTAAACAAATACATCAATATCAAAGCCATTTTGTCAGGGAGATCTGACTTGGTATAAATGTCATCTTTTAAAACATTATATAATTCATTAATACAATACTTAGAAAAATGTTCATACAACCAAAGTACATGCACTTATTATCAATTAAAGTTTCGGTGGCATGAATGATTTTTGACTGTACAATAATTTTTTGAATTTAATTGAATGTAATGTGCCCAGTGAAGGTTTTTAAACATTGTGTCTTTTTTTATGGTATATATAAAAAGGTGGCACCAGTGAATATTTTATCTGATGAAGTTTGCTTGTAGCAAACGAAAGCGCTCATCCTGAGAATTGTGTAATAAATAATTATTTTCTCCTTGCTGCTGATATTTTGTTCATATTATCCTCAGTACACATTAAATTTTCACAGTCTCCTAATTGTTCACAGTAGTACCCAAAATGGGCAAAATTTTGTGTTTATGTTTATTCATGACATCCAGCATTAAATTGTCTATGAAACAAGTCGGATAGCCACATTTTTGGAAAATTTCTTTAAGTAAGAAACATCCAAGAAAGTTTCATCCAAGGTGGTCACCTGAGTGGCCCAAACAAACTGGCCCTTGACAACTGTGTTCTTCTGGACAAGTGTGCATGCACTTGAAAAATTCAAAAAACTTTTTGAATATTCTGTATGGTTATTATTCTCCTTAAAGATCTGCACCCAATATCCCACTCTCTATTTCACTAACTGTCCCCCACTTCATCATCATCCCTTTCTGTTTTCAATTGTACTGTCTGCTTGTTTTATGTACATGAGCATTAATTATGTAGCTCTAAAATATCCCTATAAATCAGGTAATCCTAAACCAAATTGTACTGGAAAGATCAACTTATCCTACTTAACTCTTGCTCTCACCCTCCCCCCGATATAATCCTTAAACTGCATCATTGTCCACAACTTCTCCTCGGGCTGATAAAAATATGCCTGACTCATGCATAAAGCTAAAGGGACGAAACATTTTCGCTGCTTGTATCTTACTATCCCTATTCACAAAAAAATCAGCTTCCATTATCTCAGTTTTTGTATTAGTCTCTTTCCACACATCCTTAGCTACCATAACAGAAGCCTTTTTAATCCATAAATACTTTATCTTATCATGTCCCCAGAAATATGGGTATTACTGAACCAATTAATGTCTGGACACAATTTACAGCTATAGCATTTGCTTTATCTTCATTAATTTTATACCCCCAAAAGTCTTGAAATCATTTCAAAATATTCCACAACACTGAGAAGTACTTTTCTGGATTTATCAGGTACAAAATATCATCTACAAATAAAGTCAGCTTTATTACCATACCAACTACATCCTTTTTGAGCTCCTTATTTTCCTTGCCAATGGCTCTTAATATAAAGCAAACAGACGGAAAAAAAAGACGCCCCTGCCTGGTTCCTTTGCTCACTTATCAGAGAGGAACCCTCCAACTTTAATTCTTGCCTACTATCCTTCATTCATCCTGCTAATTAACATTATACAGAATACAAATGCTTGTCCTACATATAAAATCCTAGCTTACTCTATCGAATTCTTTCTCTGTATCAAGACTCACTCACAGCTTTTATTTCTTACATTCTGCTTTCCTCTGGATCATCGTTTTATTAATGCCGTCAAATTTTTGTCTCCCCTCCACAAAACCACAGTGATCCGTATCTATCAACTTTGGCAGCACTTTATAATTATGGTTTAAAATTGAAATGGGTCTATATGAAGTTGGGTCTGATAGGTCTTTAACATCCTTATATAATAAAGACACCACGGATTCTTTTCAAGATGTTAATGCGTTCACTCCATTTAAAATACCATTAAATGAAATCTCCCAGATCTTTATCACTCTCTTCCCTCCTAACTTCCAAATTTCTACAGGAATACCATCTGTTCCAGGAGACCTTCCTGAAGACTGATTATATATTACTATTTTATCCAATCTCTTGCCATCTTAACAGTTAGTTGAGCTTCATCTACCTCTAACCCCGGCATTTTTAAGTCTTCCATAAATATTTCCATTTGTTCCCTCTTTTATTTCCACATTTCTTTGCTTTATAAAATTTTTCATAACATTTCTGAAATCTCTCTAATAACTCAACAGGATTTCTGGTTATTTTTCTCGTTATACACTCACTAAGAATGGTGACAACCCTTTCTACTTTCTGTTGCCTAACTTGTTGTGCTAAAAGCTTTTGCGATCTGTACTTATCAAATAAGTAGTTTGCTTAGCAGCAATCTTTCTAAACTCATGCATATTATCCAGATACTCCCTTATATTCTCTTTAGCACTTTGCATTTGTGCCCCCTCTTGTTCTGTGAGATTCCCATTATTTTCCAATAGTTTAACCTTTGTCAGCCACACTAATTCCTACATCATAACTATATCTGTTTCATTTATACCCTGTTTTTTAAACTCTATTTTAATTTTATCCCATTTACAAGCTATAACCTAATAACTCTGAAATAATTTGCACTGCACATTAACTAAATTCCACTCTTTATAACAGGTAAGTGGGAACGAGCCAGTGTCTAACTTTTACTTAATTATCTTGCATTTTTATCTTATTTTTATCAGTGCATGAGCTGAAATAGTTATTGGATGTGTGTTAAAGCTTTCAATCAAATGCACATGTTCCTGTGAAATACAAGTTCTAGCTAGTATAGCTTAGTAATTGCACCTTGGGGAATAATATGTAAATTATGTCAAAGTTCCTTGTACTAAATTCATACCTTCTATACCAAATATCTTCATTTTTTTCAGAAATCTAACTTCTTCTGTTGTATGTTCCCTTCTAGGTCCTGCTGGCACATTCTCACTATTAAAAACCAAGTTCCAGTCCCTGCCTGCAAGTAACATTCTCTACTGAAAGCTGATTATTTCTCCCAACATTTTCTTATGCATTATAACAGCAACTTTGGTGGAATATAAATACATGTCAGGGTAATCCTCCTCCCTTGCTAATAGCATCTTCCTACAACAAATCTACCATTATTGCCACCCCCCCCCTTCTATCACTATTGGAACCGCTCTAGCAAAGAGTATAATTACTCCCCTTTTCTACAGTTCTTGATATTCTGCTGAATAACCATCCTGAAATCCTTCCTTTGTCAAATTCACATGCTCATTTCCTTCCAAATGTGCCTCCTGCAGCATTGCTTTTTGTACTCTGCATTTATTACAATTCAATACTCTTTCCTTTTTGCCTATACAGTGCAATGAAAAAGTATTTTCTCCCTTCCAGATTTATATTTCTTTGCATGTTTGTCACACTTAAATGCTTCAGATCATCAAACAACTTTAAATATTAGACAAAGATAACCCAAGTAAATACAAAATGCAGTTAAGTGATGATTTTATTTATTAAGGAAAAAAAATATCCAAACATAAATGGTCCTATGTGAAAAAGTAATTGTCCCCCCTTGTTAAATCATGAAGCAACTGTGGTTAATCACATTTTTGGGAAAGCTGTGATCAATTTCATTAGCCACACCCAGGCCTGATTACTGCCAACCTGTTGAATCAAGAGATCACTTAAATAGAACCTGTCAGACAAAGTGAAGTAGGCCAAAAGATCCCAAAAAGGAAGACATCATGCCGCGATCTAAAGAAATTCCAGAAGAGATGAGAAACAAAGTAATCAGCCTGGAAAAAGTTGCAAAGCCATTTCTAAAGCTTTGGGACTCAAGCAAACATGGAGAAAACATGGAACAGTAGGTAAACCTTCCCAGGAGTGGCCGGCCTACAAAAATTACCCCAAGAGTACAGCAACGACTCATCCAAGTGATCACAAAAGAACCCAGAACAACATCTAGAGAACTGCAGGCCTCACTTGCCTCAGTTAAGGTCAGTGTTCATGACTCAACTATAAGAAAGAAACTGGGCAAAAATGACATGCATGGCAGAGTTTCAAGGTGAAAACCACTGCTGCCCAAGAAGAACATAAAGGCTCGTCTCACTTTTGCCAAAAAACATCTTGATGATCCCCAAGACTTTTGGGAAAATATTCTGTGGACTGACAAAACAAAAGTTTAATTTTTTGGGAGGTGTGCGTCCTGTTACATCTGGTGTAAAAGTAACACAGCATTTCAGAAAAAGAACATCGTGCCAACAGTCAAACATGGTGGTGGTAGTGTGATGCTCTGGGGTTGCTTTGCTGCTTTTGGACCTGGACGACTTGCTGTGATTGATGGAATCATGAATTCTGCTCTCTACCAAAGAATCCTGAAGAAGAATGTATGGCCATCAGTTCGTGATCTCAAGCTGAAGCACACTTGGGTTCTGCAGCAGGACAATGATCCAAAATGCACCAGCAAGTCCAACTATGAATGGCTTAAAAAAAAAAAAAAACAAAAAACAAAATGAAGGTTTTTGAAGTGGTCTACTCAAAGTCCAGACTTGAATCCAATTAAGATGCTGGGCATGACCTTAAAAAGGTGGTTCAGGCTCAGAAACCCTCCAATATGGCTGAATTAAAGCAATTCTGCAAAGAAGAGTGGGCCAAAATTCCTCACCAGCAATGTGAGAGATTCATTGCCAGTTATCGCAAATGCTTGACTGCAGTTGTTGCTGCTAAGGGTGGCACAACCAGTTATTAGGTTTAGGGTGCAATTACTTTTTCACATAGGGCCATGTAAGTTTGGATAGTTTTTTTCCCTTAATAAATAAAATCATCACTTAAAACTGCATTTTGTGTTTACTTGGGTTATCTTTGTCTAAAATGTATATTTGTTTGATGATCTGAAACATTTAAGTGTAACAAACATGCAAAAAAATAACAACTCAGGAAGGGGGCAAATACTTTCCCATTGCACTGTACCTATACGGCCATTTATATTCTAAGACCATGTGGATAGTGCAGGCATCATGATTAAAAGTTTTAGTTCCCACCTATTATGCATGTCAGATTTTTTAATGTGTATTTAATTTCCATCTTTCACATTACATGCCCACACTGTTTGTCAGGCTAATCGTTTATACAGTTATTTCTTCTCATCTTCATTTAAACCTGTTACATTTTAAAGACTTTTTATTTAAAAAAAAAAACCTTCAAACAAAAAAAATACATTTTCAAAACACCCCCAATCCCCTATTAACTTCGGGGCACACAAAACTATGTGCATCTTCAAAAAAAATGAAGTTTACCCTTCAAATAGGAGCAACTGCCCCAAACCCACAGTTGCATCCACAGGCATTGACTAACTTAAAATTAAGGTAACCCATGTGTTAGTGCATACTACAGTTTCTTATCTGTATTCTCTTCAAAGGTGTGAAAAACAACTTGCTTGTTTTCAAAAAAACACTAACTTTTAGCCTTAAGAAAAATGCATTGGTTATCTTTAAAGAAAACTAAATTGTAGTCTGTGCTATTAAATGCATTGACGTATTATGGCTGCTATCTCTTATTCACTCCTCAAAATTTACAACTTTATTGTCACTGAACTACTTGGCATTTTACCTTTAAGTTTTGCATTTCTCTCAGCAAAGAATCTCAGAACTCTCAAGATTCATTTCTTGCAGCTGCAGACAGATCATCTCTATGTAAAAGTAGTCAATTAATATCTTTGTAAATTTCACTCAGAAGAGAAAGTACAGCTGCCTTAGCAGCAGACTTCGACTCCCACTGAACATTTCCTATTTAAAAAAAGCAAGCTAATATCTTTGCAGATGTAAGAAGCTTGGCATTTTTTCATGGCTTTCATAATTTTGCCTAATTCTTTCAAGCCTACTTGTTTACCAAAACACTGGTTTATAGCTTAAGCCAAAGCCATTAATCTAGACATTTAGTCTTGTACATATAAAAGAAAATACCTTAATTCTACATATAACAATCAGTGTACTTTTACACCCCACCCCAGTAACATATCAAAGCATATTAACATTGAACTCACTTTTGATCAGCCTTATTTTCTTTTTTTTTTTTTTTTTTACTGTAAAGCCCACACTTCATACAACTAAAAAAGTACTTGTTTACTTTAATATCTTACACACACACACACACACACACACACACACACACACACACACACACACACACACACACACACACACACACACACAAACAGTCCCAGCACATTTAAAATATCCCATACTACATAAAATGCTTTACTATATATAAAATGCAGTTTACATCTTAAAATGCTTTATATAAATATTAATAAAAGCAAAAATAGTTTTACTTAGTTACCTTGTTTTTCCTGCCCTTCTACACATTGTCAAAGTGGGGTATATGCTTTACAGTCCATCCACAAGTTTACTGGTCAACAAAAGTCTAGTCTGTTTCCCCCACTTTTTCTTGCAAAGCCATATTTCACAAAAGTGATTGATGCTTTACAGTCTCCCATTCATTCACTTGTTTTCAGTGTTGGTCATCTTCTTCCTGTTAATCTTAATCTCTGAAAAAACGAACTTTGGTTCATATCCAAGGTACTCGTGATTCTCCCAGTTAACTCCTGTGCTTTTTCTGTCTCTCAAACATTTTCCTTTGGAACACTGAAAAAGGTTTTACTGGCAACGTTTCTCTATGAGCTTTACTATCAAAAGAATAAAAAGTAGAATCCTCTTCTGTTTGCTGGCTCACTTTTTGTTGACTAAACTTTTTTTTCTTTCTTAGCTTGTCTGCATCAAAAAATGCTGTTGATGCTCCAGGAAAACATTCTGAAAACAGATGAATACAGCAGCTTGAATTTCACACCTGTCTCTCAATATTCTTTAATTAATAGGATAAATTTGCTTCTCTTCTGCCTGATGTACAGTGAATAATCAGTTTCTACAAGCATTCTGCTGTCTCCAATTTTTAATACATTTTCTTTCTGCCAAAGTTTTGTCAGGATCAGCTATTTCTGTTGGTATGATTGGATCTTTACTTAAACAGATCTTAGCGGCTTTCTCATGACCAGGTTTGCAGCATACAATCAATGTGCCCTTTCAATTAAATTTTGCTATGGAATATCAATCAAGTTACTTATTTGTGTTTTCAAAAATTAATACAGTCCATTCCTCCTAGTTTCTCTGGTACAGTAGAAAATCCCAGGTTTTCTCCAAGTGCTATGACTTCCAACTCCATTTCTGAACCAGCTCTTCTTGAAAAGTCTCATACTCAGCCAACCTTTTCTTCATTTCAGCCTCTAGCAGTTTTCAGTTCATTTGAATAGCTAGTCAAAGCTTTTTATATTTTCCAGCCTTTTTTACTTGTTGATGTACCCCCTTCAATGTTTTGTTTATTTTAATTAACCTAAGAGTACATTTGATTTATTTTTTCCACTAAATTACTGGAAGCACTCTTTTGTAAAAAAAAAAGCTGAAGCTTGAAATGCTTTTTGCTGAATATATGCAGGATTCTTCCTAGTCAATGTTTTCTTCTCATATTTTCTTTCAGGTTCTTTAATTCTTTTTCTTTGCTGGCATTTAGGCGGTGTACTTACTAGTCAGTAGCTGAATTTTACTTAAGTTGACAATATGACTGTCTCTTGTTTCTCATTTTTTTTTCACATGGGTGGGCTAACAGTAAGCCCAAGAGTTTCAATGTCTTGAAGTTGGGGTGTGGTAATTGTCTGAAACACAGAATACTGAAAGGGGCTCACTAAGCACAAAGTAAAGAGAGTTCATTGCCAGTACCTGAATATAGTATTGGGCATCCCCTTGGATAGATTATAGTGCCATATTAACTTTTTCCTTTTCACAGACTGAGGAAGGCGAAGCATAGTCATTAGGGAACACTGCAACATTAATGAGGGTCCACTGTGGTATTCTCAAGAGAAGCCTTGCAATGAGGCACTAAAAAGTGCAGGATGACCTTTCTGTAACTGCTTGCTGAGAGTTTTGCTGCTTGTCTTACTGAAGAAAGACTTTCATGAAGACGGTCTATTACTTCAGCCAGAAAATTACCTATGTTTAAGGGGTCAGTAATAATTGCCTGCAGGTTGCTGTGACACCCAAGGACTACATCAATGAAGCAATACGGCTAATATATTGTTCTAACAGCTACTCTGACTCAGTTAATTGCACACAATCATCAAAATCAGGGAAGGATGCTACATTTTGTTTCCTGCAGTGTGCAAACATGCTAAACTGCAGAGCTGAAAAGTGAAAACAGTGATGCTTTATCTGAAATCAGATGTATTTTCTGTAGGATAGACTTACTGGGATGTGCAGATAAGCACTTTGCATGTCCAGAGTTTCCATACAAGTTCTACCTACTATGTAAGGTAGTAATCTAGTCAGTGTTACCATTCTGAATTTCTTTACTTATACAATTTGTTTGTCAAATACAGTATTAGTCTTGAAGTGTTGCCCCTTCTGTGGACCAGACACAACCTGAAAAAGACGTTTTGGCCTGTTTGAGTGGATGGCACACAATTAATTGTCTTCAACAGCAACAGCTATTCCTTGAAAAGCAATGCCTATGTAACCTGATGTGATGGGGCTTGTGGGATATAATCAGTTTGAGATTTTTGAAAAATTCTGTTATATAACCTTCAACTATTGATTGCAACATCCAGCTGTCTGTGGTTATTTGCTGTCAATAGATGAGATAGCACTGAAAAGTTTCACCCCAGGTATGCAGGGGAAATCAGGTAGACAAAAATTGTTTCTTTTTGTATTGCTTCTGGCTATGAGGCTTCTAGACAGGTATACCATTTCTAAAAAATTGATTCACTACAGTATTCTCCAATTGCCTGAATTATCCAATTCAGGGTTGTATTCTGGTCACAACTTGATAGGGTACCAGCCAATTGTGGGATACATACACACACACACACACACACACACACACACACACACACACACACACACACAGACAGACACACACACACAAATTAGCTTAGGTGAAAATGACTGGGTTGCAGTGTGCTGCACTTCCTTAAAGGATGATCTGGCTTTTGTCTTCTTTTCAAGGTCAGAGATTATGTCATCAGCTGACTAACCAACAAGCAAGTCTCCAGTGAATGGAGCATCTAACAACTGAGAATACACATCTTCTGGCTACGCATAATTTCTAAGACAAGAGGCAGTCTTCTCCTTAGAACCCCCAACACTGATGATCTAAAAATGACATCTACCGTCCAGACTCACTTTAATGTATAGAGTCCAGTAGTATCACCCATAGTTGTAAGTGTTTTGATTTCTTCTATTTTCACTGTCGGACATCTTTTATAAAGTTTCTTTGGACAAGATCCAGAATTAAACATGGGTAGGAAATACGTCCCAAATAATTAAAAGCTCTGCAGACCTTTCTATACCTGTCCAGGAGCTCAGTTCTCTCTCATTGGATAAAGCAGTTATTAGAGAATTTTTTGACTGAGAAGAGATAGAGAAACAGCAGAGAAATCTGGTTACTGGTTATAGTAAACATCCTCTCACTACTTTGAACTTTATGTAACCTGTCTGTACTATTTCATGCCATGGTGCATTTCAGTATGCAGACTGCTTGCCTTCATAATGTTAAAGAAACTATTAAACAAATGAGGTAGTTCAACTTAAGAGTCTGGCACCCTTATTTCTAAATAAAGTTTTAATGGAGTAACTGAAAAATCTCACATTCTTCCTCATAGGAATTGGGACAGGGTCTCCTTTTGATTTTCTTTTTCCCTTCATAGACCTTTGTAAATACTGGTGTGCATTCTTGTTTTTCCAGTCATAAATACAAATATATGATGGCCTGGAGGGGAGACCAATCCCTGTTGCTGCTTGGTTGTCTCCAGAACAGTAAGCTTTTTTGTCATGGAGTATTTCATTATATTTAAAAGGGCTGCAGTTGTTAGACTGGTGATGAGTGGTTCTAAAGTGGTTACAATTTCTTGCTACAGGTTCAGCAGACTTATCCAAGAAAAAAATTCAAACTCAGTTATCTGTTTTACTTCCATTATTAGTCTGAATGGCTCATGCAGAGGAAGCAGTAAAGGTACTTGTTTACTTTCAAAGGCATACAGCAACAGGATAGGTAGTTGCTTTTTTGGAACATTCAAAACTAGGCTTTTGATTCCTGCCTTGGACACCATCAAAACAAAAAAGTACCGTCTTCTGCAAAGTTAGCTTCTGATGGAAAAAGGAGAAAAATCATCTTTGCAGAAAAATGAGTAATATGACATAGCATTCAAACATGACGGAATGTATGAATATTTTTCTGGCTTAAAATAAGAGATTGGTAATTAGCAATTAGAAAGAAAGAGAGAGAAAAAAAATTGGCCATTGAGAACCTTTTGGTTGACAGGTTCCGTTCAAATCCCCCCCAACCCCCCCGATAGTCCAAAGGAAATACAGCATACCACAATCACCCCAACCATTACTAGGGAATAGGTCTTCAATGTACTTTCTAAGGCCAAAAACACTGCATTAATGGACATCCCAGGATGCTTACTAAACAGCATGAAACATGACCCCTCTGATCAACTTGAATCACTTTTCAACTGGAGTGGTTTTGTGCCCTTGGAATTGAAGATGGCTACAGTCATTCCCTTGCACAAAGGAGGTCCAACCGCTGAGCTAGGCGACTACAGACCCATAAGTCTGACCAGCCTCATATGAAAAGTCATGGGAGAAATCATCATGGAAGGGATAAATGAAGATACAGGCAATCTGCAAACACTGGACCCATCACACTTCGGCTTTATTAAAGGGAGGTCATGCCTATTAAATCTGACAGACTTCTCTGAAAGGGTCACCAAAGCAATGGATGAGGGCAAGACTGTGCACACAGCTTACTTCAACCTGGCCAAGGCTTTTCATACAATGCCCTACTCAGGCATCATAGATAAGCTCACTAAATTTGGTGTGAACCCTTTTAACACCCACTGGCTCATTAGTACGACTCAGAAGGTCGAAACAGGTAAGGCCACCTCCACAAAGAGGCCAGTCATCAGTGGAGTCCCCTAGGGTCTGGTACTGGGTCTGCTCCTTTTTTGCCATCTATTTCTCTGAAGTGGAAGCAAACACTGTAGGTTTTTGGCTGACTAAAACTGCAGATGATTGCAAACTTGGGTTATCATCATCTCCCCTGCAGACACTAGCATTCTTCAAGAAGGCCTACTTCTGACTGACTAATGGTGCCAAAGCCATGGTCTTAAACTCAATACTAAGAAATGCATAATTGTGCCCTTTCATAAGTTAGCCATTCTGGCTAATAACCATGTTGATAATATGCCCTTAAGAGTTGACCCAGTGTTCAGGGATCTGGGTACAAATGTAGACAGTAGCCTTACCTTCGATCATGTGGCCACAGTGGTGAGGAAATCCTTTTATTTTGCACAACTTATAAGTAAGGGCATGGCATCTAGGTCCAAAGAGGTCATAATCCCAGTGTACTCTTCCCTTATCATACCAGAGTGCAATGCTTCCTTCAGCATGTACCTGACCAGGCATATGCAGCAACTCGAGTGACCTCAGAGGTTCCTTATAAAAATAATACAAGGCGTAGCAAACCAGGCCTTAAGCAGAGCATCTTAAAGCTCTTTCCCTCTACTCAAGTCTCCTATAGATTGCTAAGGGGTGCTCTATGTTTGGCTTATAAGGCATACTTAAAACCCACACTTAAGAATCTACTGCATATTTGTAAGTCAGACAATACCAGAAATACAAGGACTAAGGATCTACATTGTACTGTGACTTAAAAAGAACAAATTGGAGACAGTATGTGTCCCAGAGACTACCCCTCCTTTGGAATAGGCTTCCCAGCCATGTGAAGCTGACTTTGTCTATTATCATTTTCAGCATAACTTAGGTCAGTGGATGGGGAATAGGAAATCCACACTGGGCCTGGCACCCATACTTTGACTATGCTTAGAAAGGTCCCACAGGTTGTTAGCCTAGTAACAATCTATGAAAAACAAACAATGCATGTATGAGAGTTTCATACTGCCTATGTATCAGCACATTTGAAGTCAGACTTCTATATGTCCTTGCAAGAAAGACAGGCAATACTGGAAAAATATGGTCACCTCACAGGAAAGGTAGGTAAATCCAAATGTTATCATATATTGGTGCAGTGACTAAACCCCAAAGCAGATTTGTAGATTGTCATGTCCATCACTTTGGCACACACCATCTTCTATATATTAGTATAATCTGGGAAGTTTTTTTGAGTAAATCTAATCACCTTCACTAGTTTCACTATACAATTACTCTACTAAGCTGAAACAAGTCCAGTGACATGTGATGGTATTTTACTAGAAGGGCCAAGCAATGAATTAGTAGTGACCACCACGACTGAGTCATGGCTTTGGTATAGTATAAAATGAAACAGAATAAATATGAAATCTACGTGATCAACCTGTGTATTAGATGATTCCATATATGGGAAATAAATTTGCAGTTCTACAAAATATTTTTAGATCTGCTTTACATAGTTTTTAGATAATAATTCAGAAGTGCATAGTTTATAAATGACTGTCAAGTTTTCAACCTACTTAAAGGGAAGCTTTTATCTGTCACTTTTTCTATTAAAACTTATGTTGAGCATCACGTTACTCAAACTGCTGTTAGCTCCCGAACAGTTGCTTTCCAGACATAGAAATTCCAACAGAAACAGAGCAGACACTGCCTTACAGACCTGGCAGATATCATCACTTCAAAGTAACTCATGGAAACAAACTATAAGGGCAATTCCTGAAGTCATTCTCAGCAATTTAAGTCTTTTAAACCTACAATTTTTCTAATAAGTAACTAATGAACCTTTTCAAGTTTTTAAAAGTGACTTGATTGGAGGGCACAGAATGCAGCAGTTTATACAATAACAGGTAGAATAAGTGAGGAATACAGTATACTGCAGTAATGTAACTTAGTGGTTAAGTCTCAAAACTCTGGAGCTGTCGCCTTCCACAGTCAATAGGTTTGCAATTTGCATGTTCTCCCAATGTCTGTATGGGTTTTTTTCTGTTGGGTACTTTGGTGTCATTCCATCTCCCAAAAACATGCAGGCAGGCTGAATACCCCAAACAGTCCATATGTATATTACAATTTTTCTTGCCCTTGTGGCCTAGATCACGGCAATACCTCTCAACTGTCCAGATTTTCAAAGAATGCCCAGAATTTTGCCTCAAATTTTTGGTCTGTTACTCATAAAATGTGGAATTTTTTTGGCAAATTACTGCGGACTGAAGTCACAAAATAATGACACACATTTAAATTTCATACTTTATAGCCTTCAGAAAATGTATGCTAACTCAGAAACTGTTGTATCAAATTTCTAAGGTTACATTGGCGATATTTAAAATTGGTCCCTATTTTTGGGCTTTTGTCCCCCCATTAGTTTAGGCTTTGTCCAGATTTCTTGTGGTAAAAGGTTGAAAGGTATGATCATTGCTGATAAGGGTCCATGATAACCAATCCATTACCCAGACGAATAAATAACCTGGAGTGACAAAAAATATCTGTTACAATTACATGGTCTTAAAAATAAGCAGTTTCTCTTTCTGCTGTATATATACAGGACAGTTAAAACTGCTGTCTATAACTAGTCCTAAATCTCAATTCATATAATCTGATAATTTATTTTGTAATCATAACTTACGCTTTTTTTGTCAAGTCTCATGATGCTACATTTATTGATCAGGTATGTAGTTTTGTTGGCTGTCTTAAGGAACTTGGGCATTTTTTTCTCAAAATAATGACATTACCAGCATATTTGGTTATCCAGAGCCCATCTTCCTCCTTTCATATCTGATAAGAGCAGTTCAAAATAGAAGTGATCCCAGTATGTCAGGATAGAGAGGCTACTCTGGACTCTTAATTGTTGTTTCCTGTTGCTTAACTAGTGTTTTACCTTTCAGATTACACACAGATTTACATTTCATGTTTTTGTCAGTTATCCTTTTTTGTGGAAGTATTCACTGCCTTACCAAGGTTAAGATTACGCAACAGGCAATATAAGATGTTTAGTAAGTGCTGCTGTTATATCAGAATGCTGCAAGATTCAAAAGACAAGATATTTCCATAATAAACTCCTATAATTAAGCACACACTGTTAGTACAGAGAGAAACACTTGGCTACAATTCAGGTGACCCAAATTCAGTTAAGAACTCTGGTACCTGCTGGATCTGGCAGACAGAGGGGAGGCAGCATGTCTAGGTTGAACGCACATTGGCCTGATTTCCCAGCAGAGACTAGAAAAACAAACAGATACTTGTTCACTGGAGCCAAGGACATTTACAGGCTTACACTGCTCACAGAGAACAGTGCATGGCCTCCAGGAATATGCAAGGAATTAGGGCTAACAGTTAAGTCATCCCAGCTGCTGTCGGTATCTGTAGCGGCTCTCAGGTCCACTACCCTCCCCCCAGTAGCCTGTGTACCATTAAAAGGGAACAAACCCCCAAGACAGTGAAGGAAAAATACTAGTCAGCCCTCTGCCAATTAATGCATTGAACATGGACTCAGGAGCCATAGTGCCACTGTGGATCAGCCCAACCTGATAAAGGAATCTACAGTTAAAAAAAAAATCATACCGTTCCATATGTATCAGATGTACAACCCCTGTGTCATTCGAGACAAACTCCATTATGACTCCCACCTTGCAGACTAATAGATTTACAATTTTTAGGTGTGCTGTGACATTATCCCATGCACCTTTTACGAAAAAGTACTATTATAGCTCATCAGTACATTAGAAACCCATATAACATGCTAATGTTTTGTTTAACATGCCCCATTTGGGTTTGGTTAGATCTTCCTTGATTGGTTGATGAAAGCCACTGGGTATGTTGTGAACTTTCTTGGAGCTTGAGCTTTTAATGTATCGTAGCATAGTAGCATTTTTGTCAGTAGTTATACAAGGATCATATCTTTGTGACTAACACTTATACAGGTCTTTGTTTACTGTTACTACAACTTCTTCAAGTTGCTCATTTTCTATATCCTGTAGCTGCTTGATCACTTTATTGTTTACCGATAAAATGTTACATTCACAATTTTCCCTTTTAATTTTCATTGTAATTTAAGATTAATTTATTATTGCTCTAAACCTTTGAACTCAAACTGAGTTCATGGTTAGAAAAGTAGTTTCAGTACTTTCTCCTCCCATTTATGACCAGGGTGTTTTCTGAAAGATAAATAGCGCCAATGTTTTCTGTTGTATATAGGAACACAGGAAGAAAACTAGGCAAGCGATTACAGGGAATATTAGATGGCTAGCCATATGCACCTTTACGAAGACTCTCTCAAAAGTTCTTACCACCTTTTAGGAGTACTTTATAGTGCCCACCTGCCAAATCATGCAGGGCCTTGCATCATAACCCTGGTGCAAACTTATGTCTACCCATTCAATCATCAAGACTAGCCTTGAAGGCAGACAAAATATTACTTTGCTTGACCAATTAATCGTAACTTATTCCACAGGCTGGTAATGTGTTGCAATGGGAACCTATTCCCTCAGGCAGTCTCGTTTACTTGTTGGTGCAAACTTAGTTCCCTAGTACAGGTGTTTTAGAACCACTGGCTTTGTGAAGAAATAAGAGGTGTAATATAATTGGGGCTTTCTTGGCTTGAAAAGTGAGACATGTGTTGCCTTGGAGCAACTGGTAGGCTACTGAGTATAAGGAAAGTTGTGCTAATCTATCGAGATAATTGAAGGATTGAAGACCTTGAACATTTTGGTTAAAAATTGCTAGGGCCTTTCCAGTTGAGTAATATGCTTGGATTTGTAAATACAAAATGGGGCACTGTATTCACTGATGGATATTCCCTTGGAAATTAACTTTGCCAGACAGAAGGGCTTCCTGACAATGGAGGAAACATGATGACTGAATGACACAGCTGTCCGCATATGCAATGGGAACATCTTTTTTGTTGCACATTTTTGCATTCAGCTTGAGACTGTTTTAGTACACCAGATATGTGCATACTCCAGCCTTTATTGCAGCACATTAGTATCTGTGTATTAACAGATACTGGAGCCCAGCCTACAGTCATTGGCAATCTTAGTCAGCCACATTTTAGGGACTCTGACTTGGATGTCCATAAAATGCCGAACAGGAGTGGGCCCAACACAGACTCCTGTGGAACACAATTAAATAGAATTATACATTCAGAAAGGGTACAAGGACTGTTCACTACTTAAAATCCACTTGATAGCCAGATTGCAATCCATTGGACAATGTAGGTGTTTAGTTTTGTCTTACTTTTCAATAACACCACACCATCATGGGGGAATAGTGTCAAAAGCCTTGGCAAGGTCAAGATAAGTCTCATTCAGAGTGACCAGTATCCATAGCCCATGTAACCTTTTCAAAGAAAAATTTACTAGGTTCATGAGACAGGACCCGCCCTTCACAAAACTAAACTGAGTGTGGTCTAGATCAATTAAGCTGCCTATGTCTGCATAAATGAGTTGGACTATGATGCATTGCATGGCTTTGACATAGAGCTAATGAAGCTGATGGGCCTGTAATTAACTGGTTCTACAGAATTTTGCTCTGATGGGATGGGAAATGCCTGCAGAGTAGGACTGTGCTGAAAAGCTACATCCCAGGCTACCATAGCTGGTGTGTACAGAGGGCAAGATCTGGCCCCTTTGTTTATGTACCACATTATTGTGATGTTCATTGTAACCACTAGTAATGGTCCCGGGACCCAAAATAATTATGAGATTTGAGAGTATATCATTGTCAACTTCTCTTACGTTTACAAGTTTTAGTCTGTATTTTTTGCTGTACTTTTACTCACCACAGACAATGCTCCCCAAGCAAAGTCAGAAGTGTCTGAAGTTACAAACTGTGCTGAAGCTGGAATGGAGAATTGGAGATCTGGATTCAGATAAAACAGGTCTCTCAAGCAAAGAAGATCCCTTTTCACAAATCTCAACACAGGAAACTGGAATGTCAGAGGATGTTGATGTTGGCACCAAACTGATTTTAGGCTCCAAAGAACTTTTCTCATGTGGTGTCTGGATAAAGGAATCCAGAAAATCATGGATGCCCTTCACTCTCTGTGGCACAGTACCCCAAGAAATTCCCTTGCTAAGGCTTTGGTTTCAGTGGAAAAACTCAGGAACAGATCTAGATATACATCATCTTTTTTCCTGTGGAACAAAAGCACTCTGAACTGAAGTATATCAGAGACACCATCAGAAAACATCCTGTGAGGAGCCAAGCAAGACTTCTGGATGTTCTCCCAAAACCCCAGACTATGAAGGTAATTTCTCGCCCAAGTGAGGCATTCCTGACACTGAAAAAAAACTATGCAAAGATAGACACATCATCTAAATAAGGTAACATGTGAATACCTTGCAGACTACAGTAGACTATCATTGGAGCTAGACACTTTGTGAAACTCCTTGGAGCAGTGGATAACCTAAAAGGTAATGCAAAGAATGGAAAGTGTCATCCAGACACAGAAAACCTTACATGTTGGAAATCTGGTGAAATAGGAGTCTGATTTGTATCTTTTAACTCTAAGGTCACTTAAACTTAAATGGGGAATGAGTGGTAACAGGGGTGAAGGGATAACACTTTGAAATTCAAAACTTTTACAAACTAGTTTAGAAATAAAAGGTCTAAGACTGGTCTCCATGATGCTTTTCTTGACACCAAAAACTCTTGAATAAAAATCTTGCCATTTCCAGGAAGGCTGGACAGTTTCTATTACTTCCTGAGTTAGCATATACTGAATGACAGAAGAGAAAAAAGTTTGGGCTAGTGGATGAGGAGGAATCCCCCAAAAGGGAGGGACAGATTCCCACTGCCATCTGCATCCTCAATGAATCACTCTCAGAAACAATTGTCTGAGCTTATCTGTTGCCAAAGAGAGAGAGATAGAGAGCCATTTTGGGGGAAGAATTAGGGGCTTACCAGGGTGGGATGGGGGAAGAACACTGATAGTCATTCAGACTGTCCTTACTTTGGAGAACTCCTCCTTTCATTTTGAAGTCCCCTTTCCATTGCTTTTTAAAAGTTTGTTTACCAATATGTTGCTGTGTCTGCTTTTTTTTGGAAAACCGGAGCAGAGATCAAAATTTTATCTTTTATGTCTTAAGGAAGATATTGTATACACAGCCAAGCAAACCTTCTCATAACAATTCAAGTAGCAGCAGCTCTGGAAATGGCATCTGCTGAATCGTAACCATACTTCAGAGCATTTACTCTCGAGACACAGAAGCAATAAGATAACAAATACAAGTTTTCCTCAGATGAGGGAAAATAAACTACAATGTTCCTTATTCTCAAAAGGAGCAAGCATAAACTTTAAGTGTGGGTTTGGCAATTAAGAATTCTAAAAGTGTTGCAGAAGAATATACTGACCGTCTTGAAGAATTCCATTCTTTTTTCCTTACCAGTAAGCTAAGCCCAGAGTTGATTGCAATAAATAATTCCTGTACAAAGTAACAAACAAGTGAAAGTAAATGCAAATTTTTAATTCTTGACTGGAATTTCTTAAAAAAAAAAAAAAAAAAAAAAAAGGAAAAAGCATATCTACTTTTGACAGGCAAAACCTCCCTAGGGGCAGACATTCCAATTTGGATAAGCAGAGAGGTATTCCCTACTCTTTCCTTATATACTGACAAGAAAGGCACTCCCATGCCTGCCAAGAGCACTCCAAAAGTCACAAGAGAACATATCTAACACCCAGTCCATGGAGACAAGGAAAAAGATGAATGGTCTGAGGAATCAAAAATGGACTCAGCAGGGTCACCCATCTGCAGCCAAGGCCATTTAGTAGCCTGCTAAATGGACAAAGAATGCTTAACATTTTTTTTGTGGCTGGAAGAATGACCTGAGCAATTGGTAGATTGCTCCATGGTGAAGCTAAAAAAAAGATGCCTAAATCCCCGAGAAGACTACCAGCAGTACTCTGGGAAAAGTACAGTTTTGTACCTACCATAAATGTAGATGTTCGAAGATCCACATTGCTGCAGTCCTTACACTTGGGTAGTCCGCTGTCCTCGGTCGGCCCGAATATCAAAGTATAAGGCTGACGTCGGTCAAGGCGCATTTGACTGACATCAGGACGTCAGGGTACAAATGCGCATGACCGACGTCATATCCTCAGTCTTTTCTTGCCCCAGATGTCAGAAGACCCTAAAAAGAAAGGTCAAAACCAAAAGACAGCAAACAACCAACCAACCACCCTTGCACTAAAAATATGTACAATATATACAATATACACCATATTGACAACCCAACCCACACAACCGCCTCTAACTACACAGGGAAGGAGGGAGGTAAATTGGACTGCAGCAATGTGGATCTTGAACATCTACATTTATGGTAGGTACAAAACTGTACTATGTTCTTCATCTCACATTGCTGCAGTCCTTACACTTGGGTAGAATCCCAAAGCAGAGGTAAGGGAGGATGGCAAAACTATAAGGAAGCAGGAGCTGCCAAAATGCCCTGCAAAATAGCAGTGGCAAAACCAGCCCTAGATTTAGAATAAAGTGGAAGGTGATAATGCCTAGAGAAAGTATGCACTGAACTCCAAGTAGCTGCCTCCAAAATATCTTTAGTTGCCACCCCCCTTAAAAAAGCTGTCGAAGTGGCAGTAGCCCTAGTGGAATGAGGCCTAATCCCAGCTGGAATCTCCTTGCCATGATGGGAATAACAGAAAGCAATGCAAAACCCAATCCACTTAGAAATAGTTTGTTTTGACACAGGCTTGCCCTGAGAACTCAAAGCAAAAGAAACAAATAACTGCTGAGACTGCCTGAACCCTTTAGTTCTGTCCAAATAATATCGCAACTGCCTGTGTACATCTAAAGTGTGCAAAATCTTTTCCCCTTTATTTTGGGGATTTGCATAAAAAGTAGGCAAATGAATAGTTTGGTTTAAAGCCACACTAGAAACCACTTTAGGCATAAAGGAAGGATTAGTACGTAAAGATACCCTATCCTTATGGAAAATTAAGAAAGGCTCAACCGCCATAAGGGCCTGCAACTCAGAAACCCTTCTTGCAGAGGTAATGGCCAACAAAAAGCAGTCTTCCATGATAAATATTTCAACTCGGTAGTAGCTGCAGGCTCAAAAGGTTGTAGAGTGAGTTTCTCCAACACAAAATTGAGATCCCAAGCAGGAGTAGGAGCTCTACGTGGGGTCTTATATTCTTTGCCCCTCTAAGAAATTGCTTGAACAAAGGATGAGAAAACAATGGTGGGTCACAATCATAGTGAGCGAAATTGCTGCAGCATGAACCTTAATAGAAGAGAAGGACAAACCTTTGTCCAGTAACTCAGTAAGATATTGAAGAGCCACACTTAAATTAGGCTCAGAAACATCAAAATCCTTTGCTGCACTCCAAAATAAAAATCTCTTCCATTTATCTGCATACACTTTCCTTGTACTAGGCCTTCTAGCTTCCAAAATAACATTCAAAACTTGCTGTGGAAGTTGAGACCCACTATGGTTCAAAACAGAATATGCCAGGCTGTTAGGTGAAGAGAGTGAAGCTTGACATTGAGCAAATGACTGTCCTCCTGAGACAACAGGTGTGGAATCGAAGGCAAAGGCCATGGAGGCTCCGCACCAGGCTTCTCAGTAATGGGTACCAATGCTGTCAAGGCCAATCTGGAGCTATCAAAATCATCCTTGGCTTGTCCTGTCTGGCCTTTAGTAGTACCTTTGGGAGGAGAGGCAGAGGTGGAAAGGCATACACATGAAGATTGCTCCAATTGAAAGAAAGAGCATCCACTTTCCAAGCTGTGGGATGAAACCTTTCCGTGCAAAACTTTGGCAGCTGGTGGTTTAGTGGAGAAGCGAACAGATCTATGTCTGGAGTTCCCCATGACACTGTCAATTTCTGAAATACATGAGGATCCAATTTCCACTCGTGGGGATCCATAATTGCCTGCTCAACACATCTGCTAAGGAGTTCTGTGCTCCCGGCAGAAACCTTGCCTGAAGATTTAGCTGTAAACTGAGAGCAGTCTCCCACAAAATCATTGCTTGCCTGCATAGAGGATAAGAATGTGTTCCCCTTTGCTTGTTGATGTACCACATGACAGTTGTGTTGTCTGTTAGAATCAACACCTGCCCTGGAAGAAGTAAATCCTTGAAAGCTATTAATGCAAACTGGACTGCTAACATCTCCTTCAAGTTGATATGTAGATGTTGTAGTCTGGCAGGCCACTTGTCTTGTATCCACTTTCCATTCAGATGAGCTCCCCAAGCTTTGTCTGAGGCATCTGTCGTTAGAATCTGACTCGCCTCTGGCCGGGTCACAGAGAGTCCCTTGTTTAGGTGACATTCCTGAGCCCACCACAACAATTCCTTTTGAATGCAAGGTATTATTTGAATGACAGTGTCCAGATCCTGGCAGTGCTGTGTCCATACATTTTGAGATACCATTGTAACTTCCTCATATGCAGTTTGGCATTGGGAAGCACCAGAATACAAGATGCCATGAACCCCAAGGCTTGAAGGACTGTCCTTGCAGTCAGCCTGGACTGATGAGACAATTGATGAAAGTAAAGGGAAAGATTCTTTTGTTTGTCCGGGGTCAAAAGGCCATCTGGGATGCTGTATTCAGTCTTACACCCAGAAAGCACATGTCCTGAGAGGGTACTAGACTGGACTTTATTTCGCTCACAGAATACCCCAGGCATCTTAGCACTGCTATCACATATTCCAAATGATGAAGAAGCTCGTCCCTTCCTTGAGCCAGAATCAGGCAATCGTCCAAATAAGGATAGATCTGTATTCCTTTTAGCCTGAGGAAAGCTATCACTGGAGCCAGAACTTTCGTGAACACTCTGGGCACAGTAGATAAGCCAAAGGGCAATGCAGAGAACTGATAATGAGAAGTCCCAGCCCGAAAACGCAGATACTTCCTGCAACTCAGTCTGATAGGAACATGAAGGTAAGCCTCCTTGAGATCCAAAGTTACCATCCAATGATCTTTGCCCAGCAGAGGTAAAAGCTGTTGTAACGTCAACATTTTGAACTTGGGAATGTCCAGATAAGTGTTGAGGATAGATAAATCCAAAATTGGTCTCCACGTGTTCCCTTTCTTTGGTACTAGGAACAGGCGAGAATAAAATCCTAGGCCCACTTCTGGCATAGGGACCGGCTGTATGGCCCCTATTTGAAGTAACAGAGAAATTTGTTTGTGAGCCTCTATTCTTTGCTGAGGAGGAACGTCTGGCATGCCTTTGAAAGGAGGCAAGGTATGGAAATAAAACCTGTAACCGTGGTGTATGATATCCAATACCCGTCTGTCTTGGGTAATTAAACTCCAATTTTCCTTGAAAAGTGCCAACCTTCCTCCCAAAGGTGCTGCCAGACGAGAAGGCTCTGGCAGCTGAAAAGGTAGGTCATTGGGTCTGTTTACGAAAGGACTGACCCCTGCCCTCACCAAGACTGTGCAGGTGAACTCCTGTTCTAGGCCTGAAAGAGCCCTGAGCTCTGCCCCTACCACGTCTAGACCTACCCCTAGACTGGGAATCATAAGAAGGATACGTCCACCCCTTGGTAGGCCAATTTCTACTAAACTACGGAGGCTGAACCTGCAAAAATCTTTAACAGTCTGCATAGACTTAGCCTTGTCTTCCATTTTCTTCAAGACTGCCTCAACAGGAGAACCAAACAACACATCAGATTGTAAAGGAGCATCCAAAATCCTTGTCTTAACATGGTCAGATAAATTCTGATCCCTCAGCCAGGCGTGCCTGCGAAGAACTGACCCAGTGGCAGCCACCCTAGACGAGGCCTGTACAGCATCAAAACCACATTGCAAAGAATGCTTACCCACCTGTTCAGAAACATGTACTAAATCTTGTAACTCTTTACACTCAATACCTTCCGCCAGAGCATCTACCTTAGACTTCAATTGTGAAAGGAGATAGTTTTGGTATTTCAACATGTGAAACTGGCAATTCAAAGCCCTCATAGCTAGGGTGGAAGAAGTATAAACTTTCTTTCCCCATCTATCCAAAGCCCTGGCCTCTTTATCTGGAGGAACCGGATTTTTGACAACAGAAGCCTTAACACCCTTAGGCCCCTGACTAACAGTTTCTGGGTCTGCCCTAGGACTCTTAAAAGATACTTATGAGCTTCAGGCACCCTGTAATACCTATCCGGTTTAACAGGAGCAGGAGGCAAAGAATCAGGATTAAGAGAAGCCTCTGCAAAAACATCTTCCACAACATCCAGAACAGGAGGTATAGCCAAAGGCCTATGCTGGGGTAAAAACAAAAATTCCCTAAGCCTTTTCCTGGAATCAGAGAAGTCCTGACCTTCCCACTTAAAATGCTCCCTCATGGAATGAAGAGTCTCTGAAAAAGAAAAATCCTCAGGAGGAGAAGCAGAAGGAGTAGAATCATCTACATCAGAATCAGAATAAGGAGAATACTCCTGCAAGTCTTCAGCCGAAGACTCTGAAACATCTGAAGCCTGCTCAAAACTCCCTAGCTCAGGTTCCACCCTAGGTCTCTTATCAGGAGGGGGCAAAGAACCTCTAATCAAAGTAATCAAATCTTCTGCCATTTTAAGCATATGCTTCTTGGGCACAGATCCTGAAGAACTAGGGGTGACACCAACTGAAGCTAAACCTGGCCTGCCTCTGGGAGAAGCCTTGGAAACGGAAGGAGAGGGCCTAACCACCCTAGGAAGGGAGGGGAGTACAGTAACCTGAGAAGCCCCTTCAGCCTGACCTGCCTCCTGAGAGGCCACATCCTGCAATAACAAAGTCTCTCCCTGGGACTCCAGAGAAACCTCCGGCGGAACCACCGGCTCCACCGACACCTCTAAAGAACCGGCGTCCAGAACGGACGGCTCTTCTAGCCTAGGCTTAGCTGCTTTGTCCTTGCGCTTCTTCGAAGAAGCGGGCGTCGGAGCATCCGACGGCATTTTAGAATTGCACCGCTTCCCGAAGACTAACCTGGCACAATCTAACCTTCTCTTTATAGTGCGCTTATTGAATCTAGCACAAGAGCGACACCCAACAACGTCGTGCTCAGGCCCTAAACAAGGAATACACAAAGTATGATAATCTCTATGCGGTATCTGTTTCCCACAAGAAATACAGTTATTCACTTTTTCTGACATCCGGTAAACCACTGAGGCAAGAAAAACTAAAATATTCCCAACGGGTACTTAGCCAACTTTGACTCGGTCTGAAACTCCGAATTGAAAATTTCAGAACGCCAACGGCACTTGCAACGCTGCTTCTGCATCGGACCATGCGGCAAAAAAGACTGAGGATATGACGTCGGTCATGCGCATTTGTACCCTGACGTCCTGATGTCAGTCAAATGCGCCTTGACCGACGTCAGCCTTATACTCTGATATTCGGGCCGACCGAGGACAGCGGACTACCCAAGTGTAAGGACTGCAGCAATGTGAGATGAAGAACATCTGATATTTGAAAAAGTCAATTTTTCTGACAAATAACAGTGAAAAACATTTTAAACACTTATCCCAACACACTCATGTTAAAAAGTGACTGAAAGTCATATGAGAGTTGTGATGAGTGTGCACTGGCCCAGCAATCAAGAAGCCTCAATCCTTACCACTAACACCAGTGAGGGGCATCCATATACGGAAAGTATAATAGATACCCACACAGGTACAATTTCCCTTAAGAGCACACAGAGATCACAGTCATTCTGGGGCTGGTTTCTCCCTTTCTCTCCAGGTCCCCAATAAGACTCCCCACTGGCACAGCTATAGGGTCCAGATCTCAGCCTAGTGGGCAAGCTAAAACCTCCAGCACCCTCTCTGTCCAACCAGGGCTTCGTGTCCCCTGCCCAAGTAACTGACACACACACACTTTGAAATAAGAGTTGTATACAACCACACACACACTCCTGGGGAAGGCTGGCACAGGTTCTCCAGCCGTGGCCCTTTTCTGCCCAGTCTAAATGGTAGTACCAGCTGCCACCACCCACTAATATCAGCTACTCAAATGCCCTTCTGAAAGGGTGTCTAATTATTACTGTGCAATATTATTATCCAAATGGTAAGTGTGACTGATCATCAAGGCTTATTAGAGTGACTTGGTACAGTATCACTATATACATGCAATGTACTCTTACAACTTAAATTAACTCTAGATAAAACAGCCACAGATGAAAGGTTTAAAACATTTAGTAATAAATAATAAAAACACAAGACAATACTTCTTACTACACAGTGTTAGTCAAGAGTTTAGAGATCACACAGAAATACTTAAAATAATACTGTAGAAAAGTTCTAACATCAACACAAAAAACACTTAGTCTAATCTTCCCAATTCCTAGCTATTCTTAAGGGAAACACACTTCTAGATAACTTGCATCTAGAGC
Organism: Protopterus annectens; assembly: GCF_019279795.1. Taxonomy (NCBI): domain Eukaryota; kingdom Metazoa; phylum Chordata; order Ceratodontiformes; family Protopteridae; genus Protopterus; species Protopterus annectens. The sequence continues at coordinate 530,671,526 of NC_056731.1, forward strand.
AAGACAGTGCTGGTGATGTTGGGTGTTCTCAAGACAAAATGCTCTGAGCTCTCGGATTCTCTCTCTCTTTAAATTGATAACACAGAGTTGCTTCACATGACATAATTCTTCCACTTCTCTGGTGTTCCCAGGCTAACAGAAACTACATTTACATTCTTTACACCTGGTCAGAAACCAGAGCAATAAAAAACATTTACACGTGCAAATTCTAGCCATTAACTCTGGTCTTAAAACACTAGGCAGTATGCCTCCCACTAGACATATCGGCTCCAAATTTTGACATCAAAGACAGTCATGAAATGCCTGACTTAGCTTTCTTACAGTCGAGTGCACTGTTGTTACATTTTTGCAGTTCAATATCCAATGCAGTCTAGTCACATTTACGAGAATAAGCCTGTGGCTTACATTAATATTTACAAATGACAGAATTATTTACAAAATTCTATCTGGCTAGGCTGGCAGCCTTCACCTATCTTCACCCCCCCCAGAGAATTCAAGCTAGGTTTGCAAGTGACCCTTGAGAAAAGTCGCTTGAGAGGGTTAGGTCTACCTGAGTATACCTTACCCCATGCCCTGTCTTGAAAGTCCATCTGCATTGGCATTGCTAACCCTACTGCAGTGCTGCACTGATATATCATATGCTTGCAACCCTTAGGCTCCATCTTAGCAACTTGGCATTTTGTTGGCTGTTCTTCCTTGTCAGGTCTGTGAAGGAGGCAGCTATGGTACTGTAACTGGGGACAAACTTTCTGTAGTACCCTGCCCTCACCAGTTTTTGGTAACAGGTGCAGGCTATGCCTGAATAGCTTCTCCTTTGGCAGGTTCTGGCCTGATCTTACCACTCCCCACTCTATGTCCCAGGTAGGAGACCTCTGCCATACCCACCTGACATTTGCTCGGCTTAATGCTCAACCCTGTCCTCTGTAGTCTACCCAGTACCTCCCTGACATGTTGAAGGTGCTCTTGCCAGGAATGACTGTAGATGGTAATATCATCTAGGTAAGCAAAGGCAAACCCTCCTGCTCATGCTAGGATATGATCTACCAGCCTCTGGAGAGTCGCTGGGGCATTTTTCATCCCAAAGGGCATATTTGTGAATTCATACAAGCCAAATGGAGTCACAAAGGTGGATGTCTCTTTAGCACTGGGAGTCAAAGGCACCTGCCAGCAACCCTTGGTAAGATCAATGTTTGTAAGACGCTTAGCCCCACCCAGCTGCTCTAGGGCCTCACCTATCCTAGGCACAGGGTAAGCATCTGACACCGTGCGACTAATTAATTTCCTGTAGTCCACACAGAACCTGGTGCTGCCATCCTTCTTTGGCACCAGCACCACTGGGGAGGCCCAGGGACTGTTTGGCTCTTGAATCACCCCTAGTTCCAACATTTCCTGTATCTCCCCCCTCAGAGTCTGTTTGACTTCTCAGGCACCCTATAATGGGCCTACCTAATAGGCCTTTACGGTCCTGTATCCACCTGGTGGTGCACCCTGATTTACCAGTCAACATGTCCCCAAACTCCTGTAACACTGCTCGGGTTTCTCGAACTTGGGTAGGACATTGCCACCCCTTCCACTGAGGTGTCAGTCTGAGCCTCACTGAGGAGATCAGTCACCAGATCTCCCTCAGACTCCTCCTGCAATCCACTGCAAATGCTCAGCACAAGGGCCTCCCTATCATGGTAAGGTTTCATCATGTTAACATGGTACAAATTGCACCCCTGCCTCCTGCCTAGCAGTTCCACCAAGTAGTTAACATCACTTACCTTTCTTACCACCTTGTAGGGTCCCTCCCAAGCTGCTTGCAGCTTGTTGTGTCTGACAGGAATGAGAACCATTACCTGCTGCCCTACAGCATACTCTCTAGCTCAAGCATTCCAGTCATACCATACCTTTTTCTGCTGTTGGGCTTCTGCCAGGTTCTCCTGGGCCAAGCCCATGAGTTCCCTGAGCCTTGTTCTGAGGTTTAGGACATATGCCATAACAGACTCCTTGTGAGGTTCACACTCACCTTCCCACTCATCTCAAATTAAATCTAGAGGTCCCCTCACCCTATGCCCATACAATTCAAAGGGTGAAAAACCTGTGGATACCTGGGGAACCTCTCTGTAAGCAAACAGATGGGGTAAATATTTGTCCCACTCCCTCTTTACCTAGTCTGCAAATGCCCTTAGCATGGACTTGATTGTAGAGTTTAACCTCTCAACAAGGCCATTAATCTGGGATGGTAGGGGGTGATCTTCAGGTGCTTCACCCCACAGGACTTCCACAGACAAGCCAGCAGGTATGACATGAAATTCGCACCTCTGTCAGTCAGCATTTCTTTTGGGAAACGTACCCTGCTGAAAATCTCTAACAAAGCATATGCCACCTTTTCTGCCTCAATGGAGGATACAGCCACTGCCTCAGGGTATTATGTAGCATAACTAGCACTAGGATATACTTTTTCCCTGTGCAATTAGGGGTACTCAGAGGCCTCACAATATCCATAGCACCCCTCTTAAATGGCTCCTCAATCACAGGCAAAGCCATCAAAGGAACTCTCATCTTGTCTCCTGCCTTGCCTATGTTTTGGCACTGCTCACAGGTCCTGCAGTACTCTGTTACATCTCTGGAAATTCCAGGCCAATAGAAGTTCTGCATAATACATCTCTTTGTACGTTTTTTGCCCATATGACCTACAAAGGAAATATCATGGGCTATGGCTAGAAGTGCCAGATGGTAGGCCCTAGGCACTACCAACTGCTGTACCCTCTCACCTTCTAGCCCTCCCTCAGGGGTCCACACTCTATACAGTAACCATTTGTCCAAGTATACAGATTCCCCCTTCCCTTGAGAATCAGGTGCCTCAATAGCTACCTGGCTCAAGCCTTGTAATGTAGGGTCTGACAGCTGAGCCTGTCTCAACTCTCTTTTCGTATCCCTTCTCAGCTCTCCTTCCACAGGAAGTCTGGCATCCTCTGACAGTGGTGCTTCACTGTCAGCCTGGGTTATACTAGTCACCTCTATCTTTGCAGTCCCTCCATCCAAGGGAACATCAGTACCCAAAAGCAGCTGTGGCTCACCTTCAGTTTCACTGCTACAGAGTAGCTCCCTCCCTGAAGTAACCACCTCACCAGTCCTGGCTGCAAGTACACAGTCTGTCTGTGTATCCCCCAGGCTACCAGACCCACATGATTGTCTCCTAGCCTGACTGCATGTAACAGCATAAGCACATGGTGCTGCCTCATCCAAATCCTTCCCTGTCAGAACATCTGCAGGATGGTAGTTTAGTACCCTTGTTGTCTCAAAACAACCTACTATTGGAATTTTGTCTTCCCCACTTACTGGCTTTCTCAGTTTTTGTTCTCCACCTTGCCTCTGTGGACAACTGTATGCCACATGGCCCCACTGGTTGCATTCAAAACATTTAAACCTAGGTCCTGGATGTGTACCTGGCCTAGTGGCTTCCCTTACTACTGGCAGATTCTGTTGGGGCAGTCTGTGCTGCCCACCATGAGTTCCTCTAGACCCATGAGAAGTACTGGGGTCCCTTTCCTGTGCAGGGATTCCCTGCTTGCTAGGTATAGGTCTCCCTTCTTCCCCAACTCATCTGAAGTAGCACATTAACTATCAGCTAACCAGATCCTCATGTCCTTAGGCAAAGTGCTAAGGGCTTGTTCCCTCACCAGAATTATATACAACCACACAGACACTTCTGGGGATGGCTGGCAGAGGTTCTCCAGCTGTGCCCCTTTTCTGACCAGTCTAAAAGGTAGTACCAGCTGCCACCACCCACTAATATCAGCTACTCAAAGTCCCTTCTGAAAGGGTGTCCAATTATTACTGTGCAATATTATTATCCAAATGGTAAGTGTGACTGGACAGTCAAGGCTTATTAGAGTGACTTGGTGCAGTAACACTATATACATGCAATGTACTCTTAGAGCTTAAATTAACTCTACATAAAACAGCCACAGTTGAAAGGTTTAAAAACATGTAATAATAAATAATAAAAACACAAGACAATACTTATTACTACACAGTGCCAGTCAAAAGTTCAGAGAGCACAGAGAAATACTTAAAATAATACCGTAGAAAAGTTCTAACATCAACACAGAAAAACACTTAGTCGAATCTTCCTAATTCCTAGCTATTTCTAAGAGAAAACACAGTTCTAAATAACTTACATCTAGAGCAAGATGGTGCTGGTAATGTTGGATGTTCTCAAGACAAAATGCTCTGAGCTCTCGGATTCTCTCTCTCTTTAAATTGATAAAACAGAGCTGCTTCACATGACATCATTCTTCACACTTCTCTGGTGTTCCCAGGCTAACAAAAACTACATTTACATTCTTTACACCTGGTCAGAAACCAGAGCAATAAAGGACATTTATACATGTAAATTCTAGCCATTAACTCTGGTCTTCAAACAATAGGCAGGATGTCTCCCTCTAGACATATTGGCTCTGAATTTTGACATCAAAGACAGTCAAGAAATGCTTGACTTAGCTTTCTTACAGCAGAATGCACTGTTGCTACATTTTTGCAGTTCAATATCCAGTGCAGTCTTTTCACATTTAAGAGAATAACCCTGTGGCTTACATTAACATTTACAAATGATAGAATTATCTACAAAATTTTATCTGGCTTGGCTGGCAACGTTCACCTATCTTCAGAAGAGTCTATAAAACAGTTTTCCTAGCTTAAAAATATTGATTTTACAGAAAAATGTTAATTTTCAATTATTAAATAAAAAGTGGAAGGTCCTCCCACCCCGAGGGTAACTTATCTGACCAGTGGTTTTGCTCCTGGTAAAAAACGAATATGGATATTATTTCATGGAAACTGCTGTTGCTCACCAGAAAGCCTGATAACTGCTTCATACAAGCCAGCTTGAAATTTATGTTGATGTTTTGTTCTTGGTGAGAGAAGGAATAGATGGCATTGATTCCGGACTGTCTATGATTAGGCAGAGAGAGCTTGGGTTGTTGTTGTTTGTCTTTCGGCTTTTCCTGGTTAGGGGTCGCCACAGCAGAACTCCGGTCCGCTAATGATTGGCAGTAGATTTTCACGAATGCTGAGTTGCCAACTCGATGTCCAACCTTTAATGAAGGCACCCCCATTCACGCATGTCTTTCAAACACCCACCCAATTGTGGGAAGGACATGCAGACTCCACACAGAAGGCACTCCCCACACTCCAGCTGAGAATCGAACGGGAGAGCCTCTTGCTGTGAGGCAACAATGCTACCGCTGCACCAGTGTGTGCTTGGGTGACCTTCCTAAATGGTCTGGTTGGTATTCAAGGCATCTTCCAAGAAAAGTCTGCAAGCTTACAGACCATTCCATTACCAGGAGCAAGACTGCTGATTGCCAAACAGCCTGTGGCCACCTTCTTATTTTGAGACTGGTGCTACTGTTTAGCTTTTGGTGAAAGAAGCAGCAAAGGAGCATCGTATCCCAGCAGCATCAAGCTGTGGTGAGACCAGTACTAGTGTTAGCCAATTAGGTGAATCCCCACTAATCATTATTCTTGACAAAGCTATTTCTTTCTTTTCAGTAAGCACTGCTTCATTACCTACTGTCTAACCTAACTTCAAAATACCTCCCTAAATACTTCATTCATAAATCATCCGGGTCTACTTTAGTAGCATCCTCTCAAGTGTTTGGCAGTGCCCTATATAGACACAGTCATTTTGAGTTGACCTTTTTCCTGTAAAAGTACCATTGAAATTTCATCAGTACCTAGTTGACAAAATACAACTAACTTGCATGATGACAAACACTGCCTCCAGAGTTGCAAACCAGATACTGAAGAGTTTACTGTACATTATCACCATAACTGTCTAATCAATAAAAAAAGGGTTTGTTGCAATGGATATGAACTTTCTCAACATCTCCATTACCAGCTTGGTGGATATGGGCATCCTGAGGCAATGTATACACATTGCTTCATGTTTATGAATAGCCAGTTACCTCTCAAAGAAACTAATAAGGTATGTGAGACATGTATTTACACAATGCCACTGGAGGCAACTCTAACATAAAAGCCTTCCTAATGTCAATCAGGCTGTCAGTAGTATACACGCTGCTCCTATCACGCAGCACAAAGCAGACAAATACGTTTAGGCACTTAAATGTAACTTTCCTAAACATCAAAAGACCTCTTAGATGAAGCACACAAAACAAATTCCCTGAGCAGCATCCAAATGCACTCTTTCAAAACAACACTGACATCAAAACATACTGCCACATCTCATGGAGCCTCTACATTTAAGTTCATAACGCAAGGCACCACACAATTCAACATTCTGGTCATTGGAGTCTCCATTGTGAGAAAGACTGATGTCCCGCTCACCAGGCTGAGTAAGAAGAAAGTAATGGTCTGTTGCTTATCAGAGACCAGGATCCGCCATATTAAGCATGCACTCAAGTCATCAGACCACAAGTATCAGTATGACTCCATCGCAGTCCATGTGGTTATAAATGACCTGAAATGTACCTCCCTAGACTATATGTAGAGAGACAACATGGAGCCCTCAGAATGTGCATGTCCTAGGCAGGTATGAACCTAGCACTAAGCAGCATTCTACCTTCTCTAAGGATGATGCCACAATACGAACAGAAGGTGGTTGACTAATAACTGTCACAGTTTCTGGTGACATTCTAAGGGGATCCAATATTTGTCAGCATGGATGGAGATGGACAACAGACCACATTGCTTTACCAGAGATGCTCTACAGTTCTCACTTCTAGGCTTTTGAATATTAGCTAAAACATTTGTCCTTCGCATAGTGCCCTTTTTAGACAAATACTTCTGACTTAGCAAATCAAAACCAAGAAAATATCTAAAGGTGTTAATGCTCAGTGCTAGGAGTCTAACCAAGAAACTCAATTCCCTATAAGCTCTCCTCATCCTAGAGGATGCTGATGTCTGCGAAGTCAATGAGACATCGTTTTAAGCTGCGGAGAGCACCATGCAGTAAAGGGCCATAATGCCATCCACACATTTAGACCAGTTACTACACAGGCAGGGACTAAAGATGGCGGTGTCTCAATTTACATGAAAAATAAATATACCTCAAGGCTGGTTAAACAGGATGATGCCCTTGTGCTTCTCGACATTCAATTTACCACTTCCTTGTAAGATATAGGTCACCCCCGATAGTCAAGGGAACCCATAACGTATCCAAGCTTACTGAAAACACTCACCATCTAACCCAACTCTATATTCTGGACAACTTTAATTACTCCACTATTAAATGAAAATAATATATGACAAAAGGTGCAGGCACAGAGATTCTTGGATTTTAAACACAGACTTCCTGGACCAGACTGTCAATATGCCAGCCAAGCATACTGGATCTTGTCCTCAGTAATGTGGCAGAGTATTGCACACTCCCTAGTGTACTGTCCTTTCTGGTACTGTCAGACCACAAAATGGCCTCCTATTAAGCAACAATAAAACCCATAATCCCTGCTAATTCTGGAATGTGCTGGAAGTACTCTAAAGCTAACGTACTATTAAGTGATAACCTGGCAATATTTCCAGTCCCCCCTTCCCCCCAAAAAACCCTGAAAATGCTGCTGCCTATGCAGAACTCTTCACAGAAACCCTACACCAGTATGTTAATAGCTGCATAGAGGTGGAATTGCAACATCAACAACGCTGTATAACACAAGGAAGAAAATCATGGCAACAATTAGGAGATGTAGCACCCAGATAAAATAAACTCCTCAGAGGACAAATGTTTACCAATGCCAAATTTGAAACAAGTTTGGCCTCCCAAATAAAGTTTACCAAAGCCAAATTTGAAGCAAGTTTGGACTACCAAGCCAAGGACAACCAGCTATGTCCACAACCTAAAAAGCAATACACAATTGTATGCAGAGCTCATTGTTAATGAAGCCACCTATATTGAACCAGAAGATACAACAAGCCTACTGGCAGACAAAATTCAGCTCTAGATTTACCTGTCCCCCCAGCCTCCCCATAGGAAATACCATCAAATATAACTCCCCCCTACTACCACTATGGAACAGGTTCTCAATGCTCTAAGGCCAAGAACTCTGCATCAATGTGCCCCAACAATATTCCAAGCTGCCTTCTAAATAGCATGAAACATGACCTGTCAGGCCTTCTGGAATCACTATTTAACCATAGCCTCCAAACAGGCTTTGCACCTCGCAGATAGAGAACAGCAACCATCATCACTCTGCACAAAGGTGGGTCATCTACAGATCCTGGAAACTACAGACCAATAAGTCTCATTAGTGTCATATGCACAGCCATGGAAAGAATTATCATGGAAATAATAAAGAATGACATAGGAAAACCTCCAGACACTGGACCCAAACCAGTTTGGTTTCATCAATGGCAGGCCATGCTTACTCAGCCTGGTGGACTTTTTTGAGAAAGTTATCAAAGCAGTGGACAAGGGCAAAATGGTTCACACTGCCTACCTTGACCTAGCCAACTCATCTGACAATATCCTACTTGGACACTGTTGACAAACTCTACAGGTTAAGTGTTTACCTTATGTCACCTGGTGGATACCTAGCTGGCTCACAGACAGAACCCAGGAAGTTTGAATTGAGGAGTCCACCTCTTCAAAAAGACCATTCACCAGTGGAGTCCCACAGGCACCACTCCTTTTTGGTATCTACTTCTCTGAAGAAAAAGCCAATGTCAATGGCCTCTGGTTGACCAAATGTGCAGATTATTGCAAATTTAAAATAGTCATAGAATCCCTCACTCACACTAATGTTGTCTAAGAAGGGCTAACATAGACAAATAACTGGTGGACTAAAACTAAATGCCAGAAAATGCATTACAGTATCCATTGGAAAGTTAGCCACCCTTGGTAATTATCATACTGACAACACACCTCTAAGAGTCAACACAGTAGTCAGGGGCTTGGGGACACGCACATTAATCTAGCCTTTGACCACCACGTTTACTTTAGTGAGGAAATCATTCTATATTGTGCAAAACATAAACAAAGGGGTACGACATCTGGGTCCAAAGAGGCCACTGTTCCACTGTATTCAGCATTCAGCAAATGTAACATGGAGTAGAGCAATGAATGCAATTTCCCCTTGGTATGTACCTAACCAGACACATCCAACAATTGGAATGTCTACAGAGGATTCTACTAAAAGAATACAGGACACAAATAACATGTCCTATGCAAACTACCTCAAGATCCTACCCTGAATTCCATCTCCTACAGTCCGTTTTGGAAAGATCTATGCCTGGAATACAAAGCATTTTTGGTCCCCACTCTGATGGACTCCTGCATATCCTTAAACAGCACCATAACTACCCATTCTAAAGACTTAAACTTTGCCTGTGATATAAACATGACTTGCTGGAGAGACAGGTATGTATCCTAGAGACCACTCATTCTCTGGAACAGGCTTCCCCCTTCCATGTGAAGCAGAGTTTCTCCCTAACCCAATTTAAGTGCAAGTTGGACAATTGGATGGGTAACAGGAAATTCATCCTTGATTTGGCACCTATGCCTTTAATGGACACAGGCAGCCTGTAAATGGTTCAGTTCTCATGCCCCTGCTTACACTTATCAGGGATACTAGAGGTTGCCAGAGATTTCGGATGCATGGTTAGGCTTAAGAAGGCCCCATTGGTTGTTAGCCTAGTACATATCTATGAACTTATAGGTTCATTGTTAGGTACTAGGCTATCGGCCCTAGGGCCTATATAAGCCTAGCCAAAAAGGTAACCTGGCTTTCGCCACCCAAGAAAATTAATTTCCTGCGCCCCTGTTGAGCACAGCCACAGAGGTGATCCCCGGGGTGAATTTCCTATTTCCCATCCAATCATCAAGATTTGGAGTGCTAATGAGGAGCTTTGTTTGAGAGAGGTAGTTTGTTCCAGAGTATGGGAAGTCTCTGGGACAGGAATCTATCCCAACAGCATGTTCTGTTTATTGTCGTGACAAGGTTTAGGTCCCTAGAGCGTGTAGCTCGGAGGGATCGGGATTTCTTTAAGTGGAGCATGTCCAACAGCTCTGGGTTTATCACAGCTTTGTATGTCAGGCAGAGATCGCCTCTGAGTTGGCGATATGCAATGGAGTAAAGCTGGAGTTTTTTGAGACTGTCTGCGTAGGGCATCTGTTTGATGCCAGTAATCCTCTTTGTGAGGTATTTCTGTGGCCTTTCCAGTTGTTGTAGATGTCTTGTGAGGTACATTTTGCCTAGTTTCTAAGGGTACAATGATTAACAATTACTCCTCCTTAGAAACTTGCACATTTTTTTAAAAATAACTTTAAAATAAATATATAAATACTAAAACCATCACAATGTGTTGGACAGATAAATAAACTTGAATCAAAAACCAACAAAAAGAACTTGCAAAACAATATATGTACTTATTTTATAGTTTTGCAGCTCTCATTTTTAAATAAGGGCAATGGATATGTATTCATTCATTTTAAAGTTCTTTTTAAAAAATTTGCATGTTTGTATCTATTTTCATCTGTATTTGTGGCAGGTTGGTAGGATGTCATGAACATTTTAGTTATAGAATTTAACTGGTGTCAATTAAGCAATTGTTTTAACTATTAATTAAATTGGGAGGGGTATATAAGCAGGCACAGCCTTCATTCATTCATTTTACATCTGAAGAAGTCTGGTGGAGGAAAACGCTTTGTATTGTGTGGCGTTTATGTGATTAAACCTGCTGCTGCTTACACCTACAGGCTTGTGTTTTATTATTACCTCCTGCCTCTTTGGGTGCCGGTTGTGGTTTTACTGGTTCTTGGTGCTGTGGAATCCTTTCCTTGGAGTTTTAAGATTTTAGAAGTTTTTATCCGGTTCAATTATATGTTTGATTATCCAAACAGTTTGATTACCAAACTACCCTAGGTCCCAATTAGTTCAGATAATCGACTCTCTATTGTACATTTCCCTACATAAAAAGACATGCTAGCCTATTTTATTTTTTCCCAATGCATAAAGCACATCTAAACAGAGAGGGCTCCAGAATTTGTAATGCAGGTGAGAACACATTTTGCTGACTGTAGATTCTTTTGAGCCCAAGGACCATTTTCAGGAGCACACTCCAAAACAGCTGTGACAGACAAAAACAAGATAAGAGCACACAGCTATTCCATTACATCAAAAAATGCAGTAGGAGAAGCACTAATTGGGAACATCAGTTTCAGAAAGGTTTTGAAGGATTGGAGGGAGGGTATTAACCTGATGGATACAGACAAGGAGTTCCAGTCTTTAGCAACATGGTATGAGTACAGAGTACAGCAGACTTGACAAATTTGTGGACAGACAGGAGTTTTTGGTCATTAGACCATAATGACCAACTAGGAACATAGTTGTGTGGAATGTTACTTAGTGCTGGACAAGCACATGGATACTGGACACTTTTATAGGTGGTAAGAAGCTGTGAATACGTTGGTTGATGGGGTAGTTTTAACCAATTTAAGGTTTTTAGTGCTATACAGTGGTGGGTTCTGAAATAGGTATTTGCTGCAAATTTAGCAATTTTGTTATAGCATTGTTCAAGTTTTGATTTTTGTGATGCCTGAAGTTTAGTAAGGATGACAGCACTGAAAAGTAGTATGGGGATAAGGTAAGTAGTGGCAAGTGTATCTTTAGTTGTGTTGGTGAGAAAGTGTTTGCTTTTATAAAGCATCCATAGTTTTTATGAGTTTTTCTTATGCAATTTTGTATATGCAGGTCAAATTTAAGATTGTCATCCACTATAATCCCCAATAATTTGCTATGAGAAGTGACTTCAATGCTTGTATTACCATGAGAGAGGACTTTAATTTCTTTTTTAATGGGAAAGGAATTTAGGGAAAAAGTAGTTGTTCAGTTTATTTAGGGTTCAGCAGGAGTTGAGAGTTACAAAGCCATGTTTCAGTTGCTGTTAAAGCTTCTAGATTAATGTTTTGGAGGTGTTCCATGTTGCTGGTTGTGCAAATGAGTTGGAGTAATCTGCATACTTTATTAGGGAGGCCTGCTGTGTGGATGTGTAGAGGGTGTTGCTGAGAATGTTAAAGAGGAGGAGACCAAGAGTTCTGTGGTACACGGGTGGTGACAGAGGTATGGAGACAGGCTGGAGTATCATTTTACTGATACCAATTGGATAAGTAGCTTTTGAAGCACAGAAGTGTGGGCTGAGAGAGACCTAACATGGACATTTAAAGTTGAAGTTTGCTGTGATAAACTGTTGAAGACTCCAGACAAGTCTAGAAAAATGGAGGCGACTAGTTTGCCATTATCTTCAGCTTTACTGACAATATCTATATAGGTTAGAAGTGCAGTGTTAGTATTATGGAAAAGACAGAAGCCATGTTGTGTGGGTGATAGGAGCTATTCCTGCAGAAGATTGTTTTCGATTTTTTAAAGTATTTTGGAGAGTAGGGATAAGATTTCTATAGGTGTAAAGTTAGTAATGTCTGTTGAATTTCCTCCTTTGTGCAGATGGATAACGTGTGAGTTTTTTTCAGAGGGAATGTGGGATTCCTGGATTGACCTATTTAGAATGACAGGGTAGGCAATGCTATCAGCTTCTATTTCAAGGTACTTGCTTGGATGGTCATCAGCTGAAATAGAGCATGGTTTGTGTTTAGCAGTAGTTTTATACAGGATGTACGTACAGGCTTGAAGATGAAAGTGGATGTAGTGATACATAGCTTCCGGGCAAGAATAGAATTAAATGTTGCAGAATCCTTGGTTAGAGATGCTATACTATGTATGAAATAAGAGTTGAACTGCATTGCGGTTTGAGTGATGAGTTACTGGGAGAGGGGTTAGGGTTGAATTTATGTTCAGGATGTAAGATTTCTTTAATGGCTGTCCAGAATTTTTAGGGTTGTGTTTACTATTATTATGAAAGTTATTCAAGTACTGTTTTTTGACTTTATTAATTTGATTTTTATTATGATTGCAAAGTGTTCTGAAGTTTTCAAGATATTGTGGTGTTTTATATTTTTACCTCTGTTCCCAGGCTTTTTCTCTATCCTGTATTAGCATTCTACTCATTTTGGATAGCCAAACTGCATTATTTGATTGCATTATTTGTTTTAAGTCTCTTCCTGTAAGGTTATTCAGGACAGTTATATTGAATTCATTTATAGCATCATCTAAGGGGAGGATTTTTAGAAATTCCAGTTGCTACATGATAGGGTAGTAATGGACATTTCTGGGTGAAACTTGGAAAGGTTGCTTGTTGTTTTAATGTTTAAGTGGATGCATGAGATGTCTGGTTGCATAGACTGGGAAATGATCACTGAGGCAGTCAGACATTATACCAGATTTGATGTATTTGCTGGGGTCTGATACTAGGATCCAGTCTAACAGGGAATTTGATGCGTGGAGCTTTTAATTAGTTGTGTGAAACCAAATTCACACTAGATATAGAGGTGTTAAGAGTTTATGTTCATGCATTCACATCACCTAGTATTACTTTTCTTGTGGAATTGTTATGAATATCCAATATAGGATATCTTCCAGTATAGCTGTATTACATACATACAAATATTTCAAGCACAGGCATTAATTAATGCTCTTCTAGCCTGTTCCCACAAGTGTCCAGGCTGTTTTTAAAAACATCTACTCACTTTAATGTAATTTGGTAGTCTGTTTCATGCATCAACTGCTCTCTCAGAGAGCTAATTATTACACTTCTTATTCCTATAGAATCTTCTACATAGGTTGTCTGATGATTTTCTACTACGCAGACAGTCTACAAAATCTCCAGCTTTACTCTGTTGCATATTGCCTACTCAGAGGCAATCTCTGCCTAACATACAAAGCTATGTCAAACCCAGAGCTGTTGGACATGCTCCATGTAAAGAAATCCCAATCCCTCCGAGCTACACGCTCTAGGGACCTAAACCTTTTCATTATAATAAACAGAACATGCTGGAGGGATAGATTCCTATCTCAGAGACTTCCCATACTCTGGAACAAACAACCTATCTATATCAAACAAAGCTCCTCATTAGCACTCTTCAAGAAAAATCTTGATGATTGGATGGGAGATGGGAAATTCACCCTGGGGATCACTTCTGTGGCTCTGCTTGACAACGGCACAGGAAAATACTTTTCTTGGGTGGCAAAAGCCAGGGTACCATTTGGCTAGGCTTATATAGGCCCTAGGGCCAATAGCCTAGTACCTACCTATGAACCTCAAACATTCCCAGAGACCGTTGTCTCTAAATGCCCTATAATACCCGAGTAAGATCTCCTCTTAGATATCTATAAAAGACACTATACAAACTCAGATATTTTAGTCTTTCATAATAACTTAAATTGTCACATACCCAGGTGCCCTTGGTATATTTCCAATGTACTCTATCCAGTTTACTCATGCTTGCTTTCTTGTAAGGTTTCTATATTGTTATTCCATACTCAAGTTTGGGTCTAATGTAACAAACAATAGGTTCATAGGTTTATACTAGGCTATCTGCCCTAAGGCATTTATAAGCCTAGCCCAAATTTTTGTGGCTTACGCCACCCCTTATATGAAAAAATACTGTGCCCATTAGTTTGTTATGCCTCTGTCCAGCAGTGACACAGAGATGATTCCTGGGGTAAACCTACGATCTCCCATCCACAGGTCAAGATTTCTCTTGAACAGAGCCAGCGAGGTGCTCTGCCTCACATGGACCGGGATTTTATTCCACAGCATAGGGAGTCTCTGAGTGATAAATCTATCCCTCCAGCACGTCCTATTTATATCCGTGCTAAGGTTTAAGTCGCTTGCTCTAGTGATTTTGGTGGATTTGGATTTTTTGAGGTGGAGCATGTCCATTAATTCCAGGTTGGACATGGCCTTGTATGTCAGGCACATGTCACCTCTGAGCAGACGGTATGCGACTGAATAGAGCTGGAGTTTCTTCAATCTGGCAGCATATGACAGATTTTGGAGTCCTTTATCCTTTTGGTGAGGAACTTTTGGGGTCTCTCCAATTGCTGCAGATGTCGGGTGAGATACATCCCGAATGGGGCATTGTACTCGATCATTGGTCTGATAAGTGAAGAGTACAGGGGAACAATGACCTCACTAGATCTGGATGTGAATCCCTTCATGATCAGGTGGGCAATGTAGAAGGTCTTTCTAACCACTTTAGCAATGGAGTGTCAAAAGAAAGGCCACTGTCAACCTGGGTCCCCAGGTCCCTGATAACCTCTTCTGTGCTTAGTGGATTGCCACCTATATGGTAGCTTGGGGTTACCTTGTTTTTCCCGAAGGGTATGACTATACATTTTTTGGCATTTAACTTCAGGCCATGGCTCTGGCACCAGCTATCTGTTTCCGTGAGTCCCTTCTGAAGGATATCCGTGTCCGATGCACTTTCCACTAAGGCGCCCAGTTTGCAGTCGTCTGCAAACTTTGTCAGCCAAAGTCCTCCCATGTTGGCCTGTACTTCTGAGAAGTAGATGCCGAACAATAGGGGGCCAAGGACCAAGCCCTGTGGGACACCTCTTGTGACCGGCTTGGAGTCTGACATAGCGCCAGCAACTCTAACCCTGTGGGTTCTGTCCTTAAGCCAGTTTGCAACCCATCTTGTGACATATGGGTTTACATTTAAGCTGGTAAGTTTTTCTACAATACCCGAGTGGGGTATTGTGTCGAAAGCCTTTGCAAGGTCAAGGTAGGCTGTATGGACTGCCTTTCCCTCATCAATGGCCTTGGTGACTGTTTCGAAGAAGTCGACCAAGTTCAAAAGGCATGATCTTCCCTTGACGAAGCCAAACTGGGTCGGGTCCAATGTCTGCAAGTCCCCTATATCTTTGTTTATGAGCTCCATTATGATCCTCTCCATAGCTTTGCAGACTAGACTTGTTAAGCTTATGGGGCAGTAATTACCAGGGTCCGTAGAGGCACCGCCTTTGTGGAGTAGGACCACAGTTGCCGTACGCCACTCCTTGGGCACGTATCCTGTGGTAAGGCTGAGATTAAACTGCTGCCTTATGTGCGGGTTTAATTCCTCATTTAGCTCATGTAGCACACAGCCGGGGACACCATCCAGTCCCATTGATGCTGTGTTTTTAGCTTTAGAGAGAGCAGCTTTCACCTGTGCATTTCAGATGTCTGGGAGGCTACACTCCACTGGGATAGTTATCTCTCCTTTAGTTATCTCTCCAATAATTTTATAATTTCTGATTTCCTAGACTTTATAAATTTTTTTACACAACCTATAGTTATATAACTATAACTACCATCAACCAACTGGTTGATAATGATTAGAAAAACTCAAATCTGGATCTACCCATATACTCAGGTCCTTAAATGAATCTACAGTTTCAATCACTGCGTGCTGTATTAAATATTCACCTTTCACTTATGTCTCCCAAATCCCATATGCTTAGTTTTTTGATGTAGTTATCAGCATATTATTCTCTTGTGCTCAAATGGTCAATTTAGTCAAGTTCTGTTTTGCAGACATGCCTTATCTGTAACACCTCTAATCAGTTCACCCAATTTCAGGTAATTTGTGTATAGACTGCAGAACACCTCAGATGAAAAAGTTAGGTCTGAAAGATGCAATCTAAACAAGTAATGGCCTAGGACACAGCTATGTGGGACATCCAGACTGTAACCAAGAATTTCACCTGTCCAATTGCTGTATGACACTTGCCATGTCCTGTTTTGTAAGCCATGCAGCTATCCATCTTATCAAGAGTACGTTGATGCCTAGTTGTTCTATTTTACTGATCATTTTGTTGTGTATAACTTTGTCAAATGCTGAAGTTAAATCTATGTAAATTACATCACAGCACATTTTTTCATTCATAGCTGTCATTATATTGTCACAGAACATCATGCTACAGGTGGTAATAGATTGATTTTCAAAATATGCATGCTGACAAATGGTTTAACCTATCCAGTTCTGACAATAACTTATCTAATATTAACTTGTCCATTATTTTTCCACAACATGAAATTAGACTTAAGGGACTATATGGCTCTGGTTTTGTCCAACTGTCCTTTCCCTTACAGACGGGTTTAATAAGTGCATGTCTCCAAACTTGAGGAATCTCCTCATATTTATATGACCTAGTAAATAACTGTACTGTAAGTTCTTGCTGAACTGTTCTCAGGTCATTATTACTAATTCGTCTCCTCCCTGTACTTCATTTGGATCCAGTTTGCACAGTTCTATTTCAATATATTCTAATTTGATTCCAGTTTCTGCAGTTACACGGATATCACTAGGAAAACCTAACACCCCCTTTGTGCAGCCAAGCTGTTTTGCATAAGATTTTGTAAATATATCCATAATTTGTTGCATCTCGGAATAAATTTTAGAATCTACACACAGTTTATCAATTTGTATGGCTTCACTCCTCCCATATATTATGCATCTATAAAAAAGATTTCATATTATGTTCAATATCTCTGTATAAATTTTCTTCAAAATTTTTTTGAAGTTGTCTCACACTATGCTTAATTTGTTTGTCCAATATGTTTATTTCAGTTTTCAAAGTTGTGGTTCAAACGCTCAACTTCTTATATTTTTTGTCTCTCAATTTAATCAGGCATTTTTTTATTTAACATTTGTTGACCAGGAATGTCCGACTAGGTTCCACAGAGCCTGTTTTCAGCGGAGGCCCGGGGAGAAATGCTCCAGGTATCTTGCTCTTATGGAAATATATCTCCCTGACGTTATATGCCTAGATCCTATTAAACATTTTTTTGATTATTTATATTCAAGTTCTCTTTCAAAACTTTTCGCATTCCATCTGCAGTTCTTCCACTGAAAACATCACTCCAGTTAGTTTTACATAGTGACTAATTTGCTTCCATACAATCTGCAATTAATCTTCTGTGCACTGGTTTAGATTTCAGTTTGGCAGAATATTCTAGCAACAAATTAACCTTTATAACCCCATGATCACTGCACATCAATGGTGGTAACATTTGACATGAAGTAACAGTAATTTCTTTAGGAAAAAACATCTGGTATGTTTCGTTCCCTTATAGGTTTATTTATAATCAGAAACGACTGTTGTTCCTGAACATATATTATGAAAAATTTCCTTACTGATGTTGAATCAATATTATTCCAATCGGTTTCTGGTAAATTTAACCCCCCAGCTAATATTATTCTCCCCTCCTGTGTTCCATGGAAGAAATGTATGAATTCTTCTAGGTCATCAGCACGTGACTTTGGTGATCTATGCACTCCTAACAATTGTTCTATGTTAAAGGGTTGGTCTTATTGTTACAGTTGCACAATCGATAGTATTGGTGTTATCACTGAACATGTAATAATCACAGGTCTCATAACTATCTTTAATCCCTATCATAATAACTCCCCATGATTTTGTGTTAGAATGTCTGTTACAGTAAAAACAACTGGTTTCCAAATCATTGTTCTTTAACCATGTTTCATAAACAATAATATCAATCTTGTGGCAACGTAGCAAATTTTCCAAAAAAACTTTTTTTATTAATACTCCTGACATTAACAACCATCGGAGATTGCTCTCTGTGAAATGTTAAATATTCAACCTAGCAAAAATCCTATCTACTGTTTATCAAATATTGCAAAATGCCTGCTGCAAAAATTCTCTTCCCTGATTTTGACAAATGCACCCCATCCTGTCTGAACACGTGTATTGTCACCAGGAGGGATGTAAAGAACAGTAATACATAAAGGATAGAAACTTTGTACAACCATATGCAAATGAATAACTCCAAGATATGCATAATTTATCAAATCTTCTTTCCCTTGTAGGAAAACTAGGAGAAACAAAACTTACTGCAATTTGTGTTCAATAAAAATATAAAAGGCCTTCCTTGAGACTTAGAAACAAAAATGCGGATAGCCAAACTCCTCACTCTGCTGTTGATAAAGGCTTAAACCAATGCAGTCAGCAGATTAAAAATGCTCTTCAAATGAAGCAAAAAGTCAGTGGAAATCCACACCAAGTGAACAGCTGTTATTAGCAAAAATGCTTTTTAATCGACAAAACGGAAAAAACAACTCCAACCACAAGCGCTTTCGCCCGTTTATAACGGGCTTTTTCAAGTGTAATCATGTGCACACAATACAATGCTTATATATCATTTAGGTAAAAAATTAATTGAAATATTGCTTTGAATTGTTTAAACAATTAAACCATTACACATTTGATTAAATGAAATAGGTTTTCATAACAATTCTGGCAAAAAATACCGCTCAAGTGAATGAAACCTCAGCTGTAGCGCCCATACATTGCGTATTGATCTAACAGTTGTTAAATACTTTTAAGAATTTTGAAGATTTAAATGTAAAAAATGGTGTATTAATACGTTAATGCCAATGTTTAAAAAATGTTTGCAATACCAAACAGCGGTATTTGAAAACCTTAAAATAAGTGAACTCAACAATACAAGCGAATAGAAAACCACAATAAAACTAAAATATACCTAACAAACCTGTGCTGAAAATTATGTTGCTGCTACAACTACACTCGTGTGTTGACAGTTTAAATCAAATGAATGCATTGCATAAATAATACGTAAAAGCAATACATATAAAAAATACATGTAGAAGCAATCCTGTACTGGTAGAAATATCACTACTGCCAACAGGCTGTGTGCCGTCAGTTTAAATCAATTGAATGCTTTTAATATAAAATATACATAAACTGTGTGTGTAAAAAATAATGAAAAATATATATATAAAAATATAACGATGTAATACATAACTGGCATAATTCCGTGCTTTCTCTCAAGCCATTGGTTAGATGAAATGCAAGTTTTGTATATGTGACATATTAAAATTACAGTTACAATGTGAATGCATAGTATAACCTACTAATAAAAATGAAACCCCCAAAAATTATGACAAGATGTTGCAAATATCTAATTCATAAATAATAAAACACAATGACAATTGCTTTATAGTACTAAAAAGTTAAAATGCAATGTTTTTATAAATAAATAATGGATAAACAATTAATTCGAATCCTGGTATAAAAACCTACCATGCAATTAAATTAAGTCAATAAATAAACTGTCCATTGGTAAAGTTTAAATACCTGAAAAAAACACAATGCAATAGTTATAAAATGTTAAAAAAGTGTTAAAAATGAATCATAATTTATAATTTATTACTTTTTGCTTTAAGGATGCAGGTTAAACTGGTTCCATCATTCAAACCCGGACCCCTAGTTGCATCCAACTTTAACTGCCACATTAATTCTTTAATGCTTAAAGCAGTCTGCCAATCCCCTCCTCTCATGTCAACAACCATGCTGTCCAAAACAAAAAAGCGAATGGACATGTTGGTACAATTCAAAGAGTGCCTGAAAAGAGCATTTGTCTCCTTTCTTGTTTTAATGTCATTCATGTGTTCGTATATCCTACGCTTCAACTCCCTTTCTGTTTTGCCCACATAAAATGATGGGCAGTTCTGACAAATTCCTAGATATACTACCTTAGATGAGTTACAAGAAAATTGTGCACTGGATACAATAGTGATGTTTCGGGAGGGAATGGTTACATGGTCAGTGTTAATGATAAATGAACACTGGTGGCATCTGCCACATGAATAAGTGCCTTTCTTCTTGACCGTGCCATGTAAATGGGGATTATGGTTAGAACCTGCTTTTGCCTGAAAAATACCCTTTAAATTAATTCCTCTTTTCCTAACAAAAGAAATTTTGTTTGGAAAAATACTTGTAAATTCATCCTGCAAAGAGACAATGGGCCATAAATTTCTCATTGTGTTTTCAATAAAACCTGCATCCTGTGAATATGTGTATATAAAATCCTTACTTAACCTATGTTCTAAAACCTGCTGCACATTTGCACCTAATAATGGAGGAAACTGCTGATCTCTTTTCTCCAAAATTTCATTTAAAATAACCTGGAAAAATTCAGCAGAATAACCTCTATTTAAAAATGAGCACCTCAAAAACCTCCACTTCCTCTAAAAATAATTGATAAGTACTACACATTCTAGAGGCTCGTACCAGTTGCCCCTTGATAATACCCTTTTTTATATGTAAAGGATGCCCACTGTCAAAATGCAAAAAAGAATTGCAATGTGTGTCTTTTCTATAAACTTGTGAAACAAAACCAACATTGTTGGATTTCTTAGTGAGCTTAATATCTAAATAGTGTAAAGACTTGTCATTAATTTCATAAGTAAAACGCAAAAAATCAGTTGTTTTGGACAGATAATCCATAAAAATAAGGAATTCTTGCTCAGAGCCTGACCATAAAATGCAAATATCGTCCAAAAATCTCTTGTAAAAACTGATATATTTACTCCATTGGGTTGTGTGAATAAATTCTACCTCCCATTTGCTAAGAACTATGTTAGCATAGGCCGTAGCACATGGGGCGCCCATAGCTACCCCACTCTATTGTTTAAAGAACTCCCCATTAAAAAATATGAAATTGTTGTTCAAAATTGTTCTCATAAATTCTAATATGGTATTAACCATACAGTTACTAAGCCCAGAATCCTTACTTATTGCTTCACCAAACCATTGCAAACCTTGTTCATGAAGAATACTGGGAAACAGTTCCACAATATCTATTGTAACCATGTGTAAACTGGAGTTTTCCATATGTTGATCTAGGCTAGTTAGAAATTCCCAGGAGTCCTTGCAAATGTGCTTTAAGCCCGCTACATAGCTCTTAAGCTGAAAGTCCACAAATTTACTGAGTGGTTCAGTTACCCCCCCTGCCCCAGAAACTATGGGGCGAAATTTTAAAGGAGTTAAACCTTTGTGGACCTTGGGAATACCAAACAAGATGGGAGTTTTAGGTTTGGATACAAACAAATAATTATATGTTTTTTCATTAATAAACCCTTGCATCAGCAAGTCATGTATGTAAAACTTAATTTTTCCAAGCGCAATATTTAATTCGTTTAATGAAATAGGTTCATAGGTTCTTGTATCCTGTAAGATGTTGTATATGTAATTGTCATACTCTAACTGTCTCATTAGCACAATGCCTCCCCCTTTATCAGGTTTCATGACCCTGATACCTTTATTTTTTAATTCATCTACTATTTTCTGTAATCTAAGAGGAAAATTAGGTGATTGTTTAGTTCGCTTTTTTGCAAAATATTCTCTTAAACTTTTCTCAATTAATTCTTCAAACATTTTTAATTTAGGATGACTAGGGGGATTAAAAGTGCTGCTTCTAGAAAGCAAGTGCTCACCCTGAGGCTGTTTTTTGAAAAAAAACTGTTAAATTCAGATTTCTTATAAACAGTTTTAATTCAATTAATAATTTGGGTAAATAACTTGCCTTATAAGGAACGTATTGCAAACCCTTAGTGAAAAGCTCAAAAAATGTCTCAGTTATCTGTATGTCTCTGTAGTTGTAAACAGTGAAATCATTCAAACTACTGATATTACAGATTCCCTCATCACTTGTCACTAAGGAACTTTTAATTTCGTTGTGCTCTAGATAATTCTCATTAGTTATCATCTCTTCCCCCAGGAATTCTGCTGAAATTGGTTTGATTTTACCCGTGGTCTTCCCTGGGGTACCTGAAAACCCTGCTGACCATTGTTATTCCCTTTCTGCGCTAGCCTTTCACTCCTCCTAGGCATGTCAGAATATCCATACCCTTCATTCAATCCCTGGTCCACTCTGTTCCCTGACTCTTCAGAATTTGCATTCCTCTTAAATCCTGGTGCTGGGTAGGCCCTACCTTCACTATATTCAAAAAGGTCTCTTTCCAACTTTTTAGCTTTTCTGTCCAGTACTTTGAAACAGTGCTCATCCACTTCCCTAAATGTATCATTATATTTTTTCTTAAAACCTAAAAATTTTTCATCTTTAATAATATTTTCATGCAACACATTCAATTCATTTAATATGTCATTCCCTTTGTTAACATAATCATCTACCATAAGTTTTAACATTTCAATGCCAGTTTTGTTAAATAATTCAGTCAATTTCGAATGCAAAGCCGAACCCATTTGTGCATTATTCGGGTATCTATAACAACGTAACCCTTTTGGTACACGGTTGACTTTAATGCATTCGTTTAAATAATTAATTTCAAGTTGTGTGTTTTTGTGCGCGTATAACTTGTTTTTAAAAAGTTCAAACTTGCTATCCAGTTGTTCAAATTGAATGTTAAAAGTACCTGCTTTGAAATGAGGCTGTTGCTCAGCCCATGCCTTAACATTGAAATTATTGTCCAAATACGCAGACCCATTTCCTCCAGAAGTGCTGGCAATGGAAGAAACCGGAGGATGGTCCACAATAACCGGATCATTAGAAGATGTATGAGTTTTCATTCCCTTACGTTGCTCGCCGTTCCTTTCCCTTTCTTTTTCTTGTTGTTGGTTACAAAGTAAACCAGAATTAGCGGAACCATTAGCGTTCAACAACGTGTTGTTCAACTGTGTCAAGAGAGCCAAAACCTGGTTGAGCTCCCTTCTTGTGACCGGCGTGTCATCCGGTTCCTCCATAAGCAACAAAGGTGTGTCAATAAAATCAGGAGAGGATAGGTCTTCCGCCATAGTTGAAACCAACCAACCAGTAAGCAGCAAGTAGTAAACCAAGAAACAAAAATGCGGATAGCCAAACTCCTCACTCTGCTGTTGATAAAGGCTTAAACCAATGCAGTCAGCAGATTAAAAATGCTCTTCAAATGAAGCAAAACGTCAGTGGAAATCCACACCAAGTGAACAGCTGTTATTAGCAAAAATACTTTTTAATCGACAAAACGGAAAAAACAACTCCAACCACAAGCGCTTTCGCCCGTTTATAACGGGCTTTTTCAAGTGTAATCATGTGCACACAATACAATGCTTATATATCATTTAGGTAAAAAATTAATTGAAATATTGCTTTGAATTGTTTAAACAATTAAACCATTACACATTTGATTAAATGAAATAGGTTTTCATAACAATTCTGGCAAAAAATACCGCTCAAGTGAATGAAACCTCAGCTGTAGCGCCCATACATTGCGCATTGATCTAACAGTTGTTAAATACTTTTAAGAATTTTGAAGATTTAAATGTAAAAAATGGTGCATTAATACGTTAATGCCAATGTTTAAAAAATGTTTGCAATACCAAACAGCGGTATTTGAAAACCTTAAAATAAGTGAACTCAACAATACAAGCGAATAGAAAACCACAATAAAACTAAAATATACCTAACAAACCTGTGCTGAAAATTATGTTGCTGCTACAACTACACTCGTGTGTTGACAGTTTAAATCAAATGAATGCATTGCATAAATAATACGTAAAAGTAATACATATAAAAAATACATGTAGAAGCAATCCTGTACTGGTAGTAATATCACTACTGCCAACAGGCTGTGTGCCGTCAGTTTAAATCAATTGAATGCTTTTAATATAAAATATACATAAACTGTGTGTGTAAAAAATAATGAAAAATATATATATAAAAATATAACGATGTAATACATAACTGGCATAATTCCGTGCTTTCTCTCAAGCCATTGGTTAGATGAAATGCAAGTTTTGTATATGTGACATATTAAAATTACAGTTACAATGTGAATGCATAGTATAACCTACTAATAAAAATGAAACCCCCAAAAATTATGACAAGATGTTGCAAATATCTAATTCATAAATAATAAAACACAATGACAATTGCTTTATAGTACTAAAAAGTTAAAATGCAATGTTTTTATAAATAAATAATGGATAAACAATTAATTTGAATCCTGGTATAAAAACCTACCATGCAATTAAATTAAGTCAATAAATAAACTGTCCATTGGTAAAGTTTAAATACCTGAAAAAAACACAATGCAATAGTTATAAAATGTTAAAAAAGTGTTAAAAATGAATCATAATTTATAATTTATTACTTTTTGCTTTAAGGATGCAGGTTAAACTGGTTCCATCATTCAAACCCGGACCCCTAGTTGCATCCAACTTTAACTGCCACATTCCTTGAGACTTCCCAAATTTGAATGAAAGGGCCCACAAAGAGCTGATATACTTCTATACCTCTTATGTGTAGTCAGCTGATGCCATCTGGCTCACCCAGGTACTAGACAATGGGCAAAATCTGATTACTTCCTTTTTGCAGACATAAAAGGCAGCTGTTGAAATATTTGAACAGCTTACTAGAGGCTTAAAATATTGTTTAAAAGTCTTCAGGTCATGATATTGCCATAATTAGAAAATATTTATGCAAAATATCTGTGGCAAAATTATCAAAATGCATTCTCATTTTTAATGCAGTCATATACTGTCATTTTGCAATTAGGTTTAGGGTTTCCAAATAGCTTCCTGGAACTCATATGGGACAGACACTGCCAATTCTACAGCATGTCTGCATATGCCTTAAGATCTAAGCAAGCACTTGGATATAGGCTGCAGTCTGACTTTAGCAATCTGAAATCACACATGCAGTTCAGCATAGGGAAATCACCAGAGAGGTAGCAGTCATATACTCCAAGTAGTTAAATCCAAAATGTGCTGCTTAGATAAGATAACCTTCAGTATGGGCCATCAGTTGCTGAATATTGTCCTGCTTAGGCTGCTGGAATAAAGAAGACCTCTGTTGCACAGCATCTAGAATGGTTTGAATTAAAAAAAAACAATTATAGTTAATGAACAGAAACCAGGAGGGGTTTCTTGTAGCTGGGATAACAGGAGACTTAAAAAACAAAGGGTGCAAGTAATAGCTTTTTAAAACGTCTTCAACAGAACTAGATATTTTGGTACAGAAATAGCATGCCTATCTGATAAGGTAAGTTTGCAACACCTATTAACAAATGTTTGGTGAAGACTTATTTTTTGATTCTACACTGCCCGAAAGAAGAATGGAGGTACAAAGTAAGAATATGAAATCTAGAATGCATGTCCCTCCTTTGGTATCTCAAGAGCCTCAAAAAGAAAGTGTCTTGTGATTCTGAAGGCACATCTATTCCCCCTTAAGAAGGAACTGTACAGACCGAGATATACAGATTAGAAAATACTGTGCCGAACTTTCTATGTGCAAAAGTGATCAGAATCACCAAGGTCAACACTGATTTTTTTTTTTGTTTTATTAGCTTTCTGCTAAACATCAAAAGCATGTCATATCACTTGGTGGACATTCTGGAATTTTCTGCTCCACAGACTGGAGGCACTGTTTTTTTCCACCTGACAGAAACAAACACAGTCATATGGGCAGATGGAGAGTGAATAAGACCATTAATATATAGACAGCCTTCAAAATGCAAATCATTTTTCCCATTTCTAGGCAGATGCAGCCAATATTTCCTGTATTTTTTTATACTGTGAGAAAGTGATAGAAGATCTCTAGCAGAAAACGTGGTGAATGAAAGTACAGTTGTGCAAAATCTTACCATAACAGTAGATGTTCCTTCTCTTCATTGTTGCAGTATTATCTCCTGCCAAGGATAGCCCAATATGCAGCCAGATACCAAAGCCTTTCGTACTTATAGGCATCAAATGTCACACATATGCTCCCTGTGCATATTGTAGGGCATAATAGTGACATACAGATGTGCAGAACTGAAAAAGCCCCAGGAGGAACAAAATGCCCTTAGGGACAAGGAGAGCATGTGCATCCAGAAGGAGAAAAAGAAAATGAAGGAACTCTCTGCTGGAGGGTAAAAAAACTACATGGCAAGAGCTAGAAGAGAGGGGGTAGGAGGCAAGGAGCAAATACTGCAACTTTTAAGAGAAGAGTATCTACCATTACGGTTAGATTTTACACAACTGTACTAAGTTCTTCCATATCATTGTTGCAGTATTCTTTACCCAAGGGGGAGTACAAGAGCTCAAGATGAAGCCTGGGAGGGGAAGAGCCTTCTACAAACCTATGCAGGATAGCTCTGGCAAAGTCTGCCTAGCCCTGGAAATAACATCCAATCTGTAATGCTTAGAGAAAGTATGAACAGAGGACCAAGTCACACTGTCAAGGATGGAATTGGCATCCAAACCCTTGAAAAACATCCCCAGAGAAGGCAACTACCCTAGTAGAATGAGTCTTTACTTATGATAAAATGCATTTTTCCATGACAAGAGTAACAAACAGAAATGGCCATAAAAATCCAGCAGGAGATGGTTTGTTTAGAAACAGCCAAACCCAAAGCCCTGGGATGAAAAGAAACAAAGAACTGCTCATATTTGTGAATAACTTTAATTTTATCCAAATAATATCTGAGCTGTCTATGCAAATCCAAGGTGTGAAGAACCTTCTCACTGGCAGACTGAGAAGAAGGAAAAAAAGGAAGGAAGATGAATAGACTGATTAAGGGACAAATCACTGACCACCTTAGATATAAAAGTAAAAGAAGGATTAGTACAAAGAGACACTTTGTCTTTGTGGTAAACTAAGAAAGGAGGAATAGCCATGACAGCCTGAAGTTTAGACACCCACTTCTTGGCTGATGTGACAGCCAAAAGAAGAACATTTTTCAAGTACAATGTTTTAAGAAAACTGAATAAGCAGGCTCAAAGGGAGCCTGAGATGATTTTTCATCTTAAAAACGGAGGCACCAGGAAGGTGGAATAGGCTTCCTGGGATGCCTGATATGAAGGACACCTTTAAGAAATTGCTCGACTTACATCTAGAGGCCACAGGAAGAGTCAATGTTGCGGTCCTGCAGGCTTTCACCAGCCTCAAGAGAGACATCTAGGGGTCAGCAGCCACATCAGACCTAACGTTTTTGGTCTTTTTCTTGGCAGACAGCTAGCCCTCAGGACGGTAGGATTATGCCATAGCACCATGAGGCAACAACTTAAGACATTGCTTCTCAAAGTACATGGACAATGAGGACAGATGACTACAAAGGGTCCTAGGTGAAAATGCTTGACAAATACAGACAAAACCTTCAAACAAAAAACTAAATATATTGTCTTTATACTCCATCCCCTGTTAACTTAGAACAAATACACAAAACTACTAATATCTTCAAAATTAAGTTTAACCATCCATACAGAACTGTACCAAATCGATAGCTGCACCCATAGGCATTACCTAACTTAAAATTAAGGTTACCCATAATAAAGTGCATGTTACAGCCTGTGTTCCCACTTACAGTGATTGCTGACTGTTCTTTTCTTGCCTCTATCCCCCTTCTCAGATGTGAAAAACAGTCAGTACGCTTTCAGAACCGAAACGTTTAGCCCTATAAAAATACTGCTGGTTATCTTTAAATAAAACTAAACTGGATACTGTTCTATTAAATCCAAAATGTAGCAAAACACAAGCCTCTTAGCTTCCCTTAAGGACTCCGCTCAAACCTCTTGTAAGAACAAATCCAAAAACAAACGAAACAGAGTCCAAACTGGCCGTAATCTTTTATTATAAAATGTAAGCACTTTCAGGCTGTCTGATGAAGGTTTTTTTAACCTGAAAGCGCTTAGGTTTTATAATAAAAGATTACGGCCAGTTTGGACTCTGTTTTGTTTGTTTTTGGATTTGTTCTATTAAATCCATTCAAGTATTCAGGCTGCTAGGGAAGCTATTAACTCTTATTCACTTCCCAACTTTACTTCTTCTTGAACTGCTTGCCATTGTATCTTTAAATTTTGCATTTCCGTCAGCAAAGAATGCAAATATTAAGATTAATAACTTGCATCTGCCGACAGCTCATTTCCCCAGAAAAGTACTCGGCAATGAAAATGAGAAATGAAAAAAAAGTTAACAACATCTCTCTGTTCATGCATGAAAGAATCTGTCAATTTCACTCAGAAAAGAATGTGAACTGCCTACATCTGCAGACTTCTTGACTCCCATTAAGATAATTTGCCAGTTGAAGAGCAACAAGCTAATACAGCCTTAACATGTGAGGAACTTAGCATTTTCATGGCTTTCGTCATTATGTCTTATTTTTCAAACCTACTTGCTTAGAAACCACTACTATTACCA
Source organism: Protopterus annectens (assembly GCF_019279795.1). Classification (NCBI taxonomy): domain Eukaryota; kingdom Metazoa; phylum Chordata; order Ceratodontiformes; family Protopteridae; genus Protopterus; species Protopterus annectens. The sequence goes on from NC_056731.1 coordinate 530,700,344, forward strand.
CTTTGGTGTAAGCTATAAAACATCCACTTTTGTAAAAGTAAGAGAAATTAATTTAATTCTACATAAAGTATAATCAATGCAATTTTACACCTTAGCCCAAGATCACAGCATATTAACTTAATCTTGTTTCTGTTCAGCCTTTCATCTTGTTAAACTGCAAAGCCTATATTTCTTACAAATAAACAAGTACTTGTTTGCTATAATAGCTTTCATACATACAACAGCCACAGAAAAGACTCTCCCCACATTTACCTCTGATACACACTATACAAAACTGCTTTACTATACAACATGCAGCTTATATAATGAAATGTTTTATACAAATAGAAAAACACATTTTTTTTACTTACGTTTATTTTACTCTTTTTAGTATCCTTATAAACATTAATGACAAAGTAGATTATATGCTTTACAGTCCACCCACAAATTTAACAATGTTAGCAAAAGTCCAGTCTTTTGCAGCCACTTTTTCTTGCAAAATCATTTTTCACAAGTGTAACGGATACTTTATAGTTTCCCATTTATTCACTAATTTCAGCATTTCTGGTCTTAACCCTGTTCATATCCATCTCTCAACACCAGAATCTAGTTCAAGCCCAAGGTGCTCCTGATTCTATTCACCTCTTGTGTTTTTTCTCTCTCTCTCAACCATTTTCCTTGGAACATTGAAAACTATTTCACTGGCAAAAGCTCACTCTGAGCTTTACTGTCAGAAGAATGAGAAGTGAGAGTCCGCCTCTGTTTGCTGACTCAGTTTTTGTTGGATATATTTTCTATTTTCTCCTTAGCTTGCTCTGCATCCAAAAGTGTCTGATCTTTCAGGGAAAAAATATCCTGAAGACAGCTAGAAAACAGCAGCTTGAATCTCACATCTGCCTCTCAACATTCCTTGACTGGTATGACATATTTGCTTTTGTTCTGCTTGATGAACAGTGAATGACCATTTTCCCCAAACAGTCTGCTTTCTCCAGTTTTAATACTTTTCCCATCTGCTACAGTTTTGACAAGAAACTCTTTCTGCTGGTATGATAGAACCTTTACTAATATAGGTCTTGGTTGTTTTTTCATGGCCACGTTTGGATCAAACTTTCAACGTGCCCATTCAATTAACAAATCCTGCACAAATAAGTACAGTGTTCCATTTCTGCATTAGAACATCCTTGAGGAAGTCTCGCAGAGATGGCATGGGGAAGAAGTTGCTGCACTTTGTAATGCTTGAGGATGCAAAGATGTGAGATTTATCCCACATTCAGAGTAACTTCTGCGCTACCAACCGCCAGGCATTAGCAAATGCTACACAGATTGTCCACTAAAGAACCAGACTTCCCTGAAATGTGATCTATCAACAGAAACCAGAAGAATGAATGGTCTATTCTTATACTCTCTCTCTCTTTTTTTTTTTAATAAAAAACCTAGTCAAGCCAGAGTTTTTACTGTGTGATACCTTAACCTCCTGTAAAAGAGGCCTATGGGAGATATGCAAATGCTCCCTTAAGGGTCCTAAGGGGTCATTTGCATATCTCTCATGGGTCTTTTACAGAAGGTTTAGGGTATCACACTGTGAAAACACTAGCTTGCCTAGGTTTTTCTTGTTTTTACTAATCGGTTTGTCTGCGTGACCTTTTTACTTTCTCTTGCTTTTTTTGACAAAAGTTGGTAAAATGAAAAAATCATGTCTTCCCATATCTGCTGATGTACCAAACTACAGCCATGATGCCAGAATGGGTGGTTATCATGCCTTAAGAAAGGGAGTTCTAAAGGGTAGGTAAAGAGAACTCCCTTCATATCCAGGGCATTGATGTGCAGGGTAGCTTCAGAGGACATACAGACACACTGAACTGTCCATCAGTTGTAATGCCCTCCCACTCTAAGGCAGACCTTTTCAACAGTTGTTGTGGGAGTAAGTCAATGAAGAGGGTTAACACTGATCACATTTGAGATTTCCATTCACCACTGAAGATGTTGCTTGCATTCTAAGGAAATCTAACTTTAGTATGTCACAGGGTCCGATATCTGGGACCACTAGACCTAGAGTGTTCAGAGTTTGACACAGGACATCACGAGGATGGATGCCAACATGAAACCCACAGCCTTCAGGCACAGATCAGCAAAGATCCTGAAAGTGCTCAATATGATGAAGACCTTGGACTGAAACAATAGTATCCACCTCAATGGAAGAGATGCCTTGCAAAAATAAAAAAAACACCTTGTCCAGACACTAGCTTGTAATTGTAAGCTGTGTAAGTGTTATAATTAGGTCAACTGGGGCTTACTAAAGTTCACTGTAATATTAACAGAGGGTGAAATATTCTGATCTGACACCCTCTTGCTATGATTAAAGCCTGAACAAAAGGAGCAGCTATGAGGCAGTCATTTAGAAGAAGATCTTGGTGCCCTGCAACATCTAACTACCTGCTTCCATGGATTTGGATTTTGTAAACACTGTATAAGCTGACGTGAATCCGAATTAAAGGATTCGGAACTGGTATTGACTAACTCCTATGTTAGACTGGAGATGTCTCTTTCAGTCTTTGGCAATCTTGATGTGGAAATAATTATCTTCGATATCCAAAGGAGCAAACATATTCTCTTCCTTATAAAAGTGGAAGAACTGACTGTTTTGTAACATTGCAAAAAGATTCCCTGGTGATAAAGGTGTTTAGAACACAGAGATTCAAAAATATTTCTGACGTCCTTTGTCTTTTTCAGTACAAAAAAAAAATCTGGAATAAAAATGTAACCCTTTTCTGGTGTGATGGGGCTTCTCAAGATAGTTCTTTTTTCAGGACACTGAGAACCTCCCTCCTTAGACAGGCTTTTTGATATGGTTGCACATAAGAAAAGGGAGGAGATGGGACACAATTTTCAGTGATATCCTATAACCTCTGGATGTTAACGCTTTTATACATCTGCCTGTCATAATGGATTCTCCTGCAGGCAGCTGGTGGTGGAGGGACAGGGACATACCCCACCCCCATGTCATTAGAGTGGGACAGCCAGTCATGGTTTTCTGGTGTCTGCTGAGCACCCCTGCCTAGGCCCACAATAATGCTGGCAGTTGCCTTAGATATTAACTTTCAACCCAGCATACTGATATTTGTTCTCCTAATTTGCTCCATCTGAACCACATATGGCATTTGTACCTCTGCAACCAGTAAAAGAGAACAGTTAGGTGGCTGAAATGTGCTGTTCACAGCTGTGAGGGTCATGCTGTGAGGGTCATGCTAACTTTCTCTTTGTTTTATGGTGCCTTGCTTTTAGGAACAAAAATACAGGGTCTTGTGATGGTTTGTCCATAAAAGTTACCTTCATGGCCTTGGTAAAATTGGTTAAAAACATACATACATACATATTGATGCCAGTGCCCAAGGAATGGCTACACATTTTTCAGAGTTATAAAGAACAAGCACCACAGGGTTGACCATACTGGAAGCAGATAAGGACTGGAGTTTATTTTACAGAACTACCCACCAACTGCTCAGATGTATGGTGCATTTCATCTGCTATATCATGCTTGAAATCCACCATGAGTCATAATTAAAAATCTACATAATAAAAGTGGAAGACATGTACATCTCCTTCAGTCGCCTGTCCATCCCTCTGGATTCTTTATTTTGGATGTGAAGAGTTAGAGCCTTTTTAAGGACTGCTGCTGTGACAAGTGTGTCAGGCTTGAGTTTCTCTGACCAAAAAACATATTCTACAGGGCAAAGGATATGGTTGGCCTTTTTCAGAATTGGGGCTGCCATATCAGAATTTTCCCAAGCCAATCAGGTGGTAACCCACAGGATTTCAACAAATGGAGGTATTATCCTGGAGGATTATTTGGTAAAGCTGTGGGTCTTCTGCTACTTCCTCTGAAGGGAAGATACTGGGTCTGTGGATCATCCACTTACAGATGCATTCATTTAATTACTATTTGTGGGAAATGGAGGGGAGCTGACGTCTTATTCATTACTGATGATTACTCCAGACAGGGGGATCAAATTGTTCATCTTATACAGGGCCTTCCTGGGCCTCTATGGTGGTTTGAGTCTGAAGAGGAGAAAGAGAAATACTCTGGTATAGATGTCATGATGGGGGGGGGGGCTCCAGAAGAACTGCTGCTGTTTTGCTGCCCTGGGACAGGATTAGGACCAGCTCAGAACAGTCTGCTCCAGTCTGGTAGGTGCTGGCATTTAGAACAATGAAAGACACAGAGGGACACCATTGCAAGGGGCTTACTGATTCAACACTGACACTCAACAGTCACACTGCTAGAGAGAAAACCAGCAACAAAATCCTTAGTCCGTGTGAGTTCAATAATGACATCAGTGTCATGATTCTGTCATCTGGCAATAGCAAAAATTAACATCAACGCAATATTTGACACTGAAACAATGACATCGACCCATACAATGCCAAAATTGATACTGCATGCGCAAAACTGAGAAGCCCCCCAACATCATGATTAATGAAGAAGGTGGTACTAGAAGATGCAGTACCAGAGAGGAAATTTAAACATCCTAAGATGTGGCAAAAACATCAAATATTCCCCTTACTCCTATGACAGATATAGGGGAAGGAACATCAGAGTATCTCACCTGAGTCCCAATAAGAACCTCTGTCAACCTGACCTACTCAGTGTCAGGAAGAACACAGGAAGGGTAAACTTAGTGTAGTTTACCTTGAACTTCACACTCTCCTGTCAGAATGAATTTCTGACATAGAAGACAGTTTGGATAATTCAAGCAATTGATTAACTTGACAGTTACAAACAAGAAGCCAGACACTTTAAACAGTCTTTTGCACTCGAGCATCTGTGACTACAGCAGACAGACAGGCCTGGCTAACAGGCTAAGAAGGAAGAAACTTGCTTTTTTTGTAAATGGTAAGGTCAGCTTGATGTTGTATTCATTTATCTTACCTAGCAAAAACAGACAAGGAAGAAGCAGAAGCTTCTGTAGTGTCTTTGGCCAAGTCTGCTCAAGTAAATGAAGTTTAACGATTTTTGAAAAGTCTTGCCAAATCTAACACTTGTCAGTATTATACAAATCTCCTAGGTAATATAAAACACAGTGCCTGTCTTAAGATTTTCCTCCCACTGGCATAGTAGAGTATATAACGTTTTTTTTTTTTGTAACAGATGAAAAGATCCTATGCCAATAAAAGGAGGAAGAGATAAACTTGGTAAGAATTATTTTTTAAATGGGATAAGACTCCCAAAAAGGATGAAGCTATGCTAAAAGAGATGCAGCTAAGGGACCCTAAAACATTTAACTTATGAGAAGCAGCACTGTTTTCTCATAAAAATCAAAAGGCAGCCTAAAGCCATTTTTTCTCATCTGAATTACAGCACAACAACAAGGATCTGAGAAGGCTTTGCAATGCAATGTATTGTGGGAGAGGGGAGGGTGTCTATCAGTTCGAGACAGTTTTACCAGCCTGGTGGTCCAATGCTGGACAGCCTTTATTCTGCTGCTATGTATATCAGATGAGCTGTTTAAAGCAACTCAGCTCACACAGTACAAAACTTGCTAGGATACCATCAATGTGCCTTATATGACTCTTAATAGAAATGCATATCTACTTTGTGCAGTTTCCAGTAACACTTTTACTCTCGATTCAGCTATTTCAGGATATGCAGTACTATACAGTGAGCAGAAGAGTTATGCACACCTGCCATTCGATTAGCTGTTCTGTGAGAGGCCAAAACCATCCTTCCCATGTGAGTTGAGTGTTGACGGGTGGTAATACATGGCATGTTCTGCTGAAAGTATGTAGACCCCTATGAAAGAAAACTGACCTTTGTACAGCAGTTAGTTTTGGATACATTCACTAACAGCTTTTTCCTCTAGTAATCATTTCTTGAGCTAAGGAATGAGAGGCAGTACAAAACATTTTTCAATGTCATCAGCAAATATAACCAACAAAAGCTGAACTAAGGCAGACCACTGAGGCATGTTCATTCTAGTGCCTTTAGGTTCTAACACAAGAGAGACCTGTTTAACTGCATTCATCCACCAAGACACATCACTAGTCAAGTAAAAGTGGTATGCCCAAGACATAGCTTAGAAAGTTTGCATAGCTGGATAGAATGATTAACAAAGCTGAAGGCCTTAGACAGGTCCAGACAGAGGGACCGGTGAAGCCACTTACACACTCCAGATAATAACAGGTCAGTTTCCTAGAAGAGGCTAAGGCTATTCATTAAGAGGTGCAGTTGCCTGTTCTATCCTTAACTCTTCTCTTCTGGACAGATGTGGCTAATGAACTAGCCACTTCCATTATCGAAAGTAAGAAAGTGTTGCTATCAGTCTAGTTTCTATGGATAAGACTTACAGATTGTCATCAATGCCAGTAAGACAGGCTTTGAACAGGGTACAAGTCATGAAAGGAACAATCATGGACATTGCACAATGCAACTCCTCCAACTATGGAAGACCAAAGGTTTCATTTCTAGGCACAAATGGAGTCAAGGAGTGGGATCTTGTCAAAGGAGGAAGAGTAGAAAAATGGACTATAAGATTTTTGAGGTCAGCAACTTTTACACAAACTCAACTAGACAGTTTACAAAAGGTTTCTCCTTCCTCCCTTCATGTATAATGAAATTAGTTATATTTTGGGGGGAAATTGAAGTGGGACACAAGGAAGCTGAATTTGCAAATAGTTTTACAGGGGAAGTATCTTAAGGGCAGTGTGCTCAGATAATGTTTTCAAAAAGAGTACTTGCTAATCTTCCTAGTACTCAAGGAGGTGGTACTATAATTTGAGTAAACAAAAACACATTTTAAATGAGTTAAAGAAATGTATTGCCTTAAATGTTTAAGAAACAAGATATGGCAGGGTGGTGGTTATTATGTACAAAAAAAAAAAAAAACTGCAAGTGGGAAATTAATTATCTTCTTGCAAATACTAACCATTAAGAAGAGGTAAAACCTGGACATACTAATCTTGTATACAAGCTTAGCGACAGTGTTTTTCTTCATTTGTTATACTGCAGTAGAAATGGTGCTAATTCGTTTATTTTTTCTTTAACCTACCTTTCCTGAGATTCTGCAACAAAGGTCCGCAAAGACCATGCAAGGCTGTTCTTCAGACCAACAGTGTCAGTAGGCAGTTCAAAAACAGAACCACTTGCTCTTTTTGTAAAGAGAGCTGAATCCCTTCATGCAAAAAAGTACCATCTTTCAAAAAAAAAAACACTACTCCACTCAGAAAGTCTAACTTTTTTTTTAATTACTGGTGTTTTTTTCCCTTTACATGTGCATTCTTTGGATATAAGGGAGTCACATGATAACAGTTTTTAAATACCACAAATTTTATCACTGATAACATTGTTTTGATGTATTCTTTATTAAAAATGATTTTTGAGAATTTTGTTTTCGGTGGCAATTTTAGACATAAAAGTGGAGTAGCAATGGGAGCCACTACAGCTGCCTACTTTCGCCAGATTTGTTATTGCGAACTGGGAAAATGCTTTCTTATAAATGAACTGTTTAATCATGCAAATTTTATATGCAGTTTATTGAGATTTTCTTTATATGGACAGGAGCTAAAGAATTATTTATTTTAGTGCAGTTGATAAATGTAGATACTTTTTAAGGTTTACAGTTAATGTGGGAGAATAAACAATTTGTAGATGTAGCACTGCCATCTGACATTCAATTTTGTTTTAATTCACATGTTTTTAGGAGCCCAATGTTTGGAAATACTTATACAGTTCCAGTTAACATCCTAGACATAGGAAATGCAAGTTCCATTCAACATCCCAGCCACTTGAAATATAATACTAGATGATCAAGGCTTAACTTCATTACAAATTTGTTTTTACTGATGAATGGTAGGATTTTTTTTTACTGTTTTCACAGAAAGGGTATAACAAAGACTTCACTAAAATTGATTCTAATGTTATGTAGAATGTATGGCAAAATACCCCTGTAGATGCCTACAGCACAATAACAACCTAGTGGCTAGCCCACTGTATGACAACAGGGGTACAGATTATAAAGCTACATACGTCATTACTTTTATAGTGGACATAACTGATAACAGGAACATCATATGTAATAACTGCTTAATTCTGAGGGAGATAATATGTAATAACTGCTTAATTCTGAGGGTCAATAAGGACATTTTAAATGCTGTGGGCAAAACATCAGTATCAGTCACACTTGGAATGGCATATTTCAGTTACGTCACTTCAGTTAAGCCAATGGGGACTTTCAAATACATTTGTCCCTGTCGTAGATATTCCATGAATGTCCTTTTCTCAATCTTCCACACTTAAACAGAATTCACAAAGATGCTAAGTACTTTAACTGCAACTAAAGTGGTGTTGCTTATGTGGCTTTATATTCTGGCCATGATAGCTTCAATGTAGGAAGAATCATATGGCAGCTGACACAGGGTATACATTACCATATGTATGTCATTTGAAATAAAGACAAAAAATAACGCAATGTGTATAAGCACAGTGCGATATGGTCTGTTGCATATTTTTATTATAGGTGTTGTAAGGATGGACCAGAAAGGGGGCTTTGCTCACAGATATTTTTGACAAAAAAGTTCGGATTTTTAATTTATAATTTCAAATAATTTATTGGTCATTTATTAATCACTTTAGGAGTTGCCGAGTGCGCCTGATTTGTTGGTCAGCTTTCACTGCATTTTAACACATTTCATAATGCACTTACTTTAAAAATTTTATGGAGGTGTCTTTGTTCAACATTTCTCACTTCTATTGCTTGAAGAAGGTTTTAACACTTTTCTCAGTTTACTGGTGCTGCAAATCATCTGAATATTTCACATATACTTATATATGGTATTTTCAATAAAGTGAATGTTCTGAAAAAGTCTCAAAGTAATTTGCATACATATACTGGACTGTGTGATCTTGAAACTGTAGAAGACCAGGTCATGTCCACCTATAAAAATCAGAGGTTGGCATGTTACATTAGAGTTCATTTTCATTTAGCAGAGAGAGAAGACAATGATCACAGGCTGCTCTGACATTTAATTAGACAATAAATCACAATGCAAGAGATGCATAGGGAGATTATAAATCCAGAGAAGGCAAACAATTAATCTAAATATTTTTTTTATTAGTTTAACAATATCAGTACAAGTACTTTTATCATCTGTCACTTTTTTTCTGAAGACAAGATATTACTTACCAAATGGCCCAGCCAGTCTGAGACCTGCTAATGGATTAAATGGGCTCAGCAATGCTCCTAGTGCTTTAATCCAGATGGGAATTGGCCTCTCTTGATCAACAATGTTAGGTCTTTCTGGAAAACCCCAAGGTTCAACTAAAACAAGGTGTTTTACCCTGCAAAAAAATGGAAAGTTTACAATAAGACAGTGGGGTATATAGCAATGGTAAACCACCAATTCCTGCTCCAAGCACAATTCCAGATCAAAAGGATCTTAACAAGAGCAATACATTTAGATCACATTCTGCAATGTTTCTCCCCGGGCCTCTGCTGAAAATTGGCTTTGTTCCAAGTCGGACTTTCCCGGTTCACAAATGTTAAATAAATAAATAAAACATACAGCAACATAAACATAACTTTCAAAGACACTGCAACTACAGATAAAAGCAGGTTATTTTTCCTTTTTTTTTTACACTTGTACACACACTGCCATTGCCACAGCCACCACCATTGTTAGTACAAGCATTGTTACAGCAACCTTGTTTCACTATATCTTACTTTGGTTATATCTACTTACCTTAGAAACTGCTGGCAAGGGCTAAATGTATCGAGAATATTTTCTACACTTTATTACTTCACTTTGCAGTCACCACAGGGAAACACATTTCAGGGGAAGGTCTTGGATAAGTCCATTGATACTGCACACTTTTCACACAGACTGCTGGGTAATTGTGGGCCATCTTTCCCATTTACCATCAGCCCAGCCTTGACAACACAGTAATCGTTATGTTAACAGCTCAGATAATAGAAAATGTTACCAACCCATGATTTTAGAACAGTTATAACATTAGAAATCCCAAGTTAAAGTATGACACTAATGAACTGCACATATACACAGACAGAAGTGACAGCTACACTCCAAAATTTGATTGTTTCAGTGAGTTAAAACTTTTTTTTCTACAGTCATGTGTCGCAAGGCAAAATATTTTTTCTATGCTTTTTTCTCTTCCTGCCTGCAAACCATCAAGCCTCCTCCAATCATACTCAAGCCCATTCATTTCCTAGTAGGGTGAAATCTCCAGATAGGCTGTTACTCAGACTTCTGGAGGTCTATGCTATCACTGGCTTCCTAGCAATGACAGCATATGTGTAGGTCACTACCCCCTGCCAATGTGGGACAAGCTACCTGGATCACTGCAGGACTCACAAATCCCGGCACTGTGAATGCAGAGGAGGCCTAACACATAGGGCTTAATTAGTGTAAAACATACCTCTATGATGTATACTGCAATGTCAATCCTCCTCAAAAGGACTGACTGTGTTCTGCTCCATCCTGCCTTCTTCCACAGGATGGATTCACTCATTCATCCCTAGCAATGCCATTATGCACCCATGATGATATTCGCTTGGGTTACTTGAGTCAGTCAGAATATATTTTCCAACACTACAGCTTGGCAAAAAAGCATTTACAGAAGCTACACAAGGAATGGGTATCTGTGCTGATTTGTACTGAGCTGAGATGGATAAGGAACAACAGAAAGTTTTCTTAACCTTTAAGAACAAATCTACAAATAAAGTGAAACATTTAGCACTACAAAAAAGACATGTGGAGGAATTGAAATCAATTTAGTATTTCAACTTGGGGAAAACAGGCACATATATATATAAAAAGAAAATATCTACCTTCAGCACTTCAGATTCAGGCACTAGAAACCTGTCAGGAAGTGTGTATCCTTGAGTACTCTAGTGCCACCCAGCTTTGTGACAATACTTGCCATTTTTTTACTTCACCCTATGTAAAGCCTGTCTAGTATGGATGCATGTAATGGGTTATGTTCAGGAGAGGTCTTTTTCTGTTTATCACATGTCCTCCCTGCAGCTGGGTAGCGTTCGAAAGACATGTGTGGGTAAATGGGCGTGCCTTCATTTAAGGTTGGGTGTCGAGCTGGTACCTCGGCGTTTCATAAAAAATCTACTGCCAATCATTAGCGGAACGGAGTTCTGCTGTGGCGACCCCTTACCGGGAAAAGCCGAAAGACAAACATATTGTTTTAAATATAGCCACTTAAGGCAAAATTAATAGCTATACAGCAGAGTGGAGGCTGCAACTTAGAGATCTGTGTCTGTCACTAAGAATCACTATCAATGCCATCTCTGTTAGTGTGATACTAGTGATTTAAAGTTTTGGAGCTTTTCAGTTTTCTCTCCTGCTGTGAAACCATGGAGTTAGTACATATATTTAGTGGAGGGAGGCAAAGCCTCCCACCAAGGAGGATGTACTCCTCACAAAAGTGTTCTTTTTCTGAATCTGGATGAAGATTCAGTCTGATTTTTTTTTTCATTCAGTTGAGATTGGCTGGGTACAAACTGATGAGACATAGAAGAAACTAGTACAGAATACTTCCCTCACCAAAGAGATGATCATATTGCTTACTGAATACATTCCCACTATCCACACTATTGTGATAATTTTGTTTTGAAAGCAGGTGATCAGTCTGGTGAGTGGCAGCCCTTCAATTGTACTAACACAGCTAGAAGTTTAAATTATAAAATCAGAAAACTATGGTGACCACATGAAGCCATCTATTTTGTCTTTATCACACCAGTAATGAAAATTACCACTGCAAATCGACTTGTATTCCAGTTATTCCTGCTATTCTTCAAGTTAGTGAAAGTAAACTGGATTAAGATACTGTAACAACATTATAACTCATTATACAGTAACAAAATCAAGATAATGCAGCATCACAACCATGGAGAAAACTGAAACTGCTGGCACATTAACACATCATTCTGTCATTAATCCTCAGTGCCATGCACAAATCAGTGAGTTACAACCTTGTCCAATTCACAACTGACCAAGGCTAGGGAAGACTCCACATTGTCATACTGCAATAATTTGACCCAAGATGGCTGCACAGATGAAATCATTTGACTAGAAGGTCAGCTGTCCTTCTGGTAAAGGTAACCAGAGTCTACACATACACCTCTATCAGGCAAGCTTTGCTTGCAGGACCCTAGGAGTTTGGAAAACTAGAACTTTTAGGGGTGCACACTTCTTGACAGGCTTCTAGTACATGCATCTAGAGTACTGAAGGTAGTTATTTTCATGTTAAGCCTCCAAAACAAATAAACAGGGCAAAGTGGCATTCTGACAACATGAAAATACAATCTTGTCTGAGAACATAAGAGGGATGGCTGAGTGGGAAAATTGGGCATCTGTGATGGGCTGAGCAGCTATGCATGTATTACTTCATTCAGATTCAATAAACATAATGATTACGCATTTAACACTGTGACAGATGACCTTATTAAAAACTGCCTGTAATTGACTCCAAGTACAAACAGTGTTCGGTCTCAAAGAGGGGTTTCCTGTGGGAGTGGGTGTGCATTAGGGTTCAGCTCTGAGCCCACTGCTGTTCATACTGGTGATGGACTACATTATCAAACATGTCGGAGGGGACTGATAAAGTTTCTGTATGTAGACAATGTGGCATTACAGTCAGACTCTGAGCAAGAACTTCAGCAAAGGATAGGGGAATGGAATGCAAAACCGAAGGCATATGGGATGAAACTAAGCACAGATAAGACAGTGGTAATGGCAGCAAATTGGGGAAATCAGGAGAAGTTAAGAATTGAGATAGAAGATAAAACAGGGGACTAGGTTAATAGCTTTGAGTATCCGGGAGGGGTGGTTGAGGAGAACGGAAATCTTAAAGGTGTCAAGGCTAGAATCAGAGGGGCTGCATCCAGCTAACATAGAGGTATAGTCTATGACACAAGAATGGCAAAGAAGCTGAAAAGTACGGTATACAAGCCAGTGGTGCGACCAGCACTACTGTACAGAGACCTGGTCAGTAAAAGCAGAGCAGATGAGGAAGCTAGAGGTGATGGAAATGAAGTACCTGAGAAGGGTGGTAGGATGCACACTGTGGGACAGACAAAGAAATGAGGACATAAGAGCAGAAGACAAAGTAGCTCCAATTGTGGAAAAGATCAAAGAGAACAGATTATGGAGGTTTGGACATGTGCAGAAAAGCAGAAGACAATCTGGTGAAGAAGATTTGGAAAGTACAGTTTTGTACCTACCATAAATGTAGATGTTCGAGTGCTAATACAGCTGCAGTCATAACAGATGGGTTTTCCTGCCGTCAGGCGGGTCCTCGGTCGGCCAAATTTCAAAGTCTAGGTCCGGCGTCGGATGTCGTCACTTCTTCCCTGACGTCAGTGCGACAGGGGTATAAAAGAACCATCCGACACCATTTTCTTCAGTTTTTCTTGCCCCAGATGTCAGGTGCCCCCAGAAGGAAGGCAATACATAAATTTATGTAATAATGCAATGCAGTATAATCAAAAAACAGTAGTTGCAAGCAAATACACCATAAAAGAATACCCCAATCAGGTTGTATGAGGAGGTGTTATCCATTAGGCCTGTCCCAAGAGGGGAAGGAGGGAGGGAAACCTGGACTGCAGCTGTATTAGCACTCGAACATCTACATTTATGGTAGGTACAAAACTGTACTATGTTCATCGTGCATACAGCTGCAGTCATAACAGATGGGTAGAATCCCAAAGCTAAAAAAGGGGTGGTAGGCACTAGGTGGAACCAGGAGGAGCCAGGATGCCCTGCAAGACTGCAGTGGCAAAGCCTGCTCTAGATTTGGAGTATAATGATAGATGATAGTGCTTGGAGAAAGTATGTACAGAACTCCAAGTGGCAGCTTCCAAAATATCTTTGGTAGGAACCCCCCCTGAGGAAAGCTGCAGAGGTAGCTGTGGCCCTTGTGGAGTGAGTTCTGATGCCTGCAGGTACAGTTTTACCATGAAAAGAGTAACAAAAGCGTATGCAGTGGGTTATCCATTTTGAGATTGTCTGTTTGGAAATAGGCTTCCCTTGAGCTCCTGTAGCATAGGACACAGAGTTGCTCTGATTTTCTGAAAGGCTTTGTTCTGTCCAAATAATAACGTAGCTGTCTGTGAATGTCCAAGGAATGTAGTAGTCTCTCCCCTTTGTTTTGAGGATTAGGGTAAAAGGTAGGTAAGTGGATAGCCTGATTCAAGGCTACCCTGGATACTACCTTTGGCATAAAGGAAGGATTGGTTCATAAGGAAACTCTGTCCTGATGGAAAATGATGAAAGGCTGCACAGCCATGAGGGCTTGCAGTTCCGAAACCCTGAGAGCTGAGGTGATAGCCAGCAGGAAGGCTGTTTTCCAGGACAAATATTGCAGTTCTGTTGAAGCAGCTGGCTCAAAAGGAGGCAAGGTCAGTTTTTCTAGAATGAAATTGAGGTCCCAAGCAGGTACTGGTTGTTTCCTTGGGCTTTTTATATTCTTAGCCCCTCTGAGGAACTGTCTTAAGAGGGGGTGAGAGAATAAAGGAGGATCAGTGTTGTATTCTGCAGAAATGGCTGAGGCATGGATTTTGATGGAGGAGAATGAAAGTCCACTGCTTAGCATCTCAGCTAGGTACTGTAATATTTGAGGTAAATTCAGTATTCCAGGATTCTGGCCATTTTCTCATTCCAGGCACAAAACCGTTTCCATTTTGTGGAGTAGGCTTTTCTAGTAGAAGGTCTTCTGGCCTCCAAAATGACATCCTGCACCTCCTTGGAGAGTAGGGTCTGTTGTGATTTTAAGGAATCTTCCATGCGGCTAGATTGAGTGTTTTCAGCTGGCTGTGAAGAGTTTTGAAGTTGTGCTGAGTCAGTAGAAGAGGCATTAGAGGCAGGATCCATGGTGGGGAATGCGTCAGGCTCCTCAGGAGTGGGTACCAGTGTTGTCTTGGCCAGTCTGGAGCAATGAGAATCATCTTTGGTCTGTCTGCTCTGGTCTTAATAGAACTTTGGGCAGCAGAGGAAGAGGTGGAAAGGCATAAACTGTCATTGTTGTCCAACTGAAAGAGAGTGCGTCCACTTTCCAGGCCTGTGGATGAAAGGTCCTTGAGCAGAATTTTGCCAATTGGTGATTTCTGTGGGAGGCAAAGAGATCTATGTCTGGCCTTCCCCATGCTTGAATTATCTTTGAAAAAACTTGAGGATGCAACTTCCATTCGTGTGGATCTGTCATATTTCTGCTTAGGTTGTCTGCCAGCGTGTTTTCCTTGCCTGGCAGGTACTGTGCTTGAAGCTCGATTTGTAATTCCAGAGCCATGTTCCAAAGAGACATGGCTAGCCTGAATAGGGGGTATGAATGGGTTCCTCCTTGTTTGTTTATGTACCACATTACTGTGGTGTTGTCTGTCCTTATCAATAGCTGGCCTGGATGCAGTAGGTCTTTGAAAGTTATAATAACATTTATTACTGCTAGCATTTCCTTTTGATTGATGTGTAGGTGCTTTTCTTTTTGGGACCATTTGCCCTGAATGCACCGATCTGTCATGTGCGCCCCCCAGGCATAGTCCGAGGCGTCTGTTGTGATGACTTGATTTGCTTGAGGCTTGCAGAATGGGAGACCTGTGTTTCTTTGGCATGCTTGAGCCCACCACAGAAATTCCTTTTGAAGACATGGAATCAGTGGTATTATTGTTTCCAAACTGTGGTTGTGTTGAGACCATAGGTTTTTTAGGTACCATTGAAGTTTCCTCATATGCAGCTTTGCACATGGGATTAGTAGGATGCAAGATGCCATGAATCCCAGAGCCTGCAGGATTTTCCTTGCAGTCAGCCTGGTAAAAGTTGCCAGTTTTCTGAAGTATTGAGTTAGTTGCCCTTGTTTCTCTGGCGTGAGATAGGCCATCTGGGTGTTTGTATCCAAGCTGGCACCCAGGAAAATTATTGTTTGAGAGGGTATTAGCCTTGATTTCTTTTTGTTGACTGTGTATCCCAGAGAATTCAACAACATTATTACAAACGCCAGATGTTTCAGAAGTATGTGCTTGCTGTCCGCTTGGATCAGGCAGTCGTCCAAATATGGGTATATTTGTATCCCTTGAAGTCTGCAGTAGGCAATTACTGATGCCAGGCATTTCGTGAACACTCTGGGCAGTAGATAAGCCAAAGGGCAATGCAGAGAATTGATAATGTGTTGAACCTGCAAGAAATCTGAGGTATCTTCTGCAATCTTGTCTGATTGGGACATGCAGGTATGCCTCCTTGAGGTCCAATGTTACCAGCCAAGACTCCTTGCTCAGCATGGGAAGAAGCTGCTGTAATGTGAGCATCTTGAATTTTGGCACGAGTAAAAATGTGTTTAGGATGGATAGGTCCAAAATAGGTCTCCAATCTTTGCCCTTCCTTGGTACCAGGAATAGTCTGGAATAAAAACCTTGACCCTGTTCTTGTGCAGGTACCTCTTGAATAGCTTTCATATCCATGAGATCTGAAATTTGTTTCTATGCCTCTGCCCTTTGATTGTGTGGCAGGTTTGGCATGCCTCTCATTTTTGGAAGGGTGTGAAAGTGGAATCTGTAGCCTCTGTCTATAATGTCCAGGGTCCATTTGTCTTTTGTGACAATATGCCAATTTTTCGAAAATAATGCCAGTTTTCCGCCTAAAGGTACTGCCATTTGAGCCTTGCTTGGCATGCAAAGGGGAAAGTCATTGGTTCTGCTTTCTGAATGGCTGTGAACTATCCTCACCACCTCTTTGTGTAGGTGCTTGCCATTGTCTGCCTCTAAACGATCCTTGAGATTGCCCTCTACCCCTCGGGTGCCTGTATCTACCTCTTTGGGGTCTGTCCGTGGCTGGAAAGGACCAATTTTTTGAACGCCAATTTCTACTGAAACGTGGAGGTTGTACCTGTAGGAAATCTTTCACTGTTTGCATTGATTTTGCCTTTTCCTCCATTTTCTTTAATACCTCCTCAGCTTTAACACCAAACAATACATCTTTTTGCAGAGGTGCATCCAGTAATTTAGCTTTAACATGATCTGGTAAGGTTTGCTCTTTGAGCCAAGCATGTCAACGTATGACTGATCCTGTAACAGCAGCTCTACATGAGGCCTCTAAAGCATCAAAACCACATTGCAAGGCATGTTTACCCACTTGTTCTGCACTATGTAACAAATCCTGCAACTCCTTCAAGTCTGGTTGTTCAGGTTGTGACATTTTGCTTTTCAACTGTGATAACAGAAACTGTTGGTACTTTAACATATGGAACTGACAGTTTAATGCCCTCATGGTTAAGGTGGCCGAGGTGTATACCTTCTTCCCCCACCTTTCTAAAGCTCTGGAATCTCTCTCTGAAGGTAATGGATTTTTAGCAGTGGAGGCCTTAATTCCCTTGGGACCCTGTGAAATAGTTTCTGGGTCAGCCGCATGGCTTTTGTATAGGAATTGGTGTGAATGAGGAACCCGGTAATACCTGTCAAGCTTGACTGGAGCTGGAGGTAAAGAATCTGGGTTAAGGCAGGCCTCCGAATACACATCATCTAGTATGTCTAAGACAGGAGGTATAGCCAGAGGCCTGTGCTGGGGGAGCAAGAGGAAATCCCTGAGCCTTTTCTTGGAGTCTGAGTACTCTTGGCCTTCCCAGTGGAAGTGTTCCCTCAAGGTATGTAAGGTTCCCCCAAAAGAGTAATCCTCAGGAGGGGAGACAGAGAGAATGGACTCCTCTGCATCAGAATCTTCAAAATGGGAGTATGAATGTTCCTGGTCTTCAGAATGTTCTGAAATAATGGAGGCCTGGTCCAAGGAAGGGGATTCTTCCTCCACTCTGGACCTTTTGTCCGGGGGGGGGGGTTGAGAACCCCTGATAAGAGTAGTCAAATCCTCAGCCATTTTGAGCATCTGCTTTTTAGGCATGGGGCCTTGAGAGGGGCCCTGTGGAGTTTGTCTTTTAGTATGCATGGCTGCTTTAGACTTAGTGAAAGCCTTGATGGAAAAAGAAGAGGAAGGCCTGAAGACATCTTGAGAGGTGGCAGGCCTGTCTAAACTCTGAGTTTCACCGCCAAGAGTGGCTTCGGTATCTGTAGTCGGGGTGTGGGCCGAAGAGCCTGCGACCTCGGGCACAGAAGACACCGCCAATGAAGTGTCATCGGTAGTCAGGGGCTGCGTAAGCACCTCACTGAGAACCGGACCACCTGTAGTCGGCTTTGGTGTGGTGTCGGTAGAAGTCGCGGACCTCGTATGTCGGGCCTTACCTTTGCGTCTTTTATTCAAAACTGGAGTCGGAGTATCCGACGACATAATGTAATTAAATTTTTTGCCAAAATAGTGTTGGGCGAACTCCGCCCGATGCTCAATAGTGCGTCTGTTGAATGTAGCACAAAAACGGCAGGCCGAGACGTTGTGGTCTGGGCCTAAGCAAGGAATGCAGAGGGAATGAAAATCCTTATGCGGTATTTGCTTCCCACATGAAATGCAATTATTAACTTTGTCTGACATCGGTCTGAGGCAAGAAAAGTTTCCCCAACGGGGTACTTAGCTTTCAAGAAGACTTCGGTTGAAAAATATTCGTAATCTCATGAGCTGGCCGACCGGCACTTGCGAACTGCTTCTGCTTCGGGCACCGCACGGCAAGAACGATGGAAGAAAATGGCGTCGGCTGGTTCTTTTATACCCCTGTCGCACTGACGTCAGGGAAGAAGCGATGGCATCCGACGCCGGACCTAGACTTTGGAATTCGGCCGACCGAGGACCTGCCTGACGGCAGGAAAACCCATTTGTTATGACTGCAGCTGTATGCACGATGAACATCAGACAGGAAAAAGGTAAGAGGAAATGAGAACGTCCAGCAAAGAGGTGTGTAGATCAATGTGTGTGTATAGCTTTAAGAACTTTTCTAGGGGCTTGCACAAATGTATAAACACTGAGCACATGCGAGCTTGACTGCCATTTTGTAGTAAGTTGTTGAAATGCAAGCATGGATGTCTGTGTAGTCTGTCTGTTAATCAGTTCATTTATATTTTGTAATGCTACTATCCATCCTGATGTGTTTCTATGTAATAAAGCATACAAACGAACTATCCCACCTGTTCATCATCTATACTAGAGAGTGACGAGTGACTTGGTGCCAGAATGGGATCCAGATTCCTCAGCTTTGAGACCAAGAGGCACTCGGTTAAGATTGGAGGAATATACAGGAGTGAATCATCCATACTGCACATATAACTTGCAAAACAGGTCAGAAATGAATTTCAGATATTAGAACTTGCTCAAACTATTTCTTTTTCATAAAATATGAAACGAAGCATTCAGAATGCTCCAAACAAATTTCTAAGTAACAGAAATATTGAAAACTATGATATATTAACAGAAATATTCAAAATACTTATCGAAAATGTTTAAGTCCAAATTGCATAAAATGAATAAAATACGGGAAATGATTGCATTTTTTCGCTAAGCACTACCTTTATCCCATTAATCAAAGCTATTCGAGTTGTCTGAAGTGTATGAAGTGTTCATGTTTGTACAGTGTTACAGTACAGTTATTTCATAAAATTCAGCCATTAGAGCATATTTCACAAAGTACAGCATTTCAAAGAGTTTATTGTGCATTTGAATGTTATTACAAATACTGGCTGTATTGTCATGAAATGTCCAAAAGTAATTGTTCCAAAGTCCTTGCAACAAGAGTATATTACTATCTTGCATTGTGGTCACGCAGGAACCAAATATATTAAAAGGAGGGTGAGAGGACTAGTATTTTAGCCTTCTATGTCACAAGACATTGAGAGACTACTTTCATCTTGTTCTGTGTGTGATAGTACAAAACCACTTCAACTAAACCAGATTCCTGAACTACCTTGGTCGACAGTAGCCACTGACATTTTCGAATGGAATAGTCAACATTACTTGGTGTTAGTAGACTCTTATTCCAATTGGTTTGAGATTGACCTACTTCCTAATCTGGCATCCAGTGTTGTCATTACTAAGATGAAGCGTCATTTTGCAGTTCATGGAAGTCCGCACAAAGTTATTTCTGACAATGGCACACAGTTTACTAGCCAGCAATTGAAAAGATTCGTTGAAGAGTGGGGACTTTATCCATGTTACAAGTAGCCCTGTACACCCGCAGTCAAATGGTTTGGCAGAATGTACAGTTCAAAGTGTGAAACAGTTACTAGAGAAGTCAAAATGAGATAATAATGTTTTCCTGAATCTCTTGAATCTCAGAAATATTCCTCGTGATAAACATCTTGGCTCACCTGCCCAGAGACTTCTGACGAGACAAAACAGAACTGCATTACTAGTCAGCAGTAGTTTATTGGTCCCAAGTGCTAAAAATAACAGATCAGTGAAAGCCATTCTGTTAAAGAAACTCCTATCCCAGAAATCCCTTCTGTTAAAGAAACTCCTATCCTAGAAATCTTATTACAAGTCCAGCAAATCACTCAGTCCATTACGTGGAGGACAGACACTGAAAATAAAAATGTGCAAAGGTTATGTTCAGATTGGAGTTGTAAAAAGTGTTTGTCCAGAGCCGAGATTGTACATAGTGGAATCACAAGGAGTAGAGTTTAGGTGGCATCGGAAACATTTGATGCAGGTATCTGAACCTGTACCACAGCACCTAGCCTGTGAGAAAGACTCTATCTCGACTAAGTTGTCCAGCTTTCCAGTTCCACAGGATGTTCCAGTAAATATTACTGTCCCTGAGATGAATCCCAAAATTCCTGAAACGAGTTGTTCACTGAAGACCGTCTCTGTTGCTAAACATAGTTCTGATTACTATATTACTAGATCAGGTCGTATTTCCAGACCATGTCACAGATACATGGCACCTTAGACATGAACATTGTGTTTGTTTCTAATGTCTATATTATTGATTGTCTTATTCCAATGTCACTTCATTGAGGACAGTCTATTTAATAGGGAGGATGTAGATCAATGTGTGTTCAACTTTAAGAAGCTTTCTAGGAGCTTGCACAAGTGTATAAATACTGAGCACGTGCAAACCTGACTGCCATTTTGTTGTTAGCTGTTATAATGTAACCATGTATGTCTGTGTAGTCTGTCTGTTAATCAGTTTCTTTATATTTTGTAATGCTACTACCCATCCTGATGTGTTTCTATGTAATAAAGCATATAAACGAACTACCCCACCTGTTCGTGATCTATACTAGAGAGGGACGAGTGACAAGGTAGATGGATTGTGTGAGAGAAGATCTGCAACAGTCAGGCATGTGTGGCGAAGAAGGCAGGAGTAGGGCACTGAATCAAGAGAGAGAGAGTGACAGTTAACATGATATCCCAACCCATGTAGAAAAATAGGAAAAAGTGGGCTGATGATGGTGATATATGTAACTGGAAAACTGAAATGACACTTATTGTGCAATATTACCTGATAACTAAATGAATGCAATGAAAAGCAACTGAAGATTATAATCGCACACAGCCCGTAGCTCTCAACATATCTGCTTTATAATCTTGGACAAAACCAAAAATACTGAAGAACAAAGCCCCAAAATGAGGGATACTGACTGAATGCACTTTGCTGAGTGGTAAATCACAATGAGGCCAAAAGTCCTTTTCATGGGAGATACAATTCCAAACAGACTACTTTTTCTGCATGTGTAAGTTGTCACAGCATACAGTTAGAGAATTAAGAAAACATAATAAATATGTGATATGACATTTAAATTTCTAACCACTGTTACTTGAAACTGGATTTAATTATTTAGTTTTTCAGCAGTCACGCACTAGAACAAAAGAGCAATGTTCATGAAAATTTAGTACACGGCAGCTTGATGCACTGCTCTTTGCTCCATGCTGATAGAGCAAACAAGCAGAACAAAATTGGAAAGGCTTGGCATTCAAGACAGACTAACAAGTCAGGTTAATGTGATGGGAAAGTTAAGTGGGTATGTGAAACACAAAACTCAACATGCACCCATGCACAAGGTCATGAAATAGAAAAGAAAAAGGTGTTGAGTGCAGCTAAAGAGTTTGCCACTGTTGTGCAATGTAAAAATTAAATTTGCACCTGAGGGAAACTATTACACACCTATGAAAACAATGAGAAAGGGCTCATCTTGAGAACTCTGAAGTAGAAAACACTGCAGCATTCTTAACCTAATGCTAAATTATATAAAATGGGAATAACTTAATAGGGTATTGTCTCTCTCTGAGGTGGCACAACTTTGAAATGAGAATATATAAAGAGAGGCTACAGAATGCAGGGGGCTTGTCTCCCACAAAAACAGTTTCAAGTTGTTTTTAGGTTGTTTCTATGTTTGCAATTTAAGATTTGGTTAAGAATGTATAATGTTTTAAGTTATAATATTGCACACTACAATATGTACCAAGGGAAATCGGTGGGATACATGTCACAGCAGTGTACAACCCCCCCCCCCCCTCCAGCGCTAACACCACTCAACGCTGCTCAAAATAAACTCCATAACATTACCTGTGAGCTACAAAGTAGAAACACAGACATTGCACATGTGATAGTGGGTGATTTCAACAGAGCTGGGCTTAAGGAAGTGCTACCCCATTTTTATCAGTATGTGGATTTCCCCACCAAAGGGGACAATACCTTAGACAATATTAAAGGAGCCTTTAAAGCTCTGAAGCACCCCAACACAGGCAGCTCTGATCACACAGCCATCCTGCTTCTGCCTACATATAAGATGGCTTTGATCAGAGAAAAAATGGCAACTAAACAGATTAAAATCTGGCATGAGTGTTCCATGGATTGCCTTCAGGACTGCTTCAATACCACCTGCTGGGAAGTCTCCAAGATGCAGCTACACACAAACTCCAGTTAGACAGACACCTATCCCGAATCAGTTCTTGAATACATAAATAAATGAGTGGAGGATGTAACCACAATGAAAGTCATCACTGTAAGAGCTAATCAAAAGCCCTAGCTCACCAGGAATGTCTACAAGCTACTGAGGGAAAGAAATATAGCCTTCAAGGCAAATGACAAAGAAAGGTTACAGGGGGCCAGGTCAAATCTGAAAAAGGGTATTGAACAGGCAAAAAGGGAGTATGGGAGATGATGCCATGAGGGCTTGAAGTTCAGAAACCCTTCTGGCTGGGTAATAGCCACCAGGAGAACAGCTTTCCATGTGCAATGTTGTAAATAACAGTCCTTAGTTGGTTCAAAAGTAGCTAAGGTAAGCTTTTCCAACACAAAGTTGAGATCCCAGGGGGGAGGGATTGGCTTCTTTGGGGGTCTGATGTGTAGAACTCCTTTCAGGAATAACTTGACTTCCAACCTGGATGCCAAGGGAGGAGTCAAAGGTAAACATGCTGACATGGCAGATAAATGTGCCTTGATGGGAGAGTATGACAAGCCACTCTTTATCCGTTCGCACAGGTATGTCAGAACCACTGGTGGCTCCGCTGACAGTGGTTGTAAACTGTTTATTTAGACACCAGACAGAAAACCTCTTCCATTTGGACAGACAGGATTTTCTAGTAGTGGGTTTTCTGGCCTCCTGCATAACCTGTAGCACGTCCTTAGTAAAAAAGGTGTCTAAAGGGAATCAAAGCCATATCACCCACAGAGTTAGGTTTAGGGTGAACATTTGAGGGTGTATTAGAGTTCCCTTGTCCATCCTGAGGGGTAACTTGTGGCGACTGCCCTTGGCTAGGTGATGAAGAAGGGGGAGCCAATGCTGTCTTGGCCAAAAGTGGATCACCAGCAAAATTTTTGGTTGTTCTTTTTGAATTTTCAGCAGAACTTTCTGAAGAGGGAAGGGGGGAATGCATACACATACATCCCCTTCCAAGGAAAGGAAAGAGCATCCACCTTCCATGTCCCAAGAGAGTGAATCCTGGTACAATATTTGGGAAGCTGTCTGTTCATGTGGGAGGCAAACAGATCTACCTGTGGAGTACCCCATCGATGGACCAGGTCCAGGAACACATCCCTGTTTAACATCCATTCGTGGGATTGAGTCATGGACCTGCTTAATGAATCTGTCATCACATTCTAATTGATGGGATGTAAACAGCTTTTAGAAAAACATGGCTCTGTTGAGCAATCTCACACACATACAGAGCCAATCTGCAAAGGATGCTGGACTTTGTCCCTCCATGCTTGTTGATGTACCAGAGGACTGTGGTGTTGTTTGTGAACCATCTCAGCACTCCTGGTAAGATTCTGGACTTGAAAATGTGTAGAACAAAGATCAAAGTCCTCATTTCTTTGATGCTGATATGTTCCCTTGACTGAGGGGGGTCCACACATCTCTCACCCTCCAATTCCATAAAGTTGCACCCCAGCCCATGTCTGATGCATCTGTGTACAGATCCTGGTTGGGGGGAAGTGGTTGGTGGGGGAGGCCTAGATTTTTTTGTAAACTGTGGAATCCACCACTTTAGTTCTTTTGTTAAGCAGGGCAATAGTGGGACCACAAACTCCAGGGTGTGAAGGTGTTGTTTCCAGACTGTCCTCAGGAACCACTGAAATTTCCTCATGTGTAGCCCTGCCAAGGATACCATGGGGATAGTGGAAGCCATGAATCCCAGGAGTTGTAGGACCTCTCTGGCAGTCAGAGATTGTAGTGGAATTAGTTCCTGAAAGTAAGTGGTGAGAGACGAGATTTTTTTCTGGAGGTAGGTAGGCCATCATTTGGACTGGGAGAATTCTGCAGTCAAGGAAGATATGGGCCTGGGAAGGGATCAGAATAGATTTCTGAAGGTTTATGGTAAACCCCAGACACCTCAGAAGGGACAGTGTAGTCCAAGTGCTCCTACACCAACTTTGGGGATGAAGCCTGGATGAGCAGGTCATCCAGGTAAGGAAATATTTGAATACCCTGCATTCTGCAGAAAGCTACGACTTGGGCCAAACATTTTGCGAATACTCTGGGGGCCGTAGAAAGACCAAAAGGCAAAGCACAGAACTGAAAGTGAGAATAATCCACAGAGAACCAAGAATTTCCTGAAATGTAGATGGATGGGAATGCGCAGATAAGCATCCTTTATGTCCAATGACATCATATATGCCTGAGGGAGGATCAGGGGAAGGAGTGTAGGAAAAGTTATCATGTGAAAGGTACGGGACTTTCAGAAAAGTGTTTAAATGAGATAAGTCTATGATAGGCCTCCAGGGTCCTTCTTTCCTAGGGACTAGAAACATCCTGGAGCAGTACCCTTTTCCCTTTTGATTTGGAGGCACTTCTTGGATGGTACCCTAAGATAGCAGGGAATGCAGTACTGGGGGAAATAAAGCCATTTGGTCCTGAGGGGGTTGTGGGATACCTCTGAAGGTTGGCCTGGATTCCCAAACCATGAAACAGCCTTGTTCAATAATGGTAAGGACCCAAGAATCTTGGGTTATCAGTTTCCAAGCTGAGAGGGACAGGGATAGGCGAAGAGAGAGAGAGGAGTATAGGGGTCTAGGGCCCAGTAGTCATTGGCTAACAGGTTTTGCCTGAAAGGATTGCTTATGAGAATGTGTGGAAGGGGAAGATCGAGTGGGGGCATGTTTCCTGGTATCCTTTTTCCCTTTGGGGGTGTGATACTTGGAGACCTTTCTCACAAAGGTTGCCCTAGCTGGACAGTTCCTCTGGAAGCGGGGCATAGGAGAAACAAAAATGTACTTTAGATCTTATAGCTCCTCCTTTTCCTGAAGGGCTTTAATGAGCTCTGCAGCTGCAGAGCTAAATAATGCCTTGTTGTCTAAAGGTGCACCCTTAAGCTTGGCTTTAACATCATCTGGCAAAGGATGCAGCCTAAGCCATGAATAACTCCTTACGACATACCCTGATGCTGTTGCTCTGGCTGAGGCCTCCACAGCATCGTAAGTACATTTTAAGGATTGCCTAGTAACCTGGCTGCAGGATTTAAGAATGCTAGATATTTTTGTCTTGTTAGGGCTATCTGGTAATTCTGATTTGAGTTTCATAGCATCTGCCATAAGAGCCAGGGAATACTTAGCCATTTGGGTTTTGTAATTCATGGCTCTGAAAGCCAGAGTGGCAGACATATAAACTTTTTTACCCAACCTCTCCATAATTTTACTCTCCTTATCAGAGGGAAGCAAGGAAGTGGAGGGTAACAACTTGGACGTTTTATCTGCAGCTATAGAAATGGTAGAGGGGTCAGTCGATGGAGCCTTGCAAAGGAACTTAGCATCCTCAGGCACTTTGTAGAATCTATCAGGGCATTTAGGGGATGGAGGTTGGGAATCTGGGAACTTGGAAGCAGCAGAAAAGGCACCCAAAAAAGCCGGCAGGACATGGGCGATAACAGAGGGATTAGGGGACTCCATTTACAAGAGGTCATAATACCTTTTCTGGGTCTCAGAGACCTGACAACAGTCCCGGCTGAAAAAATCCTTCATCTGCACAATGGTCTCCCCAAATGTAATGTCCTCCCCAGGAGAATTTGTGCCATTAAACTCCTCTGCTAGGGTAGCATACCCCAGAGGGGAAGCAATCTGTGAGGAATAAGTTAATGACTCATCCCCAGAGGAGTCTTCCTCCTTAGAGGAAACTTCTTCTACAGGTCTTTTCCCAGCAGTGGAGGGGGGTAGGGCCTGGACAAGAGCTGGAGGTTGATGTAAGGCCATAAAAGCATTGAACAGACCTTGTGTAAAGGCCTGAAAGTCAGGGGTCTCGTCAAAAGGCATTGCTTGCTGGTCAGAAGAAATATGCTTTGTTTTTTCTTCTTAGGGGGCTCCGACGTACGATGAAGAGTAGGGTGGCCAGATATCAGATGACATTCAATGATGTCAGAGAGAACGTCTTCTTGAACCACTATCTGAGTATCCCCATGTGGGACTTTGGAAATAGTAAGCCATGGTCCCCACCCCCAGCGACCGGTTCGGGACACCTGCGAGTCCCTCTGGGACATGCTAACAGACTCCTTGACGACTTCTCTCAAAGTACTCATCAAAGGAGATTCTGTAGTTACTGATGTGGTCTTCATCGGCCTCAGGAGGAAAGCCCGGAATAGAGGAAGCAGCTGCAGGTGTAGGGTCAGGCTGAGGCTTCCTGATCTTCTTGGGTTGCGGCTCTTCGAAGGTCCCGAAGTTGTGTCCATATCCCATACAAGGCGCTTATGTTGTTGATTTTCCAAGTACAGTTTAAGGATAGAGAGACGGCACCTAAGAGTTTTAGGGACGAAGGCCTTATAAATATCACAAGATGTATGACTGTGTTCTGGGCCTAAACAGAATAAACAGAGCTCGTGGGCATCTTTATGTGGGAATCTGCCTTCCACACTGACATTTGCCCTTGCTAGCTGACATTAACTCACAAGAAACACAGTAGCAAATTAGATAACAAAAAAACCCTATAGGTACTTATCTGAAACACTAGCGAAGCACAAAGGCAACTTTCCAAAGCGAACGACGATCGGAGCTGGCAGTCAAACAGGTGGCAGAAAAGTTTTGAGGTAGGTGAATGCTGACGTCTGTTTATGGCTGACATATGCTGTGTGATGCGGGCCATCATATGTATCTTTGCAGTGGCATTTTAACTTTGGTATAATGGCCGGACGTACAAGTCAACCATAGGCAGATTCCCTCATGTTATGGATACTGCAACATATAAATAGAAGGACATCAGTTTGTATCCTACAACTGTGAGACTTAATTTGGACAGCAACCATAATACCTGACATACTGAAGCCTCTTTTTTTCATTTAATCCTGCTGCTCTGAGCAATTACTGCCAGTATTACTATTATGCAATATAATGGCTATACAGGGTCACGTCTAAGGTTAAAGTACAGTTGTGTACACTTACCATAAATGTAGATGTTCGAGTGTATTCACTGTTGCAGTCATTACATTTGGGTTATCTGCCTGCAGGTAGTCCTCAGCCGGCCTGAATATCAAAGTCTTGGATCTCTGAGTCGGATGCTGTCTCTTCTTCCATGATGTCAGGTTGTCAGGGGTATAAAGCATGCAGCCGATGCCATTACATCAGTTTTTCTTGCCCCAGATGTCAGGTGCCCCCATAATGGGAAGCAATTATATATAAGGTTACACCTCCAGCAAAAAGCAAATACACCAGAAAGCTGAAATACGCTAAACAAGAAGAAAGGTATAGCCAAGAGAAGTCAGGGGGCTGGAGGAAGGGAAACCAGGACTGCAACAGTGAATACACTCGAACATCTACATTTATGGTAAGTGTACAGAACTACTATGTTCTTCGTGTTTCTCTGTTGCAGTCATTACATTTGGGTAGATTCCCAAAGCTAAGGCAGGGAGGAGGAAGTTAGAGAGCATTAGGACCAGCTATTAAGCCCTGCAAGACTGCAGTGGCAAAACCAGCTATGGATTTTGAAAGGATTTACCAGGATGTCCCTGGTAGGGACACCTCTGAGAAAGGCTGTAGAGGTAGATGCAGCCCTGGTGGAATGTGATCTTATCCCCTGTGGGGTAGGTTTTCCATGGTGCTTATAGCAGAAATGAATGCAATGGCCTATCCACTTAGAAATGGTTTGCTTTGAAATGGCCTTCCTCTCTGCCCCTGCAGCAAAGGCAACTAGCAGCTGTTCAGTTTTTCTGAGAGGCTTAGTTCTGTCCAAATAAAATCTAAGTTGTTTGTGCACATCCAAAGTTCTCCTTTGTTCTGTGGATTAGGAAAAAAGGTTAGCAAATGAATGGACTGATTAAGGGCCACACTGGATACCACCTTGGGCATAAAGGAAGGATTGGTCCTGAGGGACACATTGTCTGCATGGAAGATGATGAAGGGCTCCACTGCCATGAGGGCCTGTAATTCAGATACTCTTCTTGCTGAAGTGATGGCTAGAAGGAAGGCTGTTTTCCAAGAAAGGAATTTCAACTCTGCAGTTGCAGCTGGTTCAAAAGGAGGTAGACTGAGCTTTTCCAATACAAAGTTAAGGTCCCAGGCTGGAGTAGCGGCTCTCCTGGGTGGTCTTACATTTTTGTCCCCTCTGAGGAATTGTTTCAGCAGGGGGTGAGAACGAAGGGGTGGCTCAGTATTATAATGTGCTGAAATGGCTGAGGGATGAATTTTAATTGATGAGAAGGAAACGCCCTTGTGGAGCATCTCTGTTAAGTATTGAAGAATATGTGGTAAGCTGGGCACTGTTGTGCCCATCCCGAGTCTGGCTTCAGGAACAGTATCTTTTCCACTTTTCAGCATAAGATTTTCTAGTACTAGGCCTCCTTGCCTCCAGAATGACATCTAGCACCTGCTTACTGAGTGATGTTACTTCTGTTTCATATTGCTATTGAAGAGCTCAGGGAATTAGCCAGGCAGCAAGGTTCAGGGTTTGAAGCTGGGGGTGCAGAATCTGGCCCTCCTGCTGGGACAGCAGGGAAGGGGTCTGAGGCGAATACCATGGTTCTAACAATGACATACTGCGCAAGAGGGGGTACCAGTGCTGGTGTGGCCAGTCTGGTGCAATCAGTATTGTCCTTGGTTTGTCCTCCAGAGAGGCAAAAGGGGAAAGGCATAAACTGAGAGGCTTACCCAGGTGAAGGACAGGACATCCACTTTCCAAGCTTGACTGTGGGAAGTCCTTGTGCAGAATTTGTCCAATTGGTAGTTTTGAGGGGAGGCAAACAGGTCTATCTCTGGGTTCCCCCATTTGTTTCTCAAAATGTTGAATATCTTTGGTTCCAGTTTCCACTTGTGTGGGTCCATGAGATTTCTTCTTAGGTCATCTGCCAGTGAATGTAGCTTGCCTGGCAGGAATTGAGCTTGTAGGTGCACGTGGTAGCTCAAGGCTGTGTTCCACAGAGCCATGGCTAGTCTGCAGAGAGGATACGAGTGTGTTCCCCCTGCTTGTTTATGTACTACATAACAGTGGTGTTGTCTGTCTTTACCAATAATTGTCCTGGAAGAATGTGGTCCTTGAAGGCTGTCAGGGAATTCTGTACAGCTAACATTTCCTTTTGAATGATATGCAGGTGTGTCTGACTCGGGTTCCATTTGCCCTGAATGCAGTGCCCTGCCAAGTGAGCACCCCATGCATAGTCTGATGCGTCTGTTGTTAGGGTTTGGGCAGCAGGGGGTAGAGTGAATGGCAGTCCCTTGTTGTGGTACCACTAAAAGTCTTGAGTAAAAACCTTGTCCCCTTTCTTCTGCTGGGACAGGTTGAATAGCCCTAATACTTAGAAGAGAGAGAGAACCTGCTATTGAGCCTCTGCCCACTGATTTGAGGGTAGGTCTGGCCAACCGTTTGGGGTTGGTAAGGTGTGGAAGTGGAATCTGTATTCTTGGGAAACTATATTTAAAACTCATTTGTCCTGGGTAAAGAGTTCCCAGTTTTTTGCATGCAGTGCGATCTTTCCCCCTAAGGGAGCAGGCAGTTGAGCAGGGCTTAGAAGGTTTAAGGTTAAGTCATTGTGACAGTTTTCCATAGGGGGGGTGTCTTACTACTTCCAGCTTTGGAAGTGGTAGCCCCCCACTGCTTAAGCCTGTGAGTACCTTGAGACTGTAGCCTAGGTGGTCTGCTGGTCCTGGGTTTGGACTGAGAAAGCATGGAAGAGACAGGAAAGGACCAGTTCTTAGAAGGCCAATGCCTACTAAATCTGGGAGGCTGTACTTGCAGGAAATCTTTAACAGTTTGCATAGATTTAGCTTTTTCCTCCATCTTTTTAAGGACTTCTTCTGCTTTGTTGCCAAACAGGCAGTCTTGATTTAAGGGAGCATCCAGTAATTTAGCTTTAATATGATCTGGCAAATTTTGCTCCTTAAGCCAAGCATGCCTACTAAGAACAGACCCAATGACAGCTGCCCTGGAAGATGCTTCTAAAGAGTCAAAACCACATTGCAAAGTATGTTTACCAACTTGTTCAGCAGAATGCATTAAATCCTGTAATTCTTTATTTTCAGCACAGTCAGGAATCAACATAATTTTCTGTTTAAGTAGTCCCATAATATGCTGCTGACACTTTAACATATGAAACTGGCAGTTTAAGGCCCTAATGGCCAAAGTAGCAGAAGTGTATACCTTCTTACCCCATCTGTCCAAGGCCCTGGAATCTCTATCAGAGGGGGTAGGGTTTTTGGCAGTAGTAGCCTTAATGCCTTTAGGTCCCTGGGAAATGGTCTCTGGGTCCGCAGTAGGATTCTTGAAGAGGAACTTGTGAGAGTCAGGTACTCTGTAATACCGGTCAGGTTTCCTGGGAGCCGGAGGTAAAGTGTCTGGGGCCAGGCTAGATTCCAAGAAGGCATCATCTACAATGTCCAGGACAGGAAGGATAGGTAAAGGCCTGTGTTGAGGTAGGAGTAAGAATTCCCTAAGCCTCTTTTTGGAGTCAGAGTAATCCTGGCTTTCCCAGAGGAAATGCTCCCTAAGAGTGTGCAAGGTTTCACCAAAAGAAAAATCTTCTGGAGGGGAAGGAGAGGGAATGGAGTCCTCTGCATCAGAATCCTCATAGGTAGATAAGGGTAAATCCTGGTAATCAGAAGAAACAGAAATTTCAGAATCCTGATCAGAAGAATCAGAAGGAAAATCAGTTCTAGGTCTCTTAGAGGGTGAAGGCTGGCTTCCCCTAATTAAAGTAATAAGCTCTTCAGCCATTCTTATCATTTGTTTTTTTAGGCATATGGGCCTGACCATGCGGTTTGGATGTCGGTTTTCTAGGCGTGGGTCGAATTTTAGGCCTTAAAGAAGAAGATGGTGTTGGTTTGAAATGCAAGTAAGTAGGCCTGAATACACCCTCAGAAGCCGGTGCCTGCACAGTGGCTCCAGACCCATCCAAGGTAGAGACATCCCCAGGTTCCATGGTCGAAGAAGCATCTCATGGCATACCAGACTCCGAATGGGTCTCAGTAGAGGCCAGCGAATCTGAAGTCGCAGGTATCAGGGGCTGCGAAAGCACCTCACTGAGTACCGGCGAACTGGCGACTAGCTTAACAGAAGCGTCATCGGCAGCTTTGGATCTATGCGATCTGTCTCTGTCTTTATCTTTGCATTTTTTTTGGAATGTCGGTAGTTGGATGGCTTACCAAAGCCATTTCTGGATAATTAAACAGAGTACCAAAATAGTTTGATGCAAAAATGAACCGACAACGAACAGTTCAAGGATTGAATAAGGCACAAAACCAACAGAGAGGGACGTTGTGGTCTGGGCCTAAGCAAGGAATGCAGTACGAATGAAAATCTTTATGAGGTATTTGCTTTTCACAGGTAATACAATTGTTAATGTTTACTGACATTGGTTTAGAGCAAGAAAAAGGATCCCCAACAGGGTACTTAGCTTTTTTGAAGATTTCGGTTCTGAAACTCAAAAACGAAAATTTCAGGAGTCAGCCGACTGGCACTTGTGAACTGCTTCTGCTTCGGGCACCACGCAGCAAGAAAGACTGATGTAATAGCATCGGCTGCATGCTTTATACCCCTGACGACCTGACGTCATGGAAGAAGAGACAGCATCCAACGCAGGGATCCAAGACTTTGATATTCAGGCTGGCTGAGGGCTACCTGCAGGCAGATAACCCAAATGTAATAACTGCAACAGTGAAACATGAAGAACATCAAGTGCAGTACAGTAACTAAACAGCTGCTATTCACTATTCTCTCTTTATTCTCTATCTTAATGGTGAAGGGGTTTGGTGGTGGGTATTTATTTATTATTTATCATTGGATAATGGGTATTGAGTGAGTGTATGTAATGTGAACGACCTCTTGCATGTTATACGTGCTATTTTCTTTCTTATGTTATACTCTGATACTGCTGTATTTATGTTATTTGCACTGCATTTCTCTTGTAAGCTGATATTTGTAATTTCTTTTAGGCTGCACTTGTGTGGTCCTAAATAACAAAGTTTCTTTGAATCTTACAAACCTGAGAATCTTAAAAGTGTGCATATACATAAGTAAGTAAAATGCAGACAACTGATATTTTTTTTTCTACCATATGATTCCATAAACTGTGAGCCTATTATTGTGCTCTGCTTCACCTTGTGTGAGAAAGACACAAAATGGGCATGGCTACATGTGGGTCATGCAGGCAGTGCAAACATGTGTGTACTGAGGCCACCGTTAGGTTGAGAGACCAGGTTTACAAAATTAAGGGTAAATTTAATTGTGAGACCAGGGGCGTTGTTTATGCGGCCATCTGTCAAAGATGCAATGCATTTTATATCGGTAAAACCAAAAGGAAAATTAAGCAGCACATCTATGAGCACATATACACCATAGGTAGAGGCTACCACAACAACGCTCTTGCTAGACACATTAGTTACTTTTCCAACCACTCCTTCAAGTTCACTGTTTTGAAGACAGTGGACTGTGATGTTCGAGGTGGTCCTTGGCAAAATCTTTTGGATACCTGTGAACTTTTTTGGCAGATTCGTACAGCTGCTTACATACACCCAGGTTTAAATGACCATGTGTCTATTAGTTGTATTTTAAAGAATTTATCTTTGAAAAGATAATGTGGGTTGGTTGTTTATTATTAGGGGTTTTTTAGATTATATGTCTAATTTAAAGTTTATTGTGTATATTCATTATTATGACTATATTTTTCTTTTTCTCTTTTTATTTACTACTTTTGTGTTAGGTTTTAATTAAGGTGTATTGACTTTTAAGATTGTTATACCTATACACTTTTTAGGATGAAAGTTTCTTAATTGATTGTTGGTGCTGGTAACTGAACACACCCCTTGAAAGGGGTTTATGATTCGTTAGTTTGAACTTACGTAATTAGTTTAATTGATTGTATATATTTGCGCTTTACCCTTTGAAAATGTTTAGCTTTTTTGTCTGAAGAAGGAGTATCACTGAGTTCTCTGAAAGTGTTTGCTCACCTTATTAAATCATTTTAAATTCATAGCCTTGTGTTTGCGCTTCCTACAGCTCACTTGTTTAGTTATCTGGTTTGTCGTTTTGTCTCCTTAGTGCTTTTTGGTTTATCCGGTTTGAGCGTAGCACTATGAGCAGTTTGGAAGCATCCCCCCAAGGTTCTTTATTTTCACAGTCGGAACTTCAAGGAGGACACTCTGGCACTAATCAGCCACCTTCTGGCACTAATCAGCCACCTACTCGTGAGGCGAATGCCGACGGTAACCTAACGGTTCTTTTGGGGTTGATTATGGACCGTATGGATAATCTCACGCAGCGGTTTGACGCTCTTCAACCACTTGGTTCTCAAACTGGCACCAGCTCTTCATCAGCTCAGCGTTCCGGTTATGGATCGTCCTTGCTTCAACCAGGACAGCAATTACCTACAACCTCTAGCACTAATGCTCTGACAACCGGTAACGATGTTAACAGTGATTGTGGTTTTCATTTATTTGGTTCGCAGGCGAGTAAGGGAAATTCACCCTTAATGGCGAACAATCGAGTTTGTACTGATTTGACTGAGCAGGGTACGACTCAAGCTACCCCTACCATCTGTGGCTTCTTGAATAACATTAACTTTTTTGAAAAAGCCAACATTGACGCTAACAATACGCCCACATCTAACAACACTGAATTAACTGTAAGTAACATCTTGCACCTTGTTAACGTGTTTGATTTAAAGTTATTCAAATGCAGAAAATTTCAACTGGAAATATCTTATTTTCAACAATGTTTGATTAAGAAGGTCGTTCCTAAAGGGCTCCGACAGTGGCGATTCCCTGTGGGACTCGTGGAAGGTTCACAATTCCACAACGACCTCCTTACACTATTTGACAAACAGGCCTTTGAATTTATTAACTTGTTAATTTTACATTATAATAAGGAAGTTGAAGTTCTCCAAAAAGATTTGGAAATTCTTGAACATCAAATTAAAAGTGACATTGACTTCTTAAGGTATAAATACGAATATTTTCGTATTTATAATAGCATTGAGACTACTATGTGTAAGTTAGTTAATGCTAAGAAGAAGAAGATTGACAGGGATGTTCGTGAATATGCCAATAAAAAAGCCTATCCGAGTCCTCCCCCTTCTTTTAAATCAATTGATGAATCTAGGCAAGTTGTGGACTTAGGTGAACACCCACTAAACCTGGGTAACCAGGGGAGTGATGAGCCCAGTAATCAAGACGAAAAATCACAACCTCTTCGTCGCAGTGAGCGCCTGATTAATAATAATAATAATAACAACAACAATAGTCAAGGCACGTTTACGGGTGAACAACAGTTACCATCCTCTTCAAATTCTAACAGCCAAAATAATTCGTTTCAAGGGGGTTTTCCCAGGAACAACAAATCCAAGCAGAGAAACACGCGAGCAAGGAACAATTTTGGCAACCCCACGAACAGGAAGAATTCGAGGAGGAGATAGCCAACACACGACAGGACCCTGTGATTATGACTGATTCCAGGGGTGACTTTAAAATTTACAATTATACTAGTTTTGACATTAGTGAAGACATGGTGGATTTCTTTTCAAAGGGTCTATCATTTGTACCAGACTCTCACTTTGATGTTGTTAAAACCATTGTTGACTTGAAACTGTTTGTAAGGAAGCTTAATTTAAACATTCTAATGCATGAGCGACAACCCGCAACTTCAAGCTGCAACCTTAGAATTCCTAGTGTTTTCAATCCCCCCTTGCATGAGGCTCTACGTAGTTTTGAGAAAATGTGCGAGCTCGACTTTAGGGCTTTAGCTAAGCATAACTTTCACTCACATAAACACAAGTTGAACATAACTAAACTTGAGCGTGACTTTATTTCAACATTGTTGAATTCTCACGTTAGGGTCATGAAACCCGATAAAGGGGGTGGCTTGGTCTTTATGGACCAATATCTTTATGTCCATAAAATACTGAAGATGTTAGACACTGAATTCTATACTTTGGTAGCTACTAACGAAGTTAATCAAGCTTATTCTAGGATAAGAGGTACTATCAAAGATTTATTTTTGGAAAGGGTTATCGACATTGAGTGTTACCATTACTTGACGGTGGTGGCCCCTAGGCTCCCCGTCTTGTTTGGTATTCCTAAGATTCACAAATCAATCAGGGACCCACCTTTCCGTCCTATTGTTGACGGCCGTGGGTCTTTCACTTACGCATGTGCCACGCTGGTTGACAACATTCTAAAACCACTATTAGAACATGAGTCACAAATTTGTAAAGACTCGTGGGTTTTTTTTTACATGACATAGCGACTATTCCTTTTTGTGATGAGTGGTGGTTTTTAACAATTGATATTAAAGATCTTTACACCGTCATTCCTCAACAGCTTGGCACTGAGTGGGTGAGCGAATTTCTTAGGAACAAAAAGGCTAGTGACAACAATGTCCATTTGGTTGATACTTTACTAGAAATTGTATTGAATTCTAACTTTGATGCTGTTTGAGGGCAATATTTACCTTCAGCGTTCAGGTGTAGCAATGGGTTCACCGTGTGGTGGCAGTTTTGCCAACTGTGTGTTAGCACACTGGGAAAGGACATTTCTTTTTTCTGACACTGTTTTTAATGACTGTGTCGCCTGGTACACTAGGTACCAGGACGGTATGTTTATACTGTGGAAAGCTGATCCCTCTTTAGTTCCTCATTTCATTGAAAGGATTTCCAACACAACCAGTTTTTTAGAATTTACTTACAACTTACAGGAATGGTGCACTAGTTTCCTTGATATTTTTTTGATTAAGGATTCTGTTAATCAAAGGCTTAAGAGTGAGATCTACAGGAAACCTACCTACTCCAGCGCATTCCTTTACTATACTAGCAGCCATCCTAAGCATCAGAAAAGAGCCGTTGTTAAAGGGCAAATGGTTAGGGCTGCTAGGATGGTCTCAGACCATGATGACTTTTTAGTTGAATGTGAGCATTTAACTGGTATGTTTACTAACAGAGGGTACCCACCTGGTCTTGTTTCCGATAAACAATCTGAAGTTATTAACAAAAGGTGTTCAGGTTTTTACAAACCTATTCTGTCTGTTGCAAGATATGTCCCACATGGTGATGATAGTTTGGGGCATTGTGACCCATTGGAGAACCCAACTGATGTTTCCGTCACTAGATTTTTGTGCACTTTCAGTATACACCATTTGTCTATTTTGAAGGTGCTAAGAAAGAATTGGTCTTTGCTTATTGAAGATCCCCATTTATACAATAAGTTTGGTGACGGCCCAAAAGTTACTTTTAGGAGAGGGCAAAATTTGAATTCACTGTTAGAGGTTAGAACTAATTTTAAGACAGCTCACAAAATGGGCATGGCTAAATGTGGGTCATGCAGGCAGTGCAAACACGTGTGTACTGATGCCACCATTAGGTTGAGAGACCAGGTTTACAAAATTAAGGGTAAATTTAATTGTGAGACCAGGGATGTTGTTTACACGGCCATCTGTCAAAGATGCAATGCATTTTACATCGGTAAAACCGAAAGGAAAATTAAGCAGCGCATCTACATGCACATATACGCCATAGGTAGAGGCGACCATAACAATGCTCTTGCTAGACACATTAGTTACTTTTCCGACCACTCCTTCAAGTTCACTGTTTTGAAGACAGTGGACTGTGATGTTCGAGGTGGTCCTTGGCAAAATCTTTTGGATACCTGTGAACTTTTTTGGCAGATTCGTACAGCTGCTTACATACACCCAGGTTTAAATGACCATGTGTCTATTAGTTGTATTTTAAAGAATTTATCTCTGAAAAGATAATGTGAGTTGGCGTTTATTTTTAGGGTTTTTTTAGATTATATGTCTAATTTAAAGTTTATTGTGTATATTCATTATTATGATTACATTTTCCTTTTCTTTTTTATTTACTACTTTTGCGTTAAGTTTTAATTAAGGTGTATTGACTTTTAAGATTGTTATACCTATACACTTTTTAGGATGAAAGTTTCTTAATTGATTGTTGGTGCTGGTAACTGAACACACCCCTTGAAAGGGGTTTATGATTCGTTAGTTTGAACTTACGTAATTAGTTTAATTGATTATATATATTTGCGCTTTACCCTTTGAAAATGTTTAGCTTTTTTGTCTGAAGAAGGAGTACCACTGAGTTCTCTGAAAGCATTTGCTCACCTTATTAAATCATTTTAAATTCATAGCCTTGTGTTTGCGCTTCCTACAGCTCACTTGTTTAGTTATCTGGTTTGTTGAGAAAGACAGG
Organism: Protopterus annectens; assembly: GCF_019279795.1. Classification (NCBI taxonomy): domain Eukaryota; kingdom Metazoa; phylum Chordata; order Ceratodontiformes; family Protopteridae; genus Protopterus; species Protopterus annectens. The sequence goes on from NC_056731.1 coordinate 530,738,309, forward strand.
TCCACCAATTACGGCAACAGCTGCACATATTGTTTATGGCTACATTCTGGCTGTGACTATATGGCATTTCTGGGTGTTTAAATGCTACAGCTGCTGCTACTACTGTTAGCATGGATAACAAATGTTTTTTATATCTGTCATGTGGTATGTCATACAACTGCATGTGATTTGAAGCACTACTTCTGGTTCCATATTAAAACTGCAAAACCCAATACTGTAAATTCTACAAGAACAAAAATAAAATATAATTTCAAAACCAAAACAGTGAATTACAAAACTTACTACTAAAGTTCATGCTCCTGTGCACCCCAGTGTGGGGCACTGTACCTCACACACCCATAACCTTGCTAACTTTATAGACTAAATTTAAGATCACTGTACCTCTAAACTGGATGAATACACAAAGGTACAACAAATTAGAACTTATTTCCTCATATTCACTATTATAACTAAGCACTTGAAAAGAACACAGTTACAAACTTCAGAATTACATTAAGCAACCCATTGCTTCCTACACTTGTGAAATTTGTTGCCCTTTAAGTAAAACAGCAGGAAAAGAAAATGCAGTACAGAAACTGTAAAGAAAATCAAAAGCAAAAGCTGCAGAGAATACTACATCTTATCAAGGTAGCAGACAACTTCCAACAAATCATCTAAATATACAGCCCATAAATATAACCAGAATCCAGATCACTAGCATGTTCAGTCTGGCAACAAAAGGCAGAGATATGGGAGGCAACACAAAGGCAGCTACACAGCAAACCATGGAACAGACATGGGGACATGGATTCCAGGGAAGTGCATAGTGTGATAGTAGGCAGTGTTAACAGAGCTTCAATCCACACCACTGCCACCAAATAATGTCATGGTGCAAGGGTTATGGAGCTTAAATGTGCACCACTAGCACCAAATATGAAAAAGGTGTGGGTTACGGGCCTTGAACCCTGCACAGCTGTTGCCATTTACATACACAATGGAGTGAGTAGCCTTAAAAATGTACAGCAAATGTGCACTACTGCTTTCAGGTATGACCAACACCTGCAACATCTCAATAAGCTTTACAATGAACAGCTACAGAACTGGATTACAATCACTTGCTCCCAAGGAGTTCAGCCAACCAAGTCTTAGCACAGTGTCTTTCAAGACAAACTTAACAGTAACTGACACCTAACCAAACTCCCTATTTATACATGCATAGAGACAGATATAACATTTCCCATGAAAGTTTAATGATACCTCTCTAATGACAGTACCCCTTTTTATACATCTATGTTACATGCTGCCACTAACTAGATAAATATCTCTACAATTAAGGTCTCAGTTACTGAACCCTAATATATTGGTTGACTCAATGAAATCACTGACGCATATAGCCAAAGGCATGCAGTTCCTCTTCAAAAAGAATGGACACCAACAATCATACTAGTGTTGTGAGGTTACCCTTTAAACTAAAAGGGTAAGACACCAGCCATGAGTTTTTATAAATTAATAAATGAAACACTTTATGAGGAAATTTTATTTTATTTTATTTATTTCACATTTGTTGACCGGGACAGTCTGACTGAATTTAAAAGCCCTTTTTCAGTGAAGGCCCAGGGAGAAAAGCTCCAAAACTAGTACAAACAAATAGTATAACAAATCCAAAGTGTATAAGCAAATCGGATAGCTAGTATAAAAAATCCAAAGTGTACCCATAAATAGTCAAAACAAATACTAAATGGAAACCTTTCTACATCAGAATTTATATACAGGCATATACCATGGCAGTTTGACTGGTACAGTAGCAAATACAAGAGTCTGACTGTAAGACAAATCCAGGGTGGACTCCTTTGTACATCAGTAGTTATATACAAGCATATAGCATGGCACTTCAAGTGGCAGAGTGCAAATATATGTGCCTAATGGTACCAGAAGTTGTAAGTAGCGCTCAAGTAAAAGAATAATTATTAGAGTATTAGGAAAGGAGGAATAAGTAGATTGGTGAGTAAAGACCAGAGAGTAGAAGATGAAGTTATTGTAAGTCTAGTAGGAGTAGGGGGGTTGAATTTCAAGGTGAAAAGTGGACATGAGAGGAAGGACTAGGAGCCTATCACTGTGGATGGGTATAGCGACAGAGCCAAGTACCATATAGAAGGTTTTTGACAGCAGTCTTGAAACTCTGAGTAATATTTCTGATGCATAGTGGAAGTTTGTTCCAAGTTTGGGCAGGAAAGTAGCTATACTAGTTTTGCCCAGGTTTAATTTTAGGTTTGTAGATAGGGAGGAGGTTTTGTTCGGAACTTCAGAGAAAACTGGGAGGGGTATAGCAGGAGACTAGTGAGGTCAGGTCAGGTCAGGGCAAGAGGAAGGCTGGTACAAAATAGAATGTATGTTCTGAAGCTGAGAGAAGTGAAGTTGGTGGGGGAAATTCTTACCAGTTCAGGCTTTTGAGGGCAAGGCAGTGGTAAGACTGATAGGTTTTAACTGCTGCGAATCTAACAATTTTGTTGTAAGTAGACTCTAGTTTAGACAGAAGAGAGGACTGTAGGTTTGTGAGGAATTGAGAGCCATAGAAGAGGCTTGGAAGGAGGTAAGCATGGGATAGTGAGATTTTGGAACTACTGGTGAGAAAATGTTAATTACGATACAGAAGTCGGAGTTTTTGACGTTTTTTTTCAATCAAGTGGAATCATAAAAACAGACCAACCAAAATGTACAAGCCAATAATTCAACTATGCAGAAGGAAGAATTAGGAAATGTATATAAATTTTGAACAGATAGGTAATGACAGAAAAAGAATAACTACAACTAAATAGTTTTTTTCCCCCAGGACTTTCTACAGAAGACGGTTTCCAAAAATGCCATAATGTCACTAACATAGCCAGTAACTAAAATAATTTAATTTTCAGTTTTCAAGAATGTTATGTTTTACCTTCTGCTGTCCCTGTAGAAAATGCTTTATTTCTTCAGAAGTCTATAATATACAATGAGGAAAAAAAAGAAACTTTGACTCGAGCCTTCTCTCTGAATTAGAGGTTTCCAAAATCCAAAGTCCTAAACAGAAAATTACTCCTTGGTGTGAAACAGAGTGTTTCTTTTAAGTCAACCTGCTAGAAAACACACAGTTCCACTCAATAGTCCCATTTTGCTAAAAATAAGTTATAATTTCCACATATTTAATGAAATACTCTACACCTAAAAAATTCACCCCCTGACATACAGCTTGGAGGAGGAGTAACAAACACTAGCAGCATCAGGATGATTCACTAGGCACACAATCAAGGACAGTGGCTTTTATGAAAGCCTCCAGATCATTAACTTTTTTCCCTGCAAGTTAAAAGCATTAACTCTTTTTGTTCCAGCACCAAACAATATGGTCTCAAAAAATTTGATCCAGCAGAAGAAGAAATTTTGAGGGGCAGCCACGATGGTGCAGCAGTTAGCGTTGCCATCTCACAGCAAGAGGCTCTCCTGTTCGATCCTCGGCTGGGGTGCCTTCTGTGCGGAGTCTGCATGCCCTCCCTGTGGTCACGTGGGTTTCCTCCAGGTACTCTGGTTTCCTCCCACATCCTAAAGACATGCTGTAGGTGGATTGGACACTCTAAATTGGCCCTAGGTGTGTGTGTGTGTGTGTGTGTGTGTGTGTGTGTGTGTGTGTGTGTGTGTGTGTGCCTTCTGTGGAAGGTTGGGTGCCAGGCTGGCAACTTGACACCGTAAAACTCCACTGCCAATCATAAGCGGGCAGGTGATCCGCTGTGGCGACTCCTAACCGGGAAAAGCTGAAAGAAGAAGAAGAAGAAGAAATTCTGAGGATCATCATCTTCTTCTTCTATACCACGGTGGTGGTGCTACTGTAGCGTTGTCGCCTCACAGTAAGATATTGTCCAGTTCAATTCTCAGCTAAAGCATCTCCAGTGTGGAGACATGTGAATGGGCGTACCTTCGTTGAAGGTTGTACGTCAGGGCTAGCAACTCGGTACGTAAAAATCTACTGCCAATCATTAGCGGACCGGAGTTCTACTGTGGCGACCCCTAACCGGGAAAAGCCGAAAGATACATCATCTTCTTCTTCTAGACGTCAAATGGGAGAAATGCCTGAAAAAATGTCACATATCTTCATGCCACAGAATGTGGCAGTGGCACAACAAGACAAAGCATCCAAAGCCACTGCCATTTCTGTCCATGAAAATGCAACACATTCTTACACAGGATACTTTTTTCAGTAGATACTTTCTTGCAGCAGAGCAGCATAAACCAGCAGAAACAAATAGTATGTGAATTTCACCTAAAGGTCATACTGATACTGGAAAATTAAATATTTAAATAAAAACTGTCCTAAAAATCTGTTGTCTCAAACAACTCTCCCAATGTTTACGAGCTAAAAACAACCAATTTAAAACTTAATGAGCCATTACATCTCATTGCATGAACTTCCAAATACAAGGCTGCACCAGAATTTTTCACAAGGAATTAACAAAAATGTTCACCTCGAAAGAAAGAAACAATCTGTCACAGAAAAAAGTAATAACTAACTTTGTTCAAGAAATTAGAGTTTTACAATTGCTGGCATTCTTGAATCTTGAGAACAGCCCTATTTGCTAAGAGTTATTAGTCAGCAGAACTGGTACAAACAGATTCCATTCCAAACAAACACAATTAGTTCACTGAAAACTAGAGGAAAGGATGGCTTTCCAGTGTTACTCATTGTTACTGAAAATAATGTAGCATTTCTGACAAGAATAAAATATGGACTACTTACTAGAACAATCCTAATTTTACACTGCAAGGTCAGAAGACCTTAGTATTTCACGACCTACCGAATAATACACTGAGAAAAAGGAAACAACTTGCGGACATCAGGACATTTCTTTGGAAGAAACAACATGATCCCCGGGATTCATGAAGCTTGCGCCAGGCGCAGGCATAGCGTAGGCAGTATAACTCCAAATATGGCCGCTGAGCGATTCAGGTACAATCCAATTCCACGTGCACTACCGGCGTACGCCAGAACTGTGCAGCCCTCAGCTTAGGTATGCTAATCAACCCATGCGCAGTGTCGCACCATGCAAATGAAGGCATATAGCGATTCATGAAGTGGTGCAGGCATAGCGTAAGCCCACGGAAATGTAAACCAAAAAACACGGTTTACATTTTCCCAAACAGAACATCAGAGCTATGGAAGCGGACCAGACTCATGTATTACAAAGTTAACATATGCCAATGGCTAAATACACAGCCAATGGCGTAAGAAAAGATGCACACCACCTAAAAAACAACATTTAATGTCATGTCTACAGTAACGTACAGTACAACCGCAGGGCATGTGTGCGCAAACTGGAACACAAAGAAAATATATACAAATGTCATAAAATCGCAATGCAATACAAATCAGGATTTCACCATAATACGCAATGATATGCATGGTACACCACAACCAAGGTGCAAGGGTTGCTAAGGGTCTGCGACAGTGTTCGGCACGGTAACTATGAATTAGTAGTCAATGCCATGCAAATGAGGCAGGTAATACTGAATCGCAAACGTCCTGCCGGATGAAGGATGTACCATACAGCACAGCGCTATAACACTGAGGAGTGGCTCAGAGGTGATACATGACATCAGCAGAGGGGTGTGCCACTGTAGCTGTAAGCACATTGGAGCAATGCAAATCTGGCCTGGCCATTGCTAAGCAAAGCTGCAGGACATGGGTGGGGAGGTAGGTATTAGAATTGTTTAGCTGAGAGCACATATGGTGCCCGAAAGCACATGTGTACGGGGATGAAAATGTGCCTGAAACCCGGTAAGCGGATGCACGCGCCACAAACAATAGCACAAACAGGAAGGTCAGGGGAAGAAAAGAAGGAAATGCCGTAGTAGGGTAACTGGAGAACAACTGAGCAATTAACACCTATCAACTCATGGCGGCCAATCGACGGCAGCTGACAAGTCTGCTTGCAGAAACCAGCAAAACAGGATAGGGGAGGCATTGGATTGCAAAGAAAGGAGGGGAGGCATTGGATTGCAAAGATAGGAGAACTGTCATAGCAGAGCAAAGCAAACTTACAATAGACCGGCAATAGAACACATTACGCAAAATAAGCCAGGTCTAGGAAAGTACAAATGAAACAGGCTGCTGGATGTATGCCAGAAAATGGTAGGTGAAACGTGCAGAAATGTAAAGGGAAGGGCAAGAGGTAAAAACACAGCAGCCAAATGTAATGCAACACCAAAGGCACCACAATAGTAGTTCCTGTAGTAAAACACATAAGATACCCTGTAGCTACGATCGTACATACACACCCTATGACATCATCGGTGTTCACAGCACAATAGTATAAAGTGTGAAAGCACTCTACACACACCTGTGTATTCCCAAACACTGCACCATAGGTGTAAACACACGGGGAACTTTTAAAATGTACATGTTGGGAGCTGCCATAGCTGTCATTCATCACCATGTGTTAGAGACTGACGGTGTTGTGGAGGATGATGCCGACAACCACCGCAGGCCCCGGAGGAGGAGAAGAGTGTTCAGACCAAGGGTAACCTACCAGGGGCTACATGATCTGGAGATAGTAGAGCATTACAGGGTGGACAGGGACATCTTACAGCAAATAGTGGAGCTGTGCTGGCCACGCCTGAGAACCAGAAACAACAGAGGGGAACCCATCCCAGTGGACACAAAGGTATGTGTAAGCTTGTGAATACTAGCCACAGGTACCTTTCAAAGGCCAACTGGAGATATAATGGGGATCTCACAGGCATCAGCATCCAGGGTACTACACCAGTTCCTGGATGTCATGTTACCACATGCCAATGAGCATATATACTTCCCCTGAACTCAGGAGGAGTTGGCCAGCAATATGAGTCACTTCCACCGTGTGGCACACTACCCGGAGTTACTGGATGCGATAGACTACACACACATATATGTCAAGTCACCACCCGGTGAGCATGGTAGGCGCTACATAAACCGCAAGGGATTCCACTCCATCAACTGCCAGGTTGTGTGCAATGCCCAGGGCATTATCATGGATGTGTGTGCTGGCAGCCCTGGAAGCTACCATGACTCCCATATCTGGCATGCCTCACAGCTGTATCAGGTATTCGTCAGGGGGGACATCCCACATGGCCACCTTGTGGGGGATGCTGGCTATACACTGGAGCCGTGGATGATGACTCCCATCAGAAATGCAAACACACCCATGCAAGAACGCCATAATGAGGCACACGCACAAACCAGAATGATCATAGAGCGTGTGTTCGGGATGCTGAAATCATGGTTCCGTTGCTTGGACACATCTGGTGAAGCCTTGCAGTACTCTCCAGGAACGTGTGCCCACATCTTCATAATATGTGCCATGCTACATAATATGATCCTGCGGAAACAGCTGCAGCAGGGACAAAATGGTGAAGGCCCTCATAGCCCACTGCAATTGCCAAGGCCATCACAGGCACAGAGGGATTCAGACCACGAACACACTGTGCCAGCCCCAGTAGGCAGATGGAGGTGTGCCCAATACGCCTACGCCTTGTTAAAGAGGGAATGTATAGCACATACTCTGACAGTGTAGGCCCCTACGGACTGACACACCTCTCCACCTGCACACACAGTAAAATGGATGGCACACACACACACGACCACCTGTAAATTGTAATGTATAGGTGGCTCACTGTGTGAATCCTACATAGGCAGCCCTCAAACACTGTACACAGAACAGCTATTGGAACACGGAATGTCAACACCTGAACAGTACATGCGCCTATCAGCATATGTTGGTGCTGCGTGTATAGGTTCCCAAGTACATCGGTAGGTACACGCCCGATTGTCAGAGGCCATACACCAAACGAGGCAAACAGTGTCTGCTGTCGCCACAACATCGAGTAACCAACTGTCGCTTAATGGAGCAGAGGCAATCGCGGGATCACATGTGTGTAAGCACTGTTCTGCACACACTCTGCACGGATTCCCTGCTGTGTTAATGAGGGGCTCCACATAACGTAATCATGGATGTGTCAAGGCATGGGGTGTACCCATGACAGGCATTCGTCACCCCAGCATGCTCCACCTACGGTCGTTTGAAGGTGTAGCACATTACTGTGTGTGGCTCACTGTGCTATACATACCCAATGCCAGAGCACATCCAGTAAACATCACATGGACATACCATTAACTGAACTCATCAATACGTAAACTAACTGAGTTACCCATGTGAGTGCAGTATGGAGTAACAGCCGTAGTATACTCCACATACAAAAACGTAACACGTGTACAAATCCCAGATGGCCAAGTGGTAAATGCAGTGACCGTCGTGCATGTTCCCGGTCCCATGTCCTGCAAGGGATGTAACGTAATCCCGAAGGCACGAGTAATGCATGTCAGATGCAGGACATCAGATCATGTTTAGCACATGAAGGCGGGAATATGCATTGCCCACTGCTGGTAAGCATCGTTTAAATATGACTATACGGATATGCACGAAACAGGGCTAAACTTCTCCGAATATCGCGCAGATCATGGTCAATGATGTCCAGAACAAGTGAAAACCAGCATTATTCACCCCTGTACTAGTAGCACCTGCTCTGAAGGGTAAAACGACCACTGCCAGGAGTAGAACATGCAATCATGTATACAATCACCTAACACTATGGAAGCCAAGATGTACCTACGGCAGGGTTGCCACCTTTTCAAATGACCAATGTGGGACATATGTTAGATTTCTGCAGGCCGACACATACACCCGGCCAGTATGAAAATCAGAACTTCACTTTTTGCCTAGATAAAAGCTTATTCTTGTAATGTTTTAGTTACTTATTCTGTTTCTTATAACATTTAGGTGGTTCAGATACAGAATAACTGTTTTATGCAACTATTACATAAACTATAGGAAATAATTTTGCCCTAAAATCTCAGGACATTTGCCATTTTTACAAATATTTTGCAGGAAACAACTGCCCAAAGAGGGACTGTCCCTCGCAAAGTGGGACAGGTGGTAACCCTAACCAACGGCAGGTGTGTAATGTGACAGGTACAGACACAAACGTGCGGAGTCCAGGAAACAGTATACACCGACAAGTACACAATGAAAGGTGTAGCTTGCCTGTCACTTTCCCTGTCAGATATATATATATATATATATATATATATATATATATATATATATATATATAAAATACAGATAGAAAGGGCGATAGAGTGATATATGTTGATATATACGGATTCACCGATATCTGCAAATATATAGATAGGTCAACGACATTCATAAAACCCTGGTGGTACAAATAAATAGGATACTGCCAACTGTGGAATGTGTCACATACCGACATGCCTAACCGTGAGGCTGAAAGACCGAAAGAACACAGTACTGGAACAGTAGAACCGCGAGTAATATTATGACGATATGAAGGGACATTTAGTTACCGCTGCCGGTGTTGCGGTCCACGTAAGCACTGTGTTCAACTGTGTTTGTTTGTGCCGTAGTCTGTGTATGTGTGTGTTGAGGGTGCTGTGTGCGTTTCCGTGTGACTGTAATGTGTGCGTGTGTGTGTCCGCATCGTGTGCCTGTTGGTGCCAACTCGGAGGTAGATCATTACGGTAGGTGTGGGTATAGCTAGCCATAGGCATAAGGTTACCACCTGTTCCACATTAGGAGGGACAGCCCCTCCCTAGACAGTTGTGTCCTGACATAAAACATTACAAAGTGCAACTGTCTGAGATTGTAGGACATCATTATGTCCCATATATTATGTAATAGTTGCATGAAATAATTATGCCTGTATGTAAGAAACGTAAATGTTACATGCAATATGATAAGTAGCCAAAGTCCCACAACAATACGTATGTATTGAGGATAAAAGTATGTGCTATCCTGTGAAATGACCGTGACTATGTGTCGGCCTGTAAACACCGATGTGTGTCCCTCAAGTGTCCAACAATGGCCATATAAAAAGGTGGCAACCCATGCCAAAGAGGTTCTGTCACCAACACAACTGCAATGACTGCAAATATCTGGGACAGAAATACATGGGATCGCTGTAATTTAGAAATATCCCTTTACATATCGCTGTAATTCCGGAGGTATGGAAGTATCAACCTCACCTGCATACTATATAGAAACCAATTAACAACAGCCCAATGTATAATCCCGTAACATAAGTCTACTAACTGATAGCTCTTTAATTAGGGAAGGAGCCCACACATATATATGGAATATCCCCCATACTAGAAACTATGCAATACAGACTGCAATTACAACACAAACATCCACTCAGTCAATTACATCTGCAGAAGCGTTAACATACCTTGTGAGAGACACATTTAAAGGCGCCATGCAAAATTGTAGCCGTTGTATAATGGAACAAACAGCGATGTTACAGGTTTTGTTTGCAATAGTCCGTTATCAGACGGTTGGGATGACAGGTACACTCACATGTAGAACCACATACTCTAGCCGTCACACACATTCCACGGGGGACATGAATCCAAACTATACGTGTCTCTACACATAGCAGTTGCAATTACACACAACAAAACACAATACAGGTCGTCTACCCAAAGGTAGGGCAAATGGGCAATGCCCAAGTGGAGAATTCAATTATACCCCACTGTTGCCCCGTAATTGGCGAATGGAGTAGCTGCACAGCTGATGTGCAAGTAATAAGTCACTCAGGAACACCAATTGGCGGCAGGAAACCACATGTTACAGGTATCGACGTATATAAGGATAACTTGCCAGACATTCAAACCGTATGCTCCAGACATTCAAACCGTATGCTCATACCATAGAACTGTTTAAACAGTGTAAGACAGATAGAGATGAATGTCCGGAACGATAACAAGGTATGTAGAACACTCAGTATATGTAAGTGTATGTATAGCATGTTTTGTATTAATTAAAAGTGTCCGCAATGCATAAAGTGGGAAAAGGTATTTATATAGTGATGTCTTGCTGAGCATACTAACGCTTGTAGAAATTGCGCGTCCAGCAGTGGGCCACAAGGTAAACATCACAGACACCACAAGGGATGCTACATGAGGGCTTTAAACAGAACAATTCCATACCACCCACCGTCAGTGGTAGGGTATGTCCAACAAGTATGTGCCATAGCAGGGGATAGTATATGTTGATATACTGTCACAGTAGGCATGTGTATGGGCATATAACGACAATGACATGTCTAAGGTGGTCCCGCTGTGCAAGTATGCTTTGCATTATGGGATACTATGTAAAATATGTGTAATGTATAGTAGTGTAGGTAGATATATCAGATATGCTACACAGCATAACAGGCATATCATGCATACTAAAGGTATCGTCTATTGGCATGTACAATGTACAATAACAGGATACATATGGCTTGTAGTCACGGGATATTGTAATAGCATGATAGCTAATCTAAACTGAAGGGCTGCTCAAGTAACCATGCACAAAGGACATGTAATAGCTTCACAGGTTCATAGTGGGGTACTATGCAGTCTGGCAAGTCTATGTGTAAGCACAACTACAGTGTTCACACCAGTGGCACCTCTCTAGGGTAGTGTCCTGTGAACAGCAGAGCCATGTGTTACCTGCACCTCTGCACAGTACAGCCACTGCAGTGATGCCTGGCGTACATGTGTCTCCCATCCACCAAGTGAGGTATCACATGAACAGTGCTACTGAGTGTCCCTGCGTGATGTACATAGGAATCATGTTCCAAAGCATGGTGAGTGTCCGGTTTGGGAATGTAACCCTCAAGCACATCCCACTCATCGTTGCGTGTGTGCACATATCCATGAGCATGTTGCTCACAGTGGCTTTTGCTTATGTCGCATATGTGGAGTACATCCATTAATATTGTTGTGGACATGGGCCCTGTCTGTTTAGCAGAGGTCACCCCTGAGTATGTAGTATGCAAATGTGTACAGACGTGGTCTCCGTAGTTCAGCCGCATACTTTAACTGTCGGAGCTCAATAAACGTCATGGCGTGTTAATGTTGTGGTATGTAAAGCCATAGCTGTTGTGTAAGGTACAACCTAAATGGGATGTTGTACCCTTGAATGCGTGTAGACGTCTGGAGTTCAGAGGTACAATGGGTGCCTATGTACCAGCTATGCACCCAGTACAGATAAGTGTGGCCACGTAGAAGGATATCCACGCCACAGTGGCAATATGGTAATCACAGGAGTGGGTGCGACATATGTGTGTACTACGAACACGTTCAATGTGACATGTATGTAGGGGACTACCACCTATGTGATAGTCAGTGGGTGAATGGTGTAATACAAAGGGGATGCTCATGCACCTTGTGTCATGCAGCTTGAGGCCATGATATTGATATCAGGTATCCGTCACACTGACACCATTATGGATGGAGTCAGTATCAGCTGGTGGATCAATCATGGCGCTTTGTATGCAGTGGTCTGTAAAGCTAGGCAGGGAAAGTCCCTCTGTGCTAGCCTGTACCTCAGGGAAGCATATACCGAACATGAGGGGCCCTATGACTGAGGACTGTGGTATGCCAAGTGTAACTGAAATACAGTAGGTACTATGGTATGCTACCCTCATTGTGTGTGTCCTGTCCATGAGCCACTTTGCATAACATCCCGAGACACAGTTTTCGATGTGCAGGTGGATGTGTATATTATCAATACCAGAATGGAGAACGGTGCTGAAAGGCAATGAGAGGACAAAGTAGGCTGTGTGGACCCCCGTACCATCATCAACTACCCTGGTAACTGTATGAAAGGAATCCACCAGGTGTAGGAGCCATGCTCTGGCCCTAACAAGTCCAACCTGGGTGGCATCAAAGGACTGGAGCCCAACAATGTCTATGTGAATGACGTCCATGATGATGTGCCCCATAGCCGTGCAGAACAGTCCAGTCAGGTGTGTAGGGCAACAGTCTCACTCGTGCATTGTGGCGCCACCTGTGTGGAGTGTGATAACTGTTGCTGTGTGCTATTCAGGGGCCACAATGTCTGATACAAGGCTATTACTGAATATGGTGGCCTAGTGGGGAGACATGTCATTCAGAGGTTTGTGGACATCACAGCCTGGGATTTTGGAAGGTCACATGTGGCCAGTGTCCCAGGACATATAGAGTGCAGCTTAGTACTGTGTAGGTGTGACTGCAGGGACACCGCAATGTTCCTGCATGGATTGTGGCCCTGTAGGGAGTGAGAGGGTGTAATGTTAGCACTGAATCCATCCGCCAGCATATTGCCAACATCACCTGGTTCTGTAATGTTTCTGAGTAACTGCTGTATGTGAGAGCAGATGTGGGTATTGCCAATGACTACTGACATACCACCATAATGCCTTGTGGTACACCCCGGAATGTGTCGCAGTAATGTTTACATAGCTAGTTTTGGAGTATGTGATGAGGGATCCCGTGGCCCTACCGAAGGTGACCAGTGAGCTACCCCACCCATGGGATTGTACACCACCGTGCAACAGCCTCCACCTGTTGTTGTAAATTATGTCCATAGAACTGGACCCCTAGAGTGGCATCTGTTTTCTGGTGGGTACCATCATGGTTCTGTGTGGAATAGCATGATCCATGCAGTTGTGTACGTGCTAATGAAGTGCACTGGGGTATGTTTCAGCGTTTGTATGTGCATTGTCCATCTGCAGGGGTGTCATGACGTTAACTACCGCTGTCATAAGACGTCTGTAGTAGGTGTTGTAGTACTCATGTACTGTGTATGCCGTGAAGAATGTGGTGCCGGGATGTGGCTAACAAGGGTGATTAGCATATGTTCGGAATCCACCAATGAGGGGATAACCCCAGGTGTGGAACTCCAGTCACATGTTGGTAGTGTCCCTGTCACGGATAATGTTGGTCTTGGAGGTGGTGTGCATGGGTTGATCCAGCCGAGTGGAGGTTATGAATCGCAGACAGCGTATGCCTAATGTGTCGGTACAGGAGTGGCTATCCCAGTGAAGTGTGGGGTAGTGTCAGTCTCACATCAGTAGTATTTGTCTGAGCCCTACTGTCCAGTACACCAACAAATGAGGTCTGGTAACCGTGGGGTATGTTGTTGAATCTGTAGCTTGTTACAATGTGTATAGCAGTTCTGGACACAGTTAGTTGCACGTGGAGCACCTCTGATGCATTGTGTTAAGTAACTAGCCAGGATGTGTGTACAACATAGTGGAATATGGGAACACCTCAGCCGTGGGTGTGCCTGTCCACGTACATGCCTGAAAGGTATGGTCTGTGTATACCCTGTCATTGCAGGTGTGCCCTGCAGAGCCTAGAGGCAGGTCCCAGTCACTGCAGAGATACTGAAGTGGTGCATTATAAGGAGTGCCTTGCCTGTGTGCGTCAGAGATGAAGATGTCAAGCATTGAGTCACATGACCCCATGTTTTAATTGCCAGTTCCCGTTCTGGTGGTGACTGTTATTGGAAACTGTGCAAGACAGGCAGTATAGAAGCAGCAAGAGCCTTACATGTGATCTGTACTCCAAGAGCTGACAGGTGCAGGTCATCTGTGCCAAAGCACCGTGTTGTTTGACCATGTCAGTCAAAGCGGACAGATACCAGATGCCTGTGGAATGACAGCAAAAGCATAGGCAACTGTTGAAGTGACACAGTCAGTCGTTGTACAGTGGTATCAGGTCCGGATGAATGCCCCTAATGGGTC